>NC_030681.2:45282795-45599718 GCF_000004195.4 Xenopus tropicalis | reverse complement strand
ACACAGAGTTTTACAGGTACATTTTACATAGAAACAAAGACGGATAAAATCTAAAATGTTTGGAATTGTCCCAAATAATTTGCTATTACACATAATAGAGATACTGGTGGTTTTGGTACATGTGAGCAAGACTTAACCTTGTCTATACGGGCTATGTAATAAAAGGCAATACGTTTGCCCAGGAGCAGTAACCCATAGCAACCAATCAGCAGGTAGAATTTACTAATCACTTTTTAAAAGCAAACATCTTACTGGTTGCTATGGGTTACTGCTCCTGGCAAACAGTGTTTTTTTATTACATTTGGGAGTATGCGTCTCTATCAAATAGCCAAATGTCTGAAATGGAAATCATCATGCTAGATGGAGCCAAATATTAGGATTGTCCAACTGATATCTGATCAGATTTAGAATAAATGGGTATATGCACTGACTATTCATATTTCATAAAAAAAAAAAAAAACTATCCTCATTTGTGCCCACTGTAGTCCATGGACATATTTTGCATGAAAACCTGGCGAAGCCTGATCACTGTCATCATTAGGCCAATCTGCCTATAGACCGTCTGGTTCCACAATCAAGTGGTACCACAAGGTGGCCATACACAGGCAGATTTCAGCTGCCGACTCAGGTCCTTAAAGGTCACCATACATGTTGAGATTCGCTCGCTTGGCGAGATCGCCAAGCGAGTGGCTCTTCACCCGATATCCCCACCTATGGGTCGGCGATATAAAAAAAAAAATAAGGTTATCATTTGGCCCTGGGGCCAAACGATCGAATTATATTGGCGGCAATGGGGCAGTCGGTTTTGGGACCGCAGCAACGAGCCGGTGCGGTCCCCGATCCGACTGAATTTTCTAACCCAGCCGATCGATATCTGGCCAATTTTAGGCCAGATATTGGTTGGGCAGGCCCCTCGTTTATGCCCCTACACGACCCAATAAGCTGCCTCCGATATCTGTCCAAAATTTGGGTAGATGTCAATGCAACAGGCTTGATTTTTCGGCAGATCAGGGGCCGCATAAGCTCATTGATGCACTGACTTCCGGCCATTTCATTGCAATGCGATGACCAAACGATCGCATTAGCATGATATTGCCCCATATGTCCCATCCTTTACTTGGGACATCTCTAAAGTTCTTGTCAGCAATCCATGTACACTTCCTTTATCCAGAAGCTTAGGCTGTCTGATCCTTATATTCCCGTATCTCATTGTCAAGTATATTGGATCTGCTTGGAACATGCCAGTAACACGAGTCCCTGAGGAAGTCCATATTCAACAAAACACGTTGGGCACTGATGCTGTTTTGTATTAAGAGCGAACTGAGGCATCTGTGTGAAAATTTTCCATTAAGAAACATTTCCATAAAGGCGTAGTTCCCCTTAAATTAACTTTCACTGCTATTCTAAGACAATTTGCAAGTTGTCTTTTTGTTCATTGTGTTGTCTTTAAATTACTCAACTTTTTGTTCTGCAGACTGGAAGATGAAAAAGATACTCTCATTTTTTGTATGTAATCTGTTTGCTCAGTGTATACACCTATTTATTGTACAATACTGAGGAATATGTTGGCACTTTATAAATACATGTTAAAATAATATATAGATTTCTAACAAACAAATATTAATGGACAGAAAAAATCTGCTTTCAGGTTGTTAGAGACAGCGGGCCTGTCAACCAGACAGATTTTAAATTTCAGTCTGGAGGCAGAATTTTAACTCAAGTTGTACTGCCCCTTTAGATCTCTCTCCCCAACTTGCTTTAAGAGGCCATTGCTCCCACTTTATTTCTTTGTTATAAAAGGAAAAAAGACCCATTCAGTCCAGAATTCTAACCGCTGACATTTTCATGACAGATTGATAAATGACAGTTGAGTAGAAATTGCTGTCCTGTCCATTCTGTATAGAAAATCACTGAGCAGAAGAAATGCACTTGCAAAGTACCAGCCGAGTCTAAAGATCATGTGGGAACTCATGTAAGGGCGACAGTCTCTTAGCTAGAAATGGCACGTGCCCATTATGAACCAAAGGAGCTGTCAATAACAATGGAAAATCAGATATTTCAGCATCACGTCTAGGCCTCTTTGTATAAGGGACCACGCCATTTCTAAAGGCAGCAATCTTTACTAAAGAATTGTGCAATATCAATAACATTTAGACTCAAGCAAGGCTTTGTATTTTTAAATTATTAAAAAATATAACGGGAAGGGGCATACATTAAAGAAACATGGAATGAAGGGAGAGCAACACATGGAAGCAAAGGTTTAAAGTCACATTTTGTGTGAGAATTGAATAAATACTTCTATCCTTCCTGACAGGGAATCTCAGGGATTACACAGAAACATGGACTTGCCTCTGCTTCTTTACTTTATACGTTACTGGCTGTATCTGCTCTGATGTGTAAAGAGGTACATTAGTGGGCAGAAATGGAATGGAAGGGCTCACACTGAAGGTGTGTCTCCGCCATTTTAACATACAGTGCAAATACCTGTAAAACTAGCAAATCTGTACCGACTTCTTATTCTTCTGCATACTGACACCTTAAATGTGTCTAAAAGTCAGCTTCTCTAGTCGATATAAACTAGAACTCCCAGCATGCTCAGACAGTGTGTGCCTGCGACTGCTTGGAGATTTTATATACTGCAGGTCACGATTTTTTACATAAATGTATGCAATCTACATCAGGGTTGTTTGTTAAACATTATGCCGTTACTACAAATAGTAGTGGGAATATCATCCAATATATAATATGCGCTAAGGGCACAAAGTCTACATTGGAAAGAAAATGTCCTAAAGAAAAGTACAATTTACATATTATAGATCATGGCTGTTGTCAGGAATGTCCAGCTGACCTGCAGGGGGGTGATAAGAGCTAAATTCTAAAAATAGCTGGAGGGCCACAGCTGGAAATACAATTCAATGTACATAATGGAACACATCATTCGCTATAAATAACAAGCTATGTTAAATAAAGATATATTATCTAGAACAGATAAGAAACACATAGAACATGCTTTCCTGTTTCCATTAGCAAGCCAAACAAGATACCTTCTCAAATTTAACCAGCAGCTCCTGCAAGCTGAAGTACATGCCAATCATTGTAAAACACATCCAGTGTGGGCTACATCTTCCTGGCACAGTCCCAGCGATCGGTCTCTAACGTCTTCTGTACGGCACCCTTTGTCAGAGTCCCCACTTCACATACAGGCACCTTTACCCTGCATAGTTCCCCAACGTCTTCAGGTCACATTGTAGCATCTCGGTGCTTTGTTCCACCAAATACATTGTTGGGGCATGTGGATCTTTGTGGGTAAGGCCAGCCATTGTTGCATTATTACACAGGCTCCATGATGCTCTAGTCTCTTATCCTTAACCAACAGCCCAAGTCTTGATGTTTTGCTCACCGTGCTTGAGACTAGCAGGCCTCCCGAATGCAATCTCCTGGCTCACGCATTGGTTTTCATTACGTACAAATGAAAAAAAAAATCAGTACTAGTCTAAACAGTGGATATTTGTCGCAAGACGTAAACTGGGATTTTTATAGCAATCCATTCAGAATAAAAAGGAGTATTCCAGTGGTCACAAGATGATAAAGCAAAAGAATAAGATACCTTCTCTAAACGGGAAGAGAAAACTTCATATGAACTTTCCTTACAGCACACATTGTATAGGACCAGTGATGGCCGGGTAAGGACAAGGCTACTTGTATCCTGCCTCTGTAGAGATGCTGCAAGTAAAGCAGATAGCAGCCATACAAAAGGTCCCTTCCCAAGTTTTACAAAAGTTGGTCTGCGAATCTGTTCCAGCTTTTGGTTGGCCCACTACCTCTTTACAGACAGAATGAAAGCAAACCTCTATTATGAGCTGTTTATTTTTTTTTTTTTCCTTTCTCATTCAACATTCTCCTCTTTCCAAACCCCCCATGCTATTCCACACAGCTAAAAACACTCCCACTTCCTGAGGCCTCACTCTCTGCTCAACTTCTCTGCCTCGGGAGGAGGAAAACGTAGTAGAACGCTGGAATCAAATGCAACACTCTCCTTCCCTCCCTCCTGTCTCCCCTTAAAATGAAAACAGAACAGGGGCACGGGAGGGAAAGGCTTCACTTTCAGCCTGTGATTAACTCTTTGTGGTGCCTCTGAAAATATTTCTTGGTTTCTTCTTCAAAGTATATATATATAAATCATTAATCATTAAATAAGCCTGGGTTCTATCATATAAAGAGCTATAACATTCATTCAGAGATTCTTTTGAAGAAACATTTACATTTATACTATGTTATTATCCTTCTGAAGATGATTAAAATGAGCACCATAAAACTTGAGTTCTAAGACAGTATAATATACATGATGATTTAAGTTTAACATCATAAGGTTTTATACTGCATTAATCATTAAAGCTTTTTAAATAAGGAATTGTAGGTAAGCAAGTCTGTTCAAAGAATAGCTAAGCCACTAATTTATTGCCAACTGATCTACTGATGCACTGAAAAATTGTGCCAGTCACGGACTGAGTGACGGACAAAAGGACAACGGAACCATTACGCTTCGTAGCCAATATTATCTCAGGTACAACACCAACTGTGCACAAAGTTCCAAACTCTCTTCCGCACACCCATAAGCTAAGCCCAGAGTTGTTATTATTGTCAAACTTCATTAGGATCCATCAATCAGGAACAGAAATAACAACAAACATTAACTTAAGTGTCAGGAAAGCATCTGTTCCTGAGACCTTACTGGTATAAAGTCGCCAGGCAGTAGGACAGTGGACACAAACACAAAGCCCAGTCCAACAAAGAGACATTGTGCAGGTAGGAGGCAAGCATGCTTTGACATTGTCAAAATGTCCCTTTTGTAAGAAACATTTAATATATATTTCTATTTTTTTCAACATTCTTTCCTGTATATGTTCATTTTGAGAAGTTGGATTTGTCATATTGCTTGCCTGGTTGGCACCTGAAGGCAGGATGTGTTGAGGGCTGAGGTCATAAATCATATGCAGGTATAGGACCCGTTATCCAGAATGCTCGGGAACAAGGGAATTCCGGATAAGGGGTCTTTCCATAATTTGGATCTCCATACCTCAAGTCTACTAAAAAATCAATTAAACATTAGTAAAACCCAACAGGATTGTTTTGCATCCAATAAGAATTATTTATATCTTAGTTGGGATCAATTACAAGGTATTGTTTTATTACTACCGAGAATAAGAAAATCAGTTTTAAAATTCTGAATTATTTGATTAAAATAGAGTCTATGGGAGACGGGCTTTCCGTAATTCCGAGCTTTCTGGATAACGGGTTTCCGGATAAGGGACCCCATACCTGTATGTATTTATATATTATATATATATATATATATATATATATATATATATATATATTACAAAAAAGACCAGCAACACCGGATCTATTGTGAATAGTAGATTATATTAAAAAATGCATGAACAGCTGTTCATGCATTTTTTAATATAATCTACTATTCACAATAGATCCGGTGTTGCTGGTCTTTTTTGTAATATTTAAACTTTTTATCGTGCACCCGGGATAAGAATTGAAGCGGTGTGCCATCCTTGGTTTGATATATATATATATATATATCTGATATATATATGATCTGAGTAGTAGTCATTGTCATACAGACTACTAGAGGCTACTAGAGTCCTTACTGGTCCCCTACAAGGAAAGTTTTTGTGCTTGTGTCGCTCCCTAGCTTTTTTTTCATTGAAATATTGCTCATGGGTACAAACTGTTGGGAATCCCTGTCCCTGTCTAGTATATGGTCACCAAGGAGTTCCATGACCATATAAAGATACAAGGTATCCAAGGAAACTCCCAAGCACCTTCTCATTTTCTTATCTTTTATAACAGGGGGGTACATTATTATATATATATATATATATATATATATATATATATATATATATATATATATAATGTAGTGTTAGGCACAAATACAGGCACTGAATTCAGCACTATGTAGGCATGACAGTGACCTGTCAATAAAATCAGAATCTGGACTGCATATATTCCACCATCTCTTTCCGTGATTTCAATTGCACAGATTTACTGAGCTAACCATAAAGCCTGTCCTGTCAATAGCTAGCAAAGCTGCCACTGATCACTTCCCAATGCAGCCGACTGTAATCATCGCATGTTACCCTTAATGTGAGCCACTGCATAGTTAGGCAAGATTTACTCTGCTGTGCCATGCCTGACCTAACCTCAACTATCAATCCTTGCAGGAAATGGTCCACAACTAATCTCTGCAATGATCTGTGACAGTGTGCTCTTCCTAGTAATGGTGACAAACTACACACCTCCCATTACTCGCTTCTTTTTTTTTCCCCCCAAGTCCTAGCAAACAGGAATGATATCATGAATAAACGGTAACCATTAGCTTAGAAATGGCAACATGAAACTACCCAAGATTAACATGAATTAAAGTACTGAACATTTAAAAAACAAAAAAACAAAAAAACACACACACACAAAAAAAAATGAACAACTCTTTGACTATGAAAATACTTAAAGAGATACTGACACCAGAAATGAAACCTTTTTTACATCTGTCATAACATTGTCTTTGCATGTTATTTATAATTTTGCCATTAAAGTATTTGTCAAAGCTTTTACATTCCCTATCTGATCCCACATGTTTCTCTATGAGGGGGCTGCCATATTTGTCCAGCAGGGGGCCGTTAGCATTAGAAGCTATAACTGACAGGCTGAGAAGGGACAGTCAGGCTGGCAAAACAGTCAGGTTTAGAAACTTCAAGCAACAATTACTTACAAAAGCAGCCCTATCAGCAAATAATGATCAACACAACCTATAGGCAACTTTTTATGTAGATTCATATTTTAAAAAGTTGTTTTTTCGTGTCAGTATCACTTTAAGGGAAGGGAATATTGTTTACTGTATTTATTTACAGCAACAAGAAAAACCTTAACTTTAAGCAAGCAAATTACAGTTATGATCAATATGTATGTTATTCATTTTTAATCATAATATCAAAAATCACTTTTTTTTTTTAAATTGTGTGAAGGTGTATTATTGGCCTTCAACATGCAGGATATAATGTTATGGTACCTAATATCACTGATTTGCAAATACAACTAGAAGCTTGTTTCAGTGTAATGCCTACAAAGTTCCTGTATTTTTTAAATTCCATTGATTGTATAAAGCTGCATTCTTCATCCAATGCAAGGGTTAATGTATAAAGTTTTCCAACTGTCTGGTTTATCTTAGGAAAATCCTGTGTCCCACAGTAGAAAATGGTGTGGGCATCCTAGAAGCGGGCAGGGACCAGGCAGACTGGAGGCACGGGCGATAAAAGTCCAGCAACACTGAATGATGCTTGCAATGATAGTATGCAATGATAGTATGCAATGATAGTATGCAATGATAGTATGCAATGATAGTATGCAATGATAGTATGCCTTGACAGCAGTTCATTTGTTTGAGGTTATGGTTTTACGTGGCATCGGGGAAACTTATTTGTAACTACAACTATACTTTGGGGCATATTTATTATGCTGTGTAAAAAACGGCGAAAAAATTTGCCACACAACGTCAGACTTCATTGTATAAAAAACGGGGTAAAATCGGCGTAATTATTTTACACGTTTTTTCTTCCGCCAGAACTTGTGTAAAATAAAAGTGTAAAATCTGCAGTTCCGACTGCAATCTTCTCTGTTTATTTTACACATCTTTTTATGCCGTTTTTTCAGCGAATTCATTTTACACAGCTTAATAAATATGTCCCTTTGTGTTACTTTATATATACATGAAATTTAAAAGAATAAGGTCATGGAAAAACACTTTTTTTTTTTTTATAACACATCAGTTAATAGAGCTTCTCCAACAGAATTCTGCTTTGAAGCTGTCCAAGTCTGGCTTGGGACTCCTCCAGTTACACGGGAAAATAGGTTAACTGAAAGCAGTTCTAATGTGTGGCGCCGGCTCTTTTTGAAAGCTCAGACTAAGACACAATGCACTGAGATGTCTGACTACACACCAATATTACAACTACAAAAAAAAATACATTTGTTGGTTCAAGAAAAATTTTTTTAAATGGTGGAGTGAGTATTTGCTATGTGACTGTTTATATGTAAACAGTATAATTTAGAAATAAAAATTACATCATAAAAATCATGAGAGAATCCCTTTAATGTTAGCCTCTTTACATTAGCAACTGTGTGGAATATGATATAAAGTTCCATAAAATGGGATGATATGGTTTATTTGTGGTGCTCCTTTAAGACTGCAAGCTTGTCGGCAGCCTTCCAGTGTCAGTACTGCAATAAGCATGATTAGCAGAGCGATGTCAGGGTGAAACTATGCCAGATTGGCAACTCCTTTATTTTTGTTCTGAGATCTTTCTAGAAGAGAAGGTGAACAACAGGCGACAGAGAGAAAGAAAGTAAAAAGAAAGAGTAGTCAAAATGATGGAGTGTGCAGTGACCGAAAGCTATAGAAACCTCAGTATATATAGAATATGTTTTTGGCCTGTGCTCTCCAACCACTTGGATGAAGAGGGCCATTTCATAATTTATTTTTGATTCCTGACAGTTAAATTAGATCCGCAGGGCATGCAGATGAGATATGGTCTGACTGGAAGCTATCAAAGCGTTCATAGCACACACAATACACAACATGGACCAAGTAATAAATGAGAGAAACACTTTCATGGGAAAAGAGAAGGCTTGCCACCCAGTTGGGCAATAAAAGTGTCACTGGTTCCCAGAGACCAAAATTAAAAATTAAAAATGTGTTCCTTTGAAGCCACTTCCACTTCATAAGCACAAACAGATCAGAGCAGCCCTATATATGGTAAAGATAAAGTCTAGAACAAAACATACTGCTCCCCCTGCTTAAAGACACTTAGGAGACATACTTCAGCTACTGCACCAAAATTCTCCTCTCAGAAATAGAAAATAATTAATAATACATAATAAATAATAAATATACAGTATATGGTGATGAAATACTTATAACTGCCCAAACTGATTACCTCTATAACATCTGAAATTGTACATCCTGTATATTAAAGGGGTGGAAAAATATGTGCACAGAATAGTGAAACCTGTGGGTCAGTATTAGACTCAAATAAGGTGAGTTTTAGAGAAGCTTTATTAAAAAAAAATGTTTTGCTCTTCAGTAAATCAAAGCCTGAACCCTATTTATAAGCATTCCAAATCCTACATTTGTATAAGGAGCAGCACAGCAAATACACTTGTTACATGCTTACATACATGGACACACATGTGGTTGGTATTTTACAGCACAAAATTTCCACTACACGGAGTTTCCTATTTTGATGGGTCAAAAAAACGAACTGGTGGCCAATGCTTAAGGCTGCATTACTCCTTAAAAGAAAATATGCATGTGCCGTTTTAAAAATAGTGTGCTCAGGTCAGAAAAAACATTTTGGGGCTGATTGACTAAAATTCTTTTTTTTCTGGCCTTGAAAGAATTATAAACTCGACCTGGTATAAGTTCAAATTAAACTCGATCATTGCTGTATTTATTAAATGTCACGATAATGCTTTAATCGTTCCTAAGAAATCTGGAGTTGATGTTTTGAAATTGACAAATTTTTCGAAGCAAAAACTCGTGAATTCAGGAAATTTAAATGGACATTCATTTCTGTAAATCCTCTATTTTTTTCCCAAACAGGAATTGCTACAGCCATTTTAGGAGCACTGGTGCTCATTCTTGGAAAACTGTGTTTAAGTTTCCCTTGAAACTGGGTAAAATAGAAAATAATGGTGGGATTAAACTCCCCTTGAAACTGGGTGAAGTAGAAAACAATGATGGGATTAACTACTGCTTGAAAGTGTGGAGCAAAAGGACAGGCTAACAATAAATATTCACATTTTTAATCATTTTTGGGTTAAACTTGAACATTTCTAGTATTTTAAGCCTACCTAGGACTCAATGGTACTCGACAGATCAAACCTGAGAAAAAGGTAAATGTTAATAAATGTTGAATTATTTGAGTCGTTTTAGAAAAATACGAACAATACAGACAAGTTCTGGCGAAAACCCATTTGTGAATCTCGAAAATATACAAGTAAAAAAAAAAACAGACTCCATCTCAAAATTGCTTAGTAAATGTGCCCCTTTGTATTTTCACACAAATTTCTTTGTATGCACGCCAATTTGCTGTGTGCGTTGGCCTCAAAATCTGTGTGCGTGTAGTTGCGCACAGCTTAGAGGGAACATTGTTTAAGATTATGCAAAAACAAAAAATATGGTACAAGTATAGGATCTGGCATGCTTGGGACCTGGGGCTTTCCAGATAAAGGATCTTTCCATAATTTGGATCTCAATAATTTAAAATCATTTAAAAGGGAACACTGGCTTTCAAACCGCTAATACACCTATCACTGTAATCAGTTCCTTCAAAAAGTAAAAATGTATACCATTTTTATATGATGAAATATATGTTGAAATCCATCTGCAAAACAGTTCTTCTCTTTCTGCATCATTTGAAATACTGGCAGGGGAGAAGAGACTAAAACATTGGTGTTACAAATTGTAACAACTTTCCCACAGCATGCAAGAACTACATAACCCACAATGCATTGAATAGTGATGTTTCTTTCCTTATTGACATCATGTGTGCAGGGAAATTGAAGGATTCAGAGGAGCTGGCTAAAGCTGGCCATACATGCGACTGATATCGCAAAAGCCTTAGATATTGGTCGCCTTGTTGATAGGGCGGGACAGAAAATTTTGATAAAGCACCTTTGACAGCATCCGAACAAAAGCAAGTGTTTGGGGCTGAAACGTCAGATAGGGGCAGAATTCCTATTGTTTCTACCATGTAAAGGATACTGGGTACTGTTTTATTATTACAGAAAAAGAGAAAGGAAATCATTTTTAAAAATTAGATTTGTTTAAGATGGAGTCTATGAGAGATAGCTTTCCTGTAATTCAAAACTTTGTGGATAATGGGTTTCTAGATAATGGATACCATAGCTTTAAAATAACCTTTGGTGACATAGAGACCAACAGCACACCCTTTTGCAAATAAAATATTGCATTGCCATAAAAAATGTATTATTGACTAAAAGCCATAAGTATTGTCTGAATCAGCAAGGAATTAGTTCTTATTTATTTAAGTCACACACTATACATGAGTATTGTAAAACAACATTAACATTGCAAAAGCAACAATCTTTAATATGGTTTGCTTGCAGATTTCTAATATCTTTTTATCTTGCTTGCAGATTTCTAATATCTTTTTAAATTCTGATTTGAACAAATGATACACAACTTGAGTGAAATATACAACAGTTTAAATAGGTATCATCATTCATAAGCAGTGGCAGCGTATTTGTATTTATTACACAGCAGCTCTCCAGAGTTCCAGGGAGATTTATTGCAACGGATTCATGGAAAGATGATTAGCCACTTAGCGGTACATTGTGTTGTGTGCGGGAGTGTGGATTCTCTGCGCTATGAAGGGCATGTAGTATCATGGCTAAATTCAAGGCCCGGTCATAAATCTGTGGAATAGCCAAACCCTGCATTACTCGGTGTTCTCTTGTATGGTATGTATTCCAAAAAAACTCCTCCATAACTACATAGATACTTCCAATAACTTAATTTTCAAATGTGCTGGATAGATTGTGGTCATATAAAGGACTGCACGGGATTATGAGTTTAAGTACAGCAGATTTCAAACGTTAACTATGAAACTGTAGGAATTCGGGCAACATCCAGGGGGTATCAGGGGCCGCTGGAAGATGCAGTTTAGCAACAAAAAAAACCAAACATTAAACTCTAAGCACCAGATACAGAAGCAAAATAAACCGATTGAGTTCATTTAATTTTTAAATGATTTTTTAGTTAACGCAAGATCCAAATAATGGAAAGACCTTTAATCCACAGGGGCATTTTGGTCCCTATTACCACCCTGAGGCAGCCAAGGAAATGCCACCCCACACCCCTTCGCACTTAGGTTTTCTGCATCAGGGGGTGCGTTGCTAGTGCAGAGAGGGTTATTGCTTATCCAGAATACCCCAGATCCTGAGCATTCTGGATAACAGGTCCCATACCTGTACTAATATACTTTATAGCCCTTTTATATGTACAGTACACTATTCCATACTGCCAACATACCAGAGGAGTACCTGTGTACCAGTGTCACTAAGCTTTAATGATGTTAAATTAACAAGGGGCGAAATCTGAGTGTCTAAGATTCAATTCTGTTCAAGTGTCATAGAAATCTATGTCAATGATCTCTTAAAAAATAACTGCACAAGCCTAAAAACGATCGATGATTTGCTAAGACGCACGCACATTCTGTGAGTGTCTGCAGAGGCGACGGAGAGACTAGCATTAATATTCATTAGCAGAATGAAGTCTTTGGCTAACAGGACTTTGCTCGGGGATGACAGCTGGCCATCAAGATGTTAACTGATCTGAATGTAACTTCTCCTAATTATGTCCAAATTAAATTGGAAGAGACCATTGTGACTCAGCCCCATTTGCATAAGATTAAGCATGTGCCCAAATACTTAAAGGAAAACAGCGCTATGTTTATAACAAGTAAGGCACGTATTGTATTTTCCTATACATTTCAAATAGTTTAATAAAGATTTTAGAGAAAGAGATTTACTTTATATCAGGGATCCCCAACCTTTTATACCCATGAGCCACATTTCAATGGAAAAAGTGTTGTGAGCAACACAGGCATGGAAAAGGTTCCTGGGGGTGTCAGTAAGAGCTATAATTGGCTACTTAATAGCCCCTATGTGGACTGGCAGCCTACAGAAGGCTCTGTTTGGCAGTACACCTGGTTTTTATGCAACCAAAACTTGCCCCCTTACCAGATATTTAATAATAAGCCCCTGCTTTGAGGCCACTGAGAGCAACATCCAAGGGGTTGGTGAGCAATACGTTGCTCACGAGCCACTGGTTGGGGAACACTGCTCTATATCCATTAGAAGAAGCCACACAGCATTCTCTCTCTTAAACTGGGACTCTCCCAGAAAAGAGCATGTTTGTATAGAAATGTTTCCACATTGACTTTGTGGGACTCTTCGGACAAAGTAATTAATGTGTATTGTATCAAGTTCACCTGAAAACAATGACTATGCATGTGCATTTGTAGGCTTTATTTATTATAGAACAGCTCCAGCAAGTCTGCAATTAGAGAGAAGATAAGCAATATAAAAGACTGTGGCCCCAAAGTAAATATTTTTGCAAAGACTTGATTAGGATAACTTATCCTTTTAACTGCATGTCAAGTTTTTTTTTTTTGTTTGCAGTATATTACAGAATTTCTTTTGTAATTCTTTTATTTGAATTCCAGATGTTGTTTCAGGACTTGGCTGTCTAAAAACAGGCCCCTTAGTACATAACAGGTCAGGAACAGTATAACGTTCACTCCCAATGGAATACAGATAAATGACACAACATGCCTGAATCACTAATGGCCTTACCTGTGCTCAGCAGGGCTATGTTAATACTCTGGCCCTTGTGGCTTTGTATAAAACTAGTTTCATACAAAGGTAACAACCCACTTTATATTGAGTGTGAAAGACATTTAATGGACATGAATGGAAATTTCAGTTCCTGGAATACACATAGGAATGAAGTAACTGACTTTTGCAAATAGCCAAGGAGCCATTGCTAAATGAGTATTACATGCTCTTGATGCCTCAACAGTATACCTGATTGTGAAATTCCATGATTTTGTCTTATTAAAACAGGAACAAGCTGTTATACATGATTACTCATTGGAAAATGGATCCACTATTTGACAGAAGTGATTAATGATTTATATATAAGCAAGTGATTTGATTCTCTTTCCCATAATAAAGCAGAGTTCCTGGAATGTGACAAAACCCCCAAACACACAATCAATACCTAGTGGTTAAAAACCATCCAACATGGCAACTCACATTTATACATATAAAGGTCAATATCAATGAAACCAACTACAGCTACCTTATTATTATTTATTAATACTATCTGTTAAATATATAGCACCAACACATTTTTGCATGCTTTCCCGAGTTCATACTGATCAATCTCTGCCCCAGTGAAGCTTACAATCTAAGGTCCCTATAACATTCCCACGTCAATTTTTAACCTGCCTATATGTTTTAGAACTGTGAGAGGAAACCAGAGTACCCAGAGGAAACCAATAACAACACAGACAGACATGCAAACTGATTAAATATAGAGCCCAAGCCAGCATTAAACTCAGTCCCCCAAGGCAGAAATGCTACTTACTGAGCCACCGTGTTCCACAACTCTTCTGCTAATTTTGTTAATAAAAGTAGATTTTCACTCATGTTTTTGATGTATTATATTCATCTCTCCCACATAAGTTTTATTTATATGCCTACAGGGCTCACCAGTCATGTTTTCTTACTTTGTGTGACTTTTTATTGCGGCATATAAGATCCAGGATATTTGCACAAAAAACAAACCTTTCAAATTGTGAAGCCAAAACTTAAGAGAAATCCATATGGGATGTTTATGCCCACAACGAAGCAGCACCATGTCAAGGAACAACTGTAAATATTAACACTCTCGAGCTTTCAAAGGCTTTTCAAATGAAAGGTCATGCTGTTAGGGTTTAAGGTTAATGCTGCACGCTGTATTAGTTACAGGAATAAACTGAAGGCAGAAGCTGCCTCCTTTCAAACACATTAACACTTGTGTACCAAAGCAACACAAACATTTCCATGATATAATATCATCAAACATCCTGATTGTCCCAGTGGTCTAACATCTGCAGACTCAGTGAGTCTTGTTGCCAGAAAAATCCATTATATGGAACAGGCGTATATCTGTAAGAAACTGCCTAGGTGATACCGTCAGGCATGATGCACTGTGCTCACACTTCATCATTCTAGCGCAGAGAAACAATCTCACTTCTGTTCTTAGCAAGTCCATATTAGTCTGGCAAATCAGCCATCTGTAAATCTTATGTGTCAAAATAACTGCCTTATTTTTGTGGAGGCATCATCTCCCTTTACTAATGCATAATACTCACTATTATGTTCATGTAGGAGCTAGAGGAAGCATACTTACAGCCAGCAGCTACTTGGGGCCACAAGTGTATGCAGGGCCCAGTGAATGCTAGACCTGGATGTGTTATCCAGAATTCTTGGGACCTGGGTTTTTCTGGATAAGGGGTCTTTCTATAATTTGGAGCTACATACCTTAGTCTACAAAAAAATCATTAAACCATTCATTAAACACAACAGACTTGTTTGCCTCCATAAAGGATTAGTTATATTTTAGGATTAAGTAAAAGGTACTGTTTTATTATTACAGAGAAAAATAATTTTAAAAACCTGAGTTATTTCATTTAAATTGAGTTTATGGGAGATGGCCTACGCATAATTCGGAGCTTTCTGGATAACTGGTTTTTGTATAACTGATCCCAAACCTGTACTATAATAAAGATGCAATGATCATATAAAAGTACAGTTTAAAAGCTTAGCCTAAAAGGTATGTTATTTAATGTGTACCCTAAAAAATAATAGGCAGCGCACTGTGCAGATACATTGTGTAAACACATCAAGTATATCAGTTTATTGCTGCTGCTTAGACTTTTTATCATAACTTTGCATGAAACTATGCAGATATGCTTTATATTTTATATACAAATTAAAGGGGTAGCTCAACTTCAAGTTAACCTTCGCAACTTTTCAAACGATCTTCAAATTTTATTTTTAAAGTGTTTTAATTATTTGCTTTCTTTTTTCCATCTTTCAAATGGGGGTCACTGACCCCGCCAGCCCTTAAACTATTGCACTCTGAGGCTACAATTGTATTGTTATTTTTTTTGTATAACTTGTCTTTCTATTCAGATCCTCCCCTATTCAAATTCCAGTCTCTCATTCTTACCAGTGCCTGGTTGCAAGGGTAATTTGGACCCTAGCAACCACATTGCTGCTTTAATTCCAAACTAAAGAGCAGCTGAACAGAGAGCTAAATAATTTAAAACCAATAGATAATAAAGAAATTAATAAAAAATTGTCTTACAATATAATGCTCTACAATAATACTCAAAGTTAATTTAGATGAATACTAGAGGAAAATTGCCCAGTAACAATGAGGGTGGTAATGGTGTTACACAAAGGCACACATTAACACACACAGCTAGGGCATCTGGAGGGATTCATAGGCCCGGATTTGTGGAGAGGCCACAAAGGCCCGGGCCTAGGGCGGCAGAAGTTTAGGGGCGGCATGCCGCCCCGCCGCAAGAACATTTTTTAATTTTGCTCCCATACGGAGCAGTCGGGACCTCTCCCCACTGCTCCGTATGGGAGTTAAAAAGAGCGTTCGCGCATGCGCTGGCGCTTTGCGCATGTGCAATGGGGAGCTGGCGCTTTGCGCATGCGCACCGGGGGCGCGCTTGCGCATGCGCACCGGGGGCGCGTTCGCGCATGCGCACTGGGGTGCGCGTTCGCGCATGCGCATGGGGGACTCCCACAGGGGCGGCCTCGGGGCGCACCAAAGACAAATCCGGCCCTGGGGATTCATGATCTCAGCGCTATGCATAGAGTAATGCTCTGCAGGGGCTATTATTGCAAGTCAATAATAAGCCAATGAAGAATTTCATCAGTCATTTCAATACCATGAGGTGAGCTGAGTACCTTGGCACTTCTTGTCAGATAGCCAGAAGGTGACCTGAGAGGAAATTATATTCAGTCTCACAGAACTCAATAACAAATTAATTTCCAGTTGTTAAGATGAAGTTTGCCTCTTACAACTGTAGAAGAAGGGGCACAAACATTGAGGATATAGACCCTACATCTGCTGCCCATCCAGAAGGTATAGATGTGGCACAGTGAGACACTGACTAAAAAAAACAAATTCAATACTTGATAATAAAAAATGTCTTGTTCCACAGGTTTTGAGTGACAGCTGCTGGTTCATTATACATTCCATAAGCAGTACATGAAAGCATACATGTGGGCCTCGTGAGTCAAAAATGAAGAGTCTAATTACTGTAGCAAAGCTTTAGGGACAAGCTCAGCAAGTTGTGATGTTACCGAAGGGTCAACAATCACATATTTCTGCCTAAATCTCCTAATCCAGGTATGGCTTCCAGCTGTACTTTAAACATTAAAAACATGAGATCCTGCTCTTCTATACTATCCGCCCTGTAGTATCAATAAATAAGTGCTTTGAAACAGAAGTGGAAAAACCTTTCTTTCAAAGATTATGGCTATTTTTCCAAATGCGCTAAATTAAACAGTACAGTAAGACGGAAGGTTGATGGAAAACAGCTGTTGGTTAAAGTGTAGCAAAAAGGCTTATGAATTCACATTACAACTGTGTGCATTTCCAAACCCAAAATAATTTCCATCACCTACAGCTCTTCAACAATAAATGAGTAAAGGAAACCATTTCGGCGTGCCAGAGAGTCAAGAGTTATAACCCCAGTGAGCTATTTATTTAGGTATAATACACAAAATATTTCTGAGATGCATGCGAGCAGAATAGATCTTAGCTTAAGATGCTGAACTATAGAATGAAATAGCAAAAGAAATATATAACTGCTAGCATCATGTATGAATGCTCAGGAATCGGTTCTACACGTATTTAAAAAAGAAAACAACAGGGTAAAAGTTTACAGGTTTACAAATATTAAGCTACCTCAAAATATTTTGTGCTGTGAAGATTTTAATTATGACAGGAAGGCTTCAGAAGGAAATTAGGTGGATAATGACAGAAAAAGGAAAAAAATAGGAACATAGAGAATTACCAGCAGTGTAAAAACCCCTTCTAGCACAAAGGGAAAGCCTTGTAATAGATTCATTATTAGGCCAATTACATATGGTTCAAGTGTAATGGACAGGGGACAAAAAACTTAAATTCCACCCCCACTTACAATGAACAGCAAACTACTGAAAGGGCTGGTGCACTTTCTTGACAGGCAAAGAGTTATATTTATATATAGGCACATGCTTAGGGCAGCAGTTTTTATGGGGGGCAGCCCTTGGGTTCCTGTATGTTGAACAAAAATGCTTCAGAAAAAAAATAATCCCCTAGCCCACCCCCAGGAGTTGATGGGGATGGGGGGGGGGGGGGGGAAGAGACTGCATATGCTTTGAATGGCGAAAAAAGGCACAGGCTGAAACGCATCCCTGCAGGCAAATACAGAAACACAATCAGAGATAATTGCCTGGCAATATTAGGCTTTTTGACATTTACCTTTTTGGGTCGGAAGATAGGGCCGAACTGCAAGAAGAGAGGCTATCAACCACCCTGAAATAGATTGTGAAAGTGACCCTTTCCCACTGTTGATTAACTCTTTTGCACCTCAGAAGCCACCCCAAAAAAAAAAGCTGCACACTGTGAGGGTTAGTCTGGGTTGCATGTTAAAAAGGATTTAAATTCCTATACGCTCATTAAAAGATCAAACAGATGTGCACATTGACATCTTGTCCACAGTCTTGGGGGAATAGCACTCATGTACAGATCTGTATGCTGTGAACTATTAATATAATTATTATATAATTATTAATATTAAAGCAGAAAGAAAGTAATTTTGGCATTTTTCTGCCAATAGATTTGCAGCATTAGTGCCACCTAGAACACTATATTTATTCTGCAGAAAAAACTTTACCATACCAGTTAAGAGCCCTAGAACTTTCTCTGTTCAAGAATGCAGCTGCCATTTTAAGTAGATTCCTGCTGCAGCTCTAGATGTTGTAGCTCAGATAACACATTCCTAGGGGTGGGGTGAGTGAGTTTTATGAATTCTTATGGGAGGGGGGAGCAAGAGAGGGGAGAGAGGAGAGAACTGGGCAGACTCTGGCCCTGGGAATAAAGGATTTTTCTGAGAGAGAAAAAGTCAGATACCCAAGAACATGTTTACAAAAAGGAGACAAGAAACCCTGTGTTTCTTTTAATAGAGGTCTCATTGCAGCATTTCTGTCAGTGCTTATGGCTGTATTTACATAGACCTTTCTGATAAAGCTTACTTAGTTTTTACCTTTCCTTCTCCTTTAACTTTATACAAAATATTTTAAATAGTTCAAAGGCATGGGTAAAGAATAGGATTTTTCTGATTTAAAGTTCTGAATTCTGATTTTCGGCTATTACTAGAAAACTATCCAAAAACATAAGGCAGACCATCATAATATTATTAGGTTCACACCAGGAACAGATGGAATAAGAGAGACAGAAAAAAGAAAGATGCTAAAAGCACAGTGATGTTGGAAAAGGCTGCATATCGAGTTCCCCAAACAACAGACACCAGTTGCTGGTGAATCACAGAAGGGCTGGTGGCCACCACTAGAGTGCAGAGCAATATACTAGGGTACCTACTCAACAACATTAGCAGTGGCATTGGCAGGGCTTGTCCACCAGTACTCCTCTGGCCCAAGAAGTGAATAATGTCTTTAATAGCTAGTTCCTCAACAGAGCTACTTTCAGACTAAAGTGATGACTTTGGCACATGTAACACTCATTTTCCTATTGGCTTCAAGTTAACAATGCTAATCAGTATAATAAAGTCATTTCCCCCTTCATCTATAGATAAGGAGATTGTCTTTTTGGCAATTTAAGATGCAGAAGGAACCATTTTATTCCCCTTAAGGTTTGCATAATTAAATGTAACATCTAAGCATCCAACCATCTACAGCACAATGCTTGTGTTCATGATTTGTAGTTTATGAGAATAAAAGTGATAGAGCAGTCTCAATATTCTTTTGCAATAAAATTAACACCTAATAAAAACAGCAATTTGCATGCATGAAACGAGAAAGTTGCATTTACTTAAAATCAATGTAATAAAACTGTTGGTCTTTGAGAACTCTCAAATGGCTCTAATGATCAATATCTTTAAAAATGGTCCCTATAAATCTGCTAAGGTCCCTCACTATAATCCAAATGAGGGGTTGGAGTGCCCTAACGGCCCCTGCCAAAAGCACAGTAGGAAGGAGATAGCCGATCACAGCCCTGCAGTCACACAAGCAAACACAGACTTCAGTTCCCTATCAGGTCTGTCTAGCTGCTGATTGGTTCCAATTCTACACTGCAGTGTACTGAGTGCCACAAGCTCCCCTGCACATCCAGAGAATTCAGCCCTCAGAAAGTGGACCAAAGGGGTGAGTAGGGTTTTGGGGAGATTTTCAATAAAGCGGTCTGAAACAGCACTTTCTTAAATGCACATGTACATTCTAGCTTCTTTAACACAATATGTCTCCTTTCATGGTAAAAAAAATTCAAGACAGCCGTCAAGAATTCAACATGGAGGCAGAAACACATGTTGATGTTCCCATTCGTTTGAAAGGACCTTGACAGGTTTGAGCTTGCAAATTTGTTGTTGAGAAAACAGTCAACAATACTGGAAAAACAACGATAATTACCCAAAAAGTCAATCTGCACGAGAATATAATTTCTTCTTCAAGATAAAGCATCTTGACCTTTGATACACCAACCCCTTATGTTTGGAACGCACAACGTCCAATGGTTTTCTACCAGAAATCCTTGACAGGAGAAGAGTTGTTTTTTCAGTCAGGTCATTTCAAAGACAAAGTACTAATAAACAACTTGGTCTTTTTCTTGACATCACTATCTTTAAAACTCCAACAATTGCCTGAAAGAGAGAGTCCCACAAGCACAATACATAATTATATTTAAGGTTTCAAAATCTGACCTTTGGTAGGCAGACAGGGTCAAGCTTATAAAAATGTCTTGTCCTTTTACTCAGATTGCCAAGTTTTGCTTAGATGAGCTGAATGAAAGTTCATGGGGATTGAGCCAAGTTGCAATGTTATTACTGTGAATAAAATGGCAGCGCAGAGCTTGTTCAGTCCAAGCTATTTCAGTTCATTCTAGATAATTAGATTTAGAGCTGAACTGAAGGAACATTGAACCATATAAATATACCTCTATCTATCTATCTATCTATCTATCTATAAACATACAAAATCTACTAAACTCATTATGGAGAAGAATTGTTTAAGTGCGTGTATATTAAAAAATAAAATAAACTTAAAATGAAAGAAGCAAAAACATGATGATTCACTATTCATCCAAAAGGATGAATTTATTAGCTATTCTATTGGAAATGACCTATTCTTTATAATGTAGTCCTCTCCTCTAGATCTGGTAAGGTATTTGCTGAAAATATTCTGTTTCATTTGTGCTGTAAAAACCAAACAGAACCCTCTCCTGTTCGGTCTTGCCCCTTTCAATCCTTCCTGCCAAAACAGTGCTGTCAGTAAGAAGAGAAAATAGTACATATATGATTATGTTGCTTACTTTAAAGGGCTAATTGTTATATTCATACATTTTGCTAGCTTACTTTAATGGCTCCTATCTCTTTAAATCCATGGCCCTGAATGATATATTTTGCATAATTGTGTATCTCTGCATAACAAATAAACTCAGCTCTGTAGGTGGTAGTTAGTTATCTGGTCAGTTCTGCGATAATTAACTCTACCCTTGAATTGGAAAATATTCTTCTGATGCCTTTTAAAAATCCTAACAGATGGTTTGACTTTGTAGAGTAGATGCCTTAATAATTACATTCTTTTTTTCTAATTCCGCTAAACCTCCCTCCTTTTCCATGATCTACAATCTGTGATGGGGACAATACAGCTAACCAAACTTGTGTCTTTTCCTGTATTGAGTGAACGCACCCTTTATGTATATCTTTGGAAGTTAAATCTGCAGCTTTGCATGTTCTTCCAGTAGTAAAAGTCCCCAACAAAGTGAATAAAGGGCACCTGTCACCCAGAAATAAAAAGCTGTATAATAATAGAAAATGCAGAGAGAATACAGCTTTTTATTTCTGGGTGACAGGTGCCCTTTAATCACTAAGCCGTTGTAAATGTATTTACATTTATATAAAAATCTGAGCGGTCAATCACACACTGCCTCTGAAGGCAGTTACTTTCACTTTCCCTTCTGCACTTTCTAGGTGTCACTGTATTCCCCTCTCTCTTCACAGGCTATAATTTGTATGCTGTGCATGGGCATCAGGTCCCCCCCTTCTGGCGCATACAAAAGATTTTAGAGTTATACAAAACTTAATAACAGTGTCTGCAAAATGGTGCCTGCCTGCTTGCTGAGATTTAAATAATTGATATAATGTAAATAAAGTTTATTTTGTTTGACTAGTGCAAAAGGTAATTATTTGAAATTATATCTTAGGATGACAGGTCCCCTTTAAAATATGTACTTCAATTTAAAATAACTTCTCCAGAGAGGGATAACCCTTCAGGTGGCTGTTATGCTGACCCCGTAAAGCAGAATTTCTTTAGATAGCAATTTCAGTTCCACTTTGGTTTGCCTCCTTGGGTAAAGTTCTTGAAGAATGAAAGGCATAATGAAAAATTACTTTTCATTCATTCTTAATAGTCAACTTGTAAAGAATGAGTCCGAGGGAAAAAAAAATGTGCGACATAAAAAATCTCGCAGTGAGAATAAATGCAATGGAGCGAATAATTGAAAATTGGGGGAAATATATAATTCTCCCCAAGCAGAGAGTCATTGTATTACTAATAAACAAGTGAAATTGTGGTGAGCAATCAAGAGGTTGTCGCTCTGAAATGGGAAAAGCTCAAGACATCAGAAGTTATTTTTCATTTATGAGTAAGGGTAGTAGCCTTGGAGCAAATAATGGGTGACAGGTCACATGTTAGTTCCATAGACTAAAGACTCATAGCTAGATGTGTACACTCTCCTTTTAAATTGTAATATTGAAATATGATTGCAATAAATATCAGTCAGTCAATAGTAAAAAGGACTTTATTATGATGCACATACATTCTGAGACTTCCTATGTAAAAATTAAACTACAGTTTCTACATAGTTTATCCATTATCTGCTCTATAACCGGTGCCTTTTTTGCCCTATTCAACTTTAATAGCTGCCCCCATTGCTACACAGCCATTTCTTAGGCAAACATGCTTCTTTTTCCAGTACAGAATTAATGAATATATACATGAATAAACAACAGTTTAATCCTTTTTTGTGGCTTTTACTGGTCAGACCAATAAATGCAGTCAGATGACAGCCCAAATGTGAACACATTTCTTATATACAAAACTCCATAAAAAAACAAAATTTCCTTACAAGAAACAGTATAGCCAGATATATCCAATACATTGCCATGTCAACCTTAAAATATGACATTTCATGAACTGTTCCTCATCAGCCTGAAGGAAACAATTATCCCTTGATCTTCTGATTTCTTTAGTCTGTGTAATATGTCAAACATGAAAATAATTTCCCCTGACCTGGTGAAGAATAACACATTGTACAGAGGTACCGCTACAAAAATATGTACAAAAACACATCTGTGGATTTCAGTACCTGTGTACGGTTCCTCAAAATGTATTTGACCAAGCTATTTCCAAGTATAACAAACAGCCTATGGATTGCCCATATGCGCACTTGTGCTTGGGGAATACCGAGCTCCTACACTCGGTTCCATGCCAGTGTTGATGCTTTACAAGACTATTCTGCATTATTAAAAAATAACATGGAAATGTAAAGCATGTTACATAGTAACAGAGAAAACAATTGCATGTTAATGTAGGACAAGACCATTTTTTTATTGGTCTCATGCAGTTAGATGTAAGCAGATTTGGCTAGTTTCTACAGAACCCTTTTTCAACAGGTACAAATACATATATTTCCATTAAGTAACTGTAAGCATATCACACATGCTATTAATTATCAGACTGGGGTTTGAATGCCCTGTAGGGGCAATATCGGTTGTTCTGCTCCCTTTTTAAAGCTAAAATTTTCCATTAAAATTACTTTTTTTTTTTTTTTTTAATGTTTTTGAAACATGGGAGTGCACGTATCAAACCAGAATTTGATGATGGACAGAATATAGACAGACTAGTTTGGGGTGCTGATTATCAATGCATATGCTAATTGTATTATCTTCCCAAATGTTTAGCCAACTGCTGCTCCTTAATTATTTTGCAGTGCTGTCTGTTAATTCCATTTATTTCCCTGACCCCCATCTTGTTTCTAATCCCTCACTGCATCTTTTAACCACTTCCTCCCTATGAATTACCCAATTCTTTTGTCCCTTTAAACCTCTCTTCCCCTTTATCCTAGTCCTCTGGTTTCACCTTTTTCTTCAGTCTTCGAAACAATTTAATTTTTCAAGTATTGCACTAGTTCAAAGGTCACTTTAAAGTATTGGCATGGGCGAAGACCCAGTTGACAGACCCCTGCAGCCACCCTTAGGAATTTGTGTTAGAATCTCCCTATATTATTTAAAGTACTATATTTTGTCACAGCCCACCTCAAAATCCCCACTAAAGAGATGGTTTCAATAAAAAGTTACATTAAAAAAAAGAAATCAACATAATTAAGTTGTAAAGCTTCAACTGCTTAAAATGATTGGTTGTTTCTGCTAATTCTGAGGGATGCTTCAGCCAAAGCAAATCAAGTCTGATTGTGGCCTCCCTCTCCTGCTGGGCCCTAGGTAAACACCCCTTCTGTCGCCTTATTAAAACTTCCCTTTATGTTTCTGTCAGCCTAATGCCATGAAGAGTAATACACAGTATATTCCAAGGCACATAATCTATAGGGAGCAACAATATAATATTGTTAACTGATTTGCATTGCATTAGATATCAGTATGTATTTATCATGTTAAGTTAGTAGACATTTAGAATTAGATTTTGTTTTCTTAACCTATGCAAATAGGGCCTCTTGCGAATACAATTCACTACAAAAATCACTGTTTATACAAATGGAGAAGAATAAACCCAGAAATCTGTTCAGTTTTGTCTGGTCATAAGGTACATTTGTGTGACAGCTTGCCTGATTATTAATGATCCCTCCTATCACAATGCTCTGTTCTCTGTAAAGAAACAGATGTTTTAAAACAAAGGTAATTTCTTATTTTTCCCAGAGCCACAGATGGATATTTCCCACTTGGGTGTAACTAAAGTCAGAGCTTCTTTAAACCCTTCTTTGAACTGATAAAGTTGTATTCAGTGGGGCTTTATTCCTAAGGCTAAAAATAGTTATCCTTGAACTGCGTATGTTTTTAACGCTTCAACTCTTGCAAGTGAAGCTTTGACTGCCTGCTGCTTCAGTCTGTGTGTGTGCTGTCGTGTTATTGCTCCCAACTGAACTCTCAAATATTGGCTCCAAGATAGACAGCCAGCAAGCAAAGGCCATGCAATGTTTTTTTAATACAGCTCTGGGGCAGATTTACCAAAAACCGAAAGAAAGAATTCATCACTTGATCTCACCAATCTCAATTCCAAACACTGTTGATGTGCCAATTACATTTGGGGGCGTATTAATTATGCTGTGTAAAACTAATTCGCAGAGAAAACGGAGTAAAAAGCTGTGTAAATGGAAAAGATTGGCATCTGAACCCGGATATTACGCAGTTATTTTCCGGTGGAAGAAAAACTGTGTAAAAATTACGCCAATTACAGAAGTCATTAAATATTTATCAAATAACCTAGCCTTCCCCACTGTGACTGCACCTGAAACCTGCTTGCTAGGAGTCCTAGACAGTATAATTGCCCAAAATAGCTCCCGGATACGATACAGAATACTGTTGTTCTATGCAAAAAAAACAGTCGCTATGCACTGGATGGGCCCTACCCTGCCCACCATTACAGCCTGGAAGAACCTAGTGAACGCGGTTGCCCCTCTGTATAAACTTACATATGAAATTAGGGGCGCACCTGACAAATTTAACAAAGTCTGGGGCCCTTGGTGTGATCTAGAGGGTAATTGAGTGATCCTGCTCCCAGTCACAAAGTAAGCACCCCAATGTCTTCCCACCTTGTTCTGCCACACCCTGAACATGTAGTTTAGTAGGGTGATGGACCCAAGATCCTGTAACTACTTCCAGATACACACACACACTCTGTAATGTCATACCTATCCATTCAATGCTAGTAATAATGTTAAAGGTAGACCTGGAAAAGAAAGACTAACGTGTCTCCTATATTGCATTGTTAAATGTGTTATTTTGTGTTTTGTTTGTATGAAAAGTTAATAAAATACACCTTTCAAAAAAAAAAATTACGCCAATTTTACTCCGTTTTTACACAGTGAAGTCTGGCAATGTGTGGCAAATTTTCTTGCCGTTTTTTACACAGCATAATAAATATGCCCCTATATGTATGCCAGGATCTTAGATCCAAAAATGCTCTGGTGAGAGAATGCCAGTGAGAAGACAAGAACATTTTTTTTTAAGTATAATAAAATCTCAATCAGTCCAAACTGAACTAAGGAGAAATCTTAGTAAATTCCCCCCTAAATGCATCTTTATATAAAGAATGCTTAAAGGGACCTGTCACCCACACATAAAAAACTGTATAGTAAAAGTCCTTTGAAAATTAAACATGAAACTCAAATTCTTTCTTTAATTAAATCATCCATACCTGTGATAAATGTATTCAATCTGAGCTGTCAATCATATACTGCCTGCCCCGCCTCTATGCCTGAGGCATAGAGGTGGGGCAGCCAATATATGATTATCAGCTCAGATTTTTAATTACAACCACATTAACTTCCCATTCAGCACTTCATAGATATAACCTAGCTGCAAATGAATAAGATTTTGGGGTGATACAAAGCTTGCCTTAATAACAGTGTACACAAAATGGCGCCGGCCTGCTGGCTGTGATTGTAAATTTCAAGACTAAAGGGAAAAACAAACAATTTATTTAGTGTGAGTAACGTTTATTTTGCTTAACTAACATGATAGAAATACATTTGGAATTATTTTTTGTGGTGACAGGTCCCATTTAACATAATGACAGGGCTATTCTCTGATATACAGCTAACTAGAAAATGCAAGAACATTCTACGCCTTCTCTAGCAGAGAAAAAGTTCACCAGGGGCCACATGCCAGACTAATGTCTATGACACGCAGGGCACATTCTACGCAAGCACCTGTGCACACTGTCATTTAGTTGAATGGAATCTGAATGTGGACAGGAGAATTTGTGCAGAAACCGTGCATTTCATAGTCTTTTTCATAGAAAAAATATTTTGCATTCTTTGTACATACTGTAAAAATATTAGTAATTTAAACAAGTTTGAGATGTGAAACCTTATGTAACAGAGGGAAGTGATTAAGTGAAATGTTAGAAGCGAGGAACATGAATTACTGTGTTTCTTTGATGTGCATTTAAAACAAGCATGTTTATTTAATCAGCTCATAGTATACACTGGAGTATAAACCATCAACATAAATATAAGGATTTTTCTCTAAAGAAACACATTTTAAAAGCCAAAGTAGCTACAGTTGATTTTTACATATACCACATGTGCAGTACATACAATATAAGATACAGAACATATGTAGAAAGAAATATATGCCATTAAATCCAGTAGTGTACCTTCAGCGCATGGGGCTGCCCACCAAAACTAATCTTTGGTGGGGCCTGGTGTGCCCCAGCAGATCCCAAACCCCCCAACCACAGCAGGCAATACAGCAGTGCCACTGTGTCCCCCCATCCTCTGCATCCGCGGTCTATTGTATGGTACGCCACTAATTAAATTGTATTCTAATATGCATATATTTTACAAAAGGGGTTCTGTTATTTCTAATATTGTTATTACTTTTGCTGTTAATCAGGAATTCTCCTGATAACATTGTAAACTGTCATTCTAACCACCACCTGGTTACTAGGGCCCCCACACCTAGATACAAAAGTTGATGTAGAAAAAGCTACAAAACTAAAAGTCATAGAATACCTACAAAAAAGTTGTCCAGCACTGGGAACCCATGGCAAATATGCCCCCTCAAAGCATTTTTATGGCACAAAGCCTACCAGGCAGACTTCTTTGCCTTTAATTGTTTCCATTATGGCCCATAAGCATTATGCATATTGGAAAATTAGGCTAAAATTGCACAGATCTATATCTTAGAAGGTAACCATACAACCATCGATATTATACGAAACGAGGTAACAAACAAGGTGGCAAAATGTTCATTTTAATGCTGAATCGGCAGACAGAGGTAGAATTCTTTTGTTACTACCTGCATATCTGATAATTCAGCTCTGTCATGATTTTTATGATGTACTTTTTTTTTTTTTTAAATTACACTGTTTTACTTAGCAAATAATTCACTCTACTATTTAAAATGTGATTCTTGAACCAACAAATGTATTTAGGTGTAATATTGGTGCGTAGGCAGCCATCTCAGTGCATTGTGCCTGAGCTTTCAGAAAGAGCCAGTGCTACACATTAGAACTGCTTTCAGGTAACCTATTGTTTCTCCTACTCCCATGTAACTGAAAGAGTCTCAAGCCAGACTTGGATTTCTTACTGTTGAGTGCTATTCTGATATCTACTGGGAGCTGCTGTCTTGCTACCTTCCCATTGTTCTGCTGATCGCGGGGGAAAGGGAGGGGGTGATATCACTCCAACTTGTAGCGCAGCGGTAAAATGTAACTGAAGTTTATCAGAGCACAAGTCACATGGCTGTGGAACCCTGGGAAATAAACAATATGGCTAGCCCCATGTGAAATGTCAAAATGGAAAATAAAAAATATCTGTTTGCGCTTTTAAAAAAAATTCATTTAAACGCAGGATTCTGCTAGAGAAGCTCTATTACCTAATGTGCTTTAAAAAAACTTGTTTTCCCATGACAGTATTCCTTTAACATTATAAGAAAAACAGATGATCTTTCCTGTGTCCAATGGTCATGATCGGAATTGTAACGATTATGGCCACCTTTAATCTTAAGGTGAAAATCTCTTAACAATTCCATAAACACAGGACAAGCAGCTTTGCGTACAATGCACAGGACCTTGTGAAGCACAGACCAATACAAACACACCAGAAGATAACTTTTTATTTTGCCCCCCGTATTCAATCACAAGGACATATAAGCAATGATTTCCCCTCACTGCAAATGTATTTACTATTCCGTGTATTCCAGAAGAGCAGAACCCTACCTTTGACAGAAATATAAGTTCAGGGGGAAATTCTTATCCGCTTTCTAACTGCCATTTTGGCTCAGAAAATATTTAGTGAGAAATAAAAGTGAAAGCTGGACAATGTCAGATAACAGATCCGACAAAGCCAGTATACAATGAATATTTATCTTTACAAGCCAGTGCTTCAGGAAAGCAGAGTTAAGGCTCTGCAATAACAAGCTGGCAACCATATAATTCCACCCACATTAGGCACTTTAAATAAACAGTGACTTTTTTATATGATTTCAGGTAAGGCTGTTGCACAAAGGTCACATTTTAGAGTAAACGATCAAAGCAAGTAATAATAACATGTATTAACAAATACACATATATTATATCTGTTATTTCCTCCGCACGTCTAGCTTCCTTCCCAGTAACATAAATAACTAGTACATCCCATAACAATTTTTTTTACCCCAGGTCTAACTCTTCTCATGGTAAGATATATATAAAAAAAAAAAAAAAAAGGTACAAAATATATACACATACAATATTGTAAGCAACACCATTCTCCCTCCTCTCATCACTTTTAAGGGGTTGTTCACCTTTAAGGTAACTTTTAGTATGATGTAGAGAGTAATATTTGCAATTGATAATCATTTTTTATTACTTGTACTTTTTTAATTATTTTAATTTTTGTTCTGAAGGTCTTGAGTTTGCCATTCTAGCAGCCATCTCATAGCTAAGGTGCAAATTACCTTAGCAACCAGGGAATGGTTTGAATGAGAGACTGGTATATGAATAGGAGAGGGCCGGAATAGAAAGATAAGTAATAAAAAGTAACAACAACATTTCAGCCTCATAGAACAATAGTTTGTTGGCTGCTGGGGGTCAGGGACCCCAATATGAAAGTTGCAAAAAAAAAAAAAAAAAAAAGTAAAAGAAAAATAAATAATG
This sequence comes from Xenopus tropicalis, assembly GCF_000004195.4. Lineage (NCBI taxonomy): Eukaryota > Metazoa > Chordata > Amphibia > Anura > Pipidae > Xenopus > Xenopus tropicalis. The sequence goes on along the minus strand of NC_030681.2, from coordinate 45,569,898 downwards.
GAGTCCAGTTGAAGAGTTGCTTAGAATTAGCCATTTTATGACATACTAAAAGTTAACTTTAAGGTGAACCACCTCATTTACTGAAATGATTCCTCTCAGGACTTGCCCTCCTCAAAAATACAGAAACAAAAAAGGGAATTTCTATTAAAAGCTATTTATGTACCAAGTGCTCACCAGTAGACACATGGCGTTTGGGTGCTTTGGGGTATTTTTACAGAGAAAAAGGAAATCATTTTTAAAAACAATTGCTTATAATGGAGTCTATGGAAGATGGCCTTCCCGAAATTCAGAACTTCTGGATAACGGGTTTCCATATATATTTCATTCAACTTTTTTAAAATAAGCCTCCACAATATGATGCAGTTTACGTGGCAAGGCATCAACATGTAAAATGTAAGGGGCTAAATTACGTGAAAGCAGCAAATGATCTTTTTTTGTGAGCCTATTTTTAATTTACCCCTAAAACTAGGAAAGAATCTTATGAGAATACTAAATGAATCATTTTTACAACAGTAACAGATGTAATTAAGAGATATGCCTTTGGAGAACTGATTTAGCATTGTAGCTAACATCCATATATCGGTTTATAGGCTGTACATGCCTCCTCGCAATCTATAACCTTCTTTCGAAACAAATGACACTGACATGTCATTGTGCAACATAAATGGCTCCTAGCAAAATCTATTAGCCAATATAAAACATCACACATAAATCAGTGTTAAAGAATGGTCTGCTGAGTAATAGATGCGAAAGAAAGAAACATTCCATATTTTCTGGTTCTGTCCAGGCAATAAAAAATTGGTCAGTGCTTACTGAGGCAGACATGGCCCCTAGGTGTGCCACCCTGGACCAACAGCCCTTGGAGTAGAAAAATGGTGATGCCAAAAAAAAAATTAAATTACCCATACTGTAGAGCTCTTTCTTGGGTGGTTAAAATAAGGGATCTGCCATCTCTGGCATTTCTGGATCTGTTATCCAGAATGTTGGGGGCCTTGTGCTCTCCAGATAAGAAAACATTCTGTTATTTGGGTCTCCATACCTTAAGTCTGCTAAAAAAAATAATTTAAACATGAAATAAACCCAATAGGATTTTGCACAAAAATGGATCCACAATTATTTGGTTAAAATAAGAGATAGCCTTCCCACGATTCGGAGCTTTCTGGATAATGGGTTTCCTGGAAAGCAGATCCTATATCCATACTGAGTTGCAAAGTGGAAAGTCTGATGAAAGTCACAACTGGCCTGCTTGGAAACGAAGAGCTAACCTGCTTAACGGAGAAGGAAAGGTAAAAATCACTGGGGGTGCCAAATGTTAGGCACCCCCCAGTGAATGTAATGGTTTACCTTTTACCCCAGGCAGGTCTTCCTGTTAGCTGATCTTCCTTCTGTCTTCTGAATCCTGGGGCCCACGCAGTTGAGTGAAAAAGACAACTTTTTTGTTGAAGTTCGTAGTTTTTACTACGCATGCGCAAGAAGAGACACTCACTCGCAGTCCCAGGCTGGTAAGCGATTAAAGTCACTGGGGAAGGGGGCGCTTAATATTTTGGCACCCCCTAGTAACTTACGTAAAACATAAAACCTGTCCTGTGCAAAACAACAGACCATAGTACTCATCATTTACAATATAAATTCTGTATAATGCCTGAATTAACTTTCCTTCAAGGAACAAGAAGTTTTGAATATACACATTTCAGAGAGGCATGTCAGTCTCCTCCCTCCCAATGATTACCAGTTGCTTTCAGTAGACAAGGACATCACCCACATACAGACAGCAAGAAAGGCTGGTGACGCTGAAGCTTTATGTATGTACAGCAATGGCACAGCGTGAGGGACATTATCATTTCCAATTACAACAATTATCCAGTTACATGGGAATGATTATAATTTAAGCTATTTGCAACAACCTTAAATTTTCCTTTCATTCATTTTATTGAATGAAAATTGGTAATACACTGTTATTCTACAATAGAACTTGCACATTCCAAGTTCAAGGCAAGAGCTGCATTCTGTATTTTATAAAATCCATCACAACTTTGATCTCTGAATTAAATAATAATTCTGGGGGGTACATTCAAAATAAAAAAGACAGCTCCCCCCTAAGCAACGCCAATTCAAACAGAGCCTAAATGATTTCTTGCCTTAGCCCGAGTCCTGCCAGGGTCAGTACAGTAGCTTCTCTAAAGCAAATCACTTGGGCATCTCCTCAAACTAAGTGCAAGGAGAAATCTGAACTATAGCAGCTGACCCCAGATAAATTGAAAATGTGACCTTTTAAAGAGAAGATGTACCAGAAAGGGTTTGATAAACAACTTTTTGAATAATTAATGATTCTTTAAAAGGAAATTCTGCTTCAATGTGTATGATTAAAGCCAACCCTGTGATTTAGTTCTAAAGGAATAAATAAAATAATTTCATTTAAGATCCATTTAAATTATTAAATGCCTACAGTTAAAATATTCCTCTGTCAAATCAAATCTAATAAAAATCGTATTCAAAATGTTTTAGATTATTGTGAATGGCCCCCTAAGAACATTTAACAAATCAGTTTTAACGGCTTCACTTCCAGGGAACTGTATATTTTATTGTGCCAGCTGTCAGGAAACTCCCATATTTAGAGACTGGTATTTCCCTTTAGGTACCATATACAAGTAAAGGATCCATTATCCAGAAAGCTCCAAATTATGTAAAGGCCATCTCCTATAGACTCCACTGTAATCAAACACTTCCAATTGTTCAAAATGATTTCCTTTTTCTCTGTAATAATAAAGCAGTACCTTGTACTCAATCTCAACTAAGATATAATTAATCCTTATGGGAGGTAAAAACCTATTGGGTATATTCCCTTATCTGTAAAACCACAGGTCCGAGCATTCTGGATAACAAATGTCATATCTGTATTTGAAAATTACAGGGAAAATGAACCCTATAAATAATATTTTTCTTTATCAGATAACTATTTCTCGAGGGTAATCTCCATTCCAATATGCATGAATTGAAGTAGCAAACTCTATTTATAACTAAATACTGTAAAACTGTAGTTTCGAATCCAGAAATAGGTTATGCCCTGCCCTGCAACCCTATATTTTATGAAGTAAATGGCTCAACAGTTTGCCTTTTGGGCAATGGTACAAGGGCCTAATGTTGTTGTCCTAATGATTACTAGCTCAGTGGCCAAGCAATGAGAGGATCAAAACTGTCCCTCCCATCACTTCAGTGGTAATCCCCTGGACCCTGCTGGCGCACTCATCCATGTGCTTTTAAGAACTCAGGCATATAGGATCACTTCCTACAGGAGTGTTCTCGCTGCTGCTTTCCTTTTAAATAGAATTATAAACCCAAGGGATTCGGAACTCCCAGGTGATGCCTACATTCTGCTTTACAGTCTTTATTGCTAGTCCCTCTCTTAAACAGTATTATCAAGCAAGCCGTGTATTTTCCATACTTAATGAATAAAGTAATATTCTGTTGACTCAACACTATAAATTGCAAGCTTGGTTTCATTTCTTTACAAGATCACTGAACTGGTTTATTTGCCAATAAATGAGACAGCGTTAAAAATAAGCAGTTCGTGCTCATGCATAACCGTATGAAAATTATTCTGAAAAAAATGACATTACCATTAAAGGAAAGTGATTTATAATGTGTATCAATATAAAGTAAAGTGGTATATCTTGCTTAATGAAAGGAATATATTCATATAACACTGTTATTTGATGACTTGATTACTTAGGGTCTGTTGGGTAAATGTAGTTATTTTATCTAAGAATTAAGAGCTTTATGAAGTCATAGTTTCTCTATATACAGATATTACCATGAGGCTAGCTTACATATCAGCTGAAGCCCAAGAAGACTCCATGCTCTCCAAACGTGGTCTTTGTTGTTGGAACTTTACATGCAGTCTATCATCATTGGCAAAATCGTATTCCAGTTCTGGTTATGACTTATTCTCTGCAGGGAATTTAACCATTTATTCTAGTAACAACTTATTTCTGTATAGAAATAACTGCCAGGAGCGGAGGGTGAAAAGGCTACCAATAGAATATTGGTATTGAAGCTGCCCTGTTTTAGGGAAGCTAACGGCCTTGCTTTGGGTGCCTTTATAGAAATTAATAAACAAATAATAATTTCAGCTTCAATTACATTTACGAAAAACCTTTAAAACCACTCTATTAAATTTTCTTTCATAGCTAATAGGAATTTACTCTTTAAGCACCAGTTCTTTGGTATGTTCCACACCAATCTGATTGTTGTGCATCTCTTGCCACCCCCCACTGGGCGAGACCAGTGACCTCATCCTGACCAATAACAGTAATTGATGACCAATCTTCTCACAGCCCTTCAGCCGAGTGATTTCATGCCTATCCTTTTAATTCACAGCATCAGTGTACCATGCCAATCTTGTAGGCCATTTTGTCTGTATGTAGCCAGTTCTAGGTTCTTAACAAGACTGAAGTCACACACCAACATTCCAACTGTCAAGTAATCTAACTATTCAGCCACAAACATGCAGAAAAACTTGGCATTAGCAACACAGCCGACTCTCGAAAAATCTTGCACATAAGGGTGAGAAGAATGTCACATATAAAATTAAAGCCTTGCTTTCAAGGAACAGTTCAGTGTACAAATGAAACTAGGTAAAATAAAGAGACTAGGCAAAATAAAAGATGTTTTCAATATAGTTAGTTAGGCAAAAATGTAATCTATAAAGGCTGGAGTGGACAGATGCCTAACATAATAACCAGAACACTACTTCCTGCTTTCAGCTCTCCAACTTCTTAGTCGGTGACTTTCGGGGGGGGGGGGGGGGACATAGCTGTTCAGTTAGTTTGTGAGCGTGCAGGTCAGATTCAAAAGCAAACTAACTGAACAGTTATGTCTCATATGCCCCCCTGACTGACTGCTAACAGCTTAGAGAGCTGTAAAGGAGGAAGCAGTGTTCTAGCTATTATGTTAGACATCTGCTCACTCCAGCCTTTATAGATTACATTTTTGTCTATATTGAAAACATGTTTTATTTTGCGCTATTTTACCCAGTTTCCTTTTTACACAGAACTGTTTTTTAGGCTGTCAGATGAGGCTTCTGGCGTATATTTACAGCAAGCTGAAAATCGCTTCCCGAAAATAGCACCATCCGCCTCCTACCTGTGCCTGCACCTGAATGAATGGAATACGCTCGAGTGCAGGCACATGTAGCTGATATCCGTTGAATATATGAATTCTCTCGTTTTTTGGGGGATATCGGCTACATGTGCCTGCACCGAGTGTATTTCATTCATTTGGGTGCAGGCACAGGTAGGAGGTGGATGGCGCTATTTTTGGCAAGTGGTTTTCAGCTTGCTGAAAATATACGCCAGACGCCTCGTCTGACATTAGCCTTGAAAAAATTGACATTTTCTGTTCTCCATGACTGCATTGTAGCAGATAAAGTGCCTGATCATTTAGTGATATTACATCAGACAAATATTATCACTACAGCCAATCTATAGGCTATAAATATCCTTCCTATTAATGCAGAGTTTTATCACTGGATATGGATTCTATTGATTCCAGGTCCATTCATAATAATGTGCAGTCACACAGAGCCCTCCATGAGTTCTTTGATGAAACAACACTGCACCAATACACTTCCTTACCCCCTTGTGTCACCAGGCACCAGACAGGAATTCATCGGTGACAAATGTTTAGCAACGTAGGCTTTTGTAATCTAGGAAGAAATTGCTCTCTTGGTGCCAGTGTATTATCGTCTTTCATTCTCTGTTTGCTGACAAATATTTCTTTATCTTGGCTCGAAATTATGTATGAAGGTCATATTTCAAGCGCCCTTGTGTAGAGGTGAAGAAAGAATTTGTTTTCCAGTGTCTGGGATAATCTGAGAACTACGCTCTGTCAGCAGCTGAACAAAGCATCCTTGGTCGGGATGAAAATGACTTATATTAGAGGACGCAGCATCCAAAATACAGGTTAGCAAAGGATTAGCAAAGAAAGCGGAGCCCTGGCAAGTGCTAATTAAATCAATCAAGGAAACAGATTGCTGGGCCATTAATACTAATTGCATTAGTTCCAGGTAAAACATCATCTGATATGGTGTGTGCCGCTAGAAACTTATTTTAACCATTAAAACAGCAAACATACACACAAACAAACCCCTTTAACCACAAAACAACATTAGGTTGAGGATTTAAATGAGGCAGTTACAATTTTAAGACCATTGACTTAATTAGCAAGAGAGCTCATGTTCCTACAAGTACCTGTGTAGTATATAATGTTTTCCTAATGTTATCAGTACAGAATTCTATTGCTTTTGAAGGGAACTGCCACTGTAGTGTGCAGAGATAAGATGCAGAGGAAAGAGAGAGTTTGTGCATGATGTTTATACACATACAATATGCCAGGGACTGCTATCCCTCACAGTCATGGGAAACTGCACTTGGCTACAGGTTGCCGGAAGTAAACTGTAACTCACAGAGGGGAGCCATGAGACAACAAGCAGCTTGCCAACGTGCCAAACATTGGGGCAGAAATAAAAGGAGAGACATTCTAAGACAAAATGAAGGAAATTAAATTGTACATTTTGTCAATGGACTGTTTTTTTGGTAGTAAATGTTATCACTAAACCCAAAACAGGAAATGCTTAAAGGAAAGGTTAAAAACTAAGTAAGCTTTATCAGAAAGGTCTATGTTAAATACAGCCACTCACAGAAACATTGCACTCCTCTATAAGAAAAAACCCCACAATAATTCTTGTCTCCTTTTTTCCTATTCCAGAGTGTGCCCAGCTCTCGCCTCTCTCCTGCTCCCCCCTCCCAAAGAATGCTAAGAACTCCCTCCCCCTTAGAAATGTATGATCTGAGCTATACAGCAGGAAGCTTCCTCATGGTCTTACAAACTGGGCATGGACACAGGTCTTGGTCTTGGTGCAGGAGTGAGGCATTATGGGAATTCTTATTTACAGAGCTCAGCATTTTTTTTTTCCTATGAGGCTTCTGATCATCTGAACAGGTGAAATATGGGGAGACTTAAGGGCACTATTGAGAGAACTGAAGGTATGCCTGTAGCTTGAGATTAACACTTTAAGAGCCTTTCCTTCTTTCTTTTTTAGGACTACAAGAAGCAATTTTTACAGACACAGAAAACAGTAATGAAGTTATCAGAACACTATATCAAGACCACAGGCTTCATAAACGGCATGTGCTTTGCCCGAAACTTCACATATGTGATACTTTTTTTTTTTTTTAATACACTTTTTTGCAATTATCTGAGTGCCCCTTCTTTTTCTAATGTATTTATATATGAATATCTTTGTTTATAAAGCACTACTTATGTACGCAGCGCTGTACAGTAGAATAGATTAATACAAACAGGGGGTTATTAAAATAATAGATAAATACAAAGTATAACAATAAATACAATATATATACACACATACATAGACTGAACAATAACAGAATGTAGTACACCATTGAATCCTTATCATATTTCCCTATTATACCTTGTTTTTTGTAAATCAAACGCTAGTGTCAGAGATATTTTCAGATCTGCATGTGTGCTTTGCACATTTATCCACTCAGCCTGCTCTTCTGTATTCTTTAAGCCAATAAGTTATTTTAGCAGGCAATGTTTCAGCAACCACTTAACAAAATATGAATTGTGTCAGCTTTCCAGAAACCATTCAGCAAGATAATTGATTCCCTGCACACTTCTGACTGTCCTTCAGAGCCTTCCCTGGGCAACCTAGCAATAAACTTGAACAATGCCATCAGTATCTCATGTAATATTTTCTCGTCATAACATGCCATCTAGCTAAGAAGCATTTAACATGCTGTGAATTCATCCTTACAGGGGAAAAAAATAAAAATAGAACAAGAAAATAGTGTTGAATGTAAGTAGTAGTATATGTATTCTTATGTATTCTTACGCACTATGTCCAGGAGTGCTGGGGCACTAAACAGGCTCTACACGTGCCCATTTTTGAGATATGAAACTGATTAGTTCACACATGAATGGACAAAAAGAACTGATGTAATGGATAATTCTGCAAAACAGATTGACTGGCTTACTATGGAAATGCAACTGCATCTCATTATATTTGCTTATACACCATAATACATTTAGAGACAGAGGATTGGGCCCTTATGTTTGGCAGATGACCACATTCACATACCAGTGGCTGTCATGAAACAACCTGGTTTTCTACTTTGGGTAGTCAAGTGATTGTTCAAATAATTCAAGTGCAGGGCTTACAAAAGTAACAAGGGCCTCCCTGAAAATGATTGATAAAAATGACTTAAACTGGCCATACATCATAAGACGTAAGGTGGTCAATATAAAGCTAATCCTAGGGCCAAACATTCAGCTCACATTGACAGGGATACAGGGCATTGGGGCAAGGCAATGGTCCTAGATGCAATGGGAAAATCAAACCTGCCCAATCGGCATCTGGATGATTTTTTGTCAGATATCGGTTGAGTAGACATGTCGGACTGTCAGGCTGAAATCTGCCTAATATCATCCTCAATCTCTAACAAGCATTTCATAGATAGAGTGAAACCTTCATTTTACATCCCCTCATTTGAAACTGTTTTTGTGGCCCCTCCAAAATATCTTGCATAATGCATTTCCCTGATTTTACTTATTCCTGGAACTTGCCCTGAACATGTAAAATGGGGGTTGTACTGTACTGGTTCCTACTAACTAATGTGAATCCTCTGGTTTAAGCCCCAATCATTCCTGCCTGGTTATTTCATAAAACAATGACCTTGTACAATTTACATCTCAAAGTTTGATATGATGTACCATGAAAGTACTAGCAGCCTACAGTTGCATCATATACATCACATACGTCATTACACACATTTAGAAAATTTGGGCTGGATCTGAAGCATGAGGGTTGAAGTGGTAATCATATTTAACAATCATATTTATACTATGTGATGACAGCATTTATTGAGCATGACATTTTACTAGACGTTACTTTATTATCAGTGTGCCCAGTACCCCATATATTATCGGAGTCCCGGCAGCAGCTGTTACTGGCTATGATTTGCATGTGTGAGAGGTGCTCTATGCACACTAACATCTTTTTCCTGCTATTATACAGGAAAACAACACCAGACAGAAACCCTAAACAGGTCATTTTTTTTCTGTTTAATTCTGATAATCTAATTATCTTTTTTTTTTTTTCTTAAACTATAGAGGTTAAAGAGTTTTGAAAGAACAGTAGAAGAAATGAGCACAGGGAATCTACACAGAAAATAACAATATCTTGCCATATGTTTGTCAGTGTTATTTGCCAAGGAAACATCTGTTCAGGCTACTTAGAAGCAACTTTTGGCTGAGTAAGTTTTATTACTATGTACCTCTAATAATATAACTCATTCACCACTGGAACTGAAGTTATCCAACTGGCACTGATTTATTATATTTCAGCGCATGTAACAGGCTTATTATTGCCATTATGGTACAAGAACGTGCAGCTGGTTTACTAAACCTGGCCTTACACACACCGATATTATAGTACGAAACTACGTTTTGTATGATTTTGGGACCGTGCGGGGGCTTATTGGGAATTATCATCCCAATAATTTTCGTACCATGATGATCGGTTATTTAGCTAATCGAACAGGTTAGAAATTTTTGGTCAAAAAAGCTAAAATCTGCGCATGTATTGTGTACCTGACGATATCCTTGGGGGACCTACAATGCATTTATGGGAGGTCACTTTCCAAGGATTGGTGCCAACTATTTAATGTACAGAACATCTTTATCCTACAATTTAAGTCTTAATGTTAGTTTTAGATCATTGCATTTAAAACGTACAACCGATATCCGAACATTCGTCAGAAGCATACACAAATCTGAATGTTTATGGCCATCTTAAGAGATGGTTAAGGGGGTGGTTTACCTTAAAGTTAGCTTTAAAGGGATAGTCATTATTTTGATGGTATATTTTTTATTTCTACACTGTTTACATAGCAAATAATTCACTCTACCATTTAAAATTTAATTCTCAAGTCCCAAGCCAGATTTGGATTTCTTACAATTGAGTGCTATTCCGATATCTACTGGGAGCTGATATCTTGCTCCCTTCCCATTAATCTGCTGATCGGCTGCTGTGGGGGGGCATATCACTCCAACTTGCAGGTCAGCAGTAAGGGCTCTGGTACACGGGGAGATTAGTCGCCCGCGACAAATCTCCCTGTTCGCGGGCGACTAATCTCCCCGGATTGCCATCCCACTGACGAAAATGTAAGTCGCCGGTGGGATGGTAGTTCGGGGAGATTAGTTGCCCGTGACAGGGGAGATTTGTCGCCAGAGCCCTAAAGTGTGACTGAAGTTTATCAGTGCACAGGTCCCATGGTTATGGTTCCCTGAGAAATGAAGAATATTTCAATGCAGGATTCTGCTGGAGAAGCTCTATTTACTGATGTGCGTTTTGAGAAAAAGTTTTTAAAAAATGTTTAAAGTAAGGTTGCTAATTTGGACCATAGCAACCAGATATCTGCTGAGACTACAAACAGGAGAGCGGCTGAGTAACATGTGGAATAAGTACAAAACTACAAATAATACAAAATGAAGACCAATTGTTAATTCCATCTGAACAAATATGAAAAATTCTATATGAATTGCTTGATTTTTTTAAAGGAGCACTATACCATATTGTTAAGTATGAGTTTAATGAATAGGACTTTTTGCCTATTATTTTAATCACAAAACATCTAATGATCAGATTAAAACGGTGGGCATTGGTGTAGCTGGACCGAGGACCCAATCAATCAATGTGGTCCTCGGATCCATCAATCCATCCATCCAATCCTGATTAAGATCTGGGCAATTTTGAGCCAGATATCGATTGGGTAGGGCCATCGGGGGTACCCATACACAGGCAGATAAGCTGCCAAATTGGTCTGAAGGACGTGAATCAGCAGCTGAAATCTGCCTGTGTATGGCCACCTTTACTCATGAACCTTGATGGATATCACTATAAAACTATAGAAACTTAGCTAATTAGTCAACATTTTTTTTAATTTAGATTGTTTTAAAAAAGGATAAAAATATATTCTCCATATGATAATGAACTATATAAGGTATAGCTTTTTTCATTTTAGCTTTTGTTTTCTTCACTTTTAAAAACATGCAATTTTTTAAACCTTGCTGAAAACTCTGCAAGGCCAAAACATTAAACATAAATTGGATTTGGGCCATGTCTTAGTGTTTATTTGCTCTTGAATATCCGTTTACAAATGCATTCAGCTTTGTACTGGAAACAAATTTTGGAGAGAAATTAGATTGCACCAAACACCATCACAAAACCAAGCATAATAACCTTTAATTAGAATTGCAAACTCAAATTCTGCTCTTCACATACAATGTCTTCTCCAGTAAGGTGCAGATACATATAATCATGCAAATGGCTTCACTATAATTGCTTGTTTTTATCTGTCCTTTGAACTCAAAAGGAGCAAAAAATAGTTTGCATGCATGAATGTTTAATACCAGTATAGTTTTTAAAGCACAGTCCTTATGCTAATATGTTCATGCCCTAGAATCTCACATTTTAAAAATGATTTAATATAATGCCTCAGGCAGGAGGCATTGAAATCACTTAAAAAATTAAAGATAAGTGAAAATGTATTTACAATATAATTTGGCAAGTGTCTCTTTCTCTAAACTTTATACAGACACTAAGGGGCACATTTACTACTCCACGAACATCCGAAAAGCGGGCGAATGCGTTTTTTCCGTAATGATCGGTATTTTTGCGATTTTTTCGTTGCCGTCGCGACTTTTTCGTCGCCGTCACGACTTCTTTGCGAATTCTCGCAACTTTTTTGTCGCCGTCGTGAAAAAATCGTACTGTTGCGCCGAGTACAAAAGTTTCGGATTCATTCAAGCTTCAGTATCGTGACTTTCCTTGGGCCAGGTTGGAGCTGCAGAGTGCCATTGAGCCCTATGGGAGACTTTCCTTGGGCCAGGTTGGAGCTGCAGAGTGCCATTGAGCCCTATGGGAGGCTTTCCTTGGGCCGGGTTGGAGCTGCAGAGTGCCATTGAGCCCTATGGGAGACTTTCCTTGGGCCAGGTTGGAGCTGCAGAGTGCCATTGAGCCCTATGGGAGACTTTCCTTGGGCCGGGTTGGAGCTGCAGAGTGCCATTGAGCCCTATGGGAGACTTTCCTTGGGCCGGGTTGGAGCTGCAGAGTGCCATTGAGCCCTATGGGAGACTTTCCTTGGGCCAGGTTGGAGCTGCAGAGTGCCATTGAGCCCTATGGGAGACTTTCCTTGGGCCGGGTTGGAGCTGCAGAGTGCCATTGAGCCCTATGGGAGACTTTCCTTGGGCCGGGTTGGAGCTGCAGAGTGCCATTGAGCCCTATGGGAGACTTTCCTTGGGCCAGGTTGGAGCTGCAGAGTGCCATTGAGTCCTATGGGAGGCTTCCAAAATCATGCAAAGTTGGAAAGGTTTGCCCGCTGTTTATGAGCGCTCAATAGGAAAAAGTCTTGACAATTTGCGAAAAAGTCGTACCGGCGCTGAAAAAATCGTGACAATTCGCGAAAAAGTCACGACGGCGACAAAAAAACCGAAAAAATACGAAAAAATAGCAAAATGTTCGTTTCCAATCCGATTTTTTCCCATTCGGATTCGTGGATTAGTAAATGTGCCCCTAAGCCCTAGTGGACAACTATACTGTATTGCTGTGCTGTACTGTACTGTCCTATTATACCTGCAGTCCCAGTGCCACAACCCTACTAAAATAATAGCCGGCTGGTAAATACGTTGCTTGATGCCACATTGCTTTAAGGGAAAAAACAAATATATAGTAAGTCCTGTATTATTTTCTAGAAAATGTGACAACCCTAGCAGAGGTGTAAATGATGTATAATCTCTGAAAATAAATAATAATATTGGTCTTTCCTGCTCTTCTTGAGCAAAAGCTACTGCTCTTAACTTCTTGGACTTCCAACACAAAAACACCTCTAGTAATGATATGTAATTGAGGCTTATGGGAATTATAAGTGGACCACATACCAGGGAGGTGTGAAGCTGTTTCTGCTTTAAAGATTTTAAGGAGTTGTGTGTAAAATTGATATTTATGGTGTGTACATGCCCAGTTGTTCAGGAAAACACACAATATAAGCAGCTTTTTTTCTGTGTTTTTTTCAGTGGTGTAAAATGTTATGCAAGACATTTATCAGTCATTTATTTTACTGCGGAGACCTGCTGTACTTTTGTTTTTCATATCAGAAGGAACATTTTCTACAGTCCTGTCAAGTATCATGTGCTTAGTGTTACAGTCACATATACGGACTTGCACTCCCCATTTCACTCTAGGGGGGCAGGAAATCACACACTTTCCATGTCCTTGATAAAGGCTATAAAAATATCTAGGAGGGACACATCCAACCCATGGGCCTCCTGCTGCATGGCAGTATTGGCACTTTATACTGTACAATAATCTATCATTTCTGTATGTATCAGATGTTTTTAGTGCTTTGTTCCTTTCTTATTTTATCTTTAATATTGGGAAGCATTTTCTAGTAAAACTCTTCACAATAATTGAAATATAAAAGCTAAAATGGGATATGTCACATGTAGCGCGATTAAACCTTGCTAACGGAGCGTTACTAATAGGTAAGAATCTGATGGCTGTAAATGTATGCGGGCAGGAAACCTGCACATAATTCATCTTACCCAGGATCTGCTTTATTTGCCTGCTTTATAGCTCCCCATAAAATGCCCATAATATGGGGATCAGGCTCTTTCCAGGTTTCATGGCACGTAGAACACAAAACAAATGCGCCACTGTTACTTTTAGCTTTACCTAACAAGCAACTAATAAATATGCTTTTACACCTTACACGCAGGTTTTAATGTTGTGCTTCTCTTCTTTTATTTCAAGCAAATAAACAGGACATAAAAGGATTAGAATTACAGAACATTATGTAGTCCTAGATTAGTTCAGAAAATGTCTTAAAGTGATACTGACACCAAAAAATTTATTTTAAAGATATGAACCTACTTCCAAACCTACCTATAGGTCATGTTGACTGTTTTTTCCTAAAAGTCCTGTTTCTCTACATAAATCTTACTGAAGATCCTGAACCCGACTGTCTGGCACCCCGACTGTAGCTTCCCAATCTGTAAAAAGGACTACGTCATAAACTGGGAGGATTCAGCTTACCGTTTGCTTCAAAGAGTTCCCCCTCCCTCCCTCACTCATCATTGCATGGCTTTGTGAACTAGATAGCAGGCAAGCTTGATCTTTCCGTTGCCTGCCTACATCAAAGGGCTGTGCCCCCTCTCTGCTCTTCCCACTAAGAATTAAATAGCAGGCCAGCTTAAGCTTTCCAGTGCCTGCCTGCCTGCTTCTAAGGGCTCTCCCTCCCCCCTCCCCATTACACATAGACAACGGAGCTGAGCTTGTCACACACCGGCTGAAAGCAGAAGGGGCGTTGCAGTAAGAGCAGGCTGAGGAAAGCAAAACTGATGTACTAAAACTTGATAAAGGAACTAATCCAATAGTTTTAGATTTTGGATGGCCATGATAGGGTTGCAGCAAGCAAGCCCTCGGAGGCATCACAGCTGATATTCCCACAATCCTGAAAATATCAGGCTGCCCATCAGATTTAAACTTCTCCTGCTACTGAAGTCAATGTCTTGCACTAATGTACGGCTCTTCAGTGGTTCTCTGGCAACAAGTGAATGTCAAGTACATATTTATGTGCTAGCACTCACTCATGGAGCTGTAGAATGGCTACAGCAGGCTGGACAACCGTTTCTTATTAACTTTTTAGCTATCTGTCTGGCCTAAGCTCAACCTGTCCTAACCTACATGAGGCACAAAAAAACACAATGACCCAACAGACCGGCAGTGAGACTTAAGGGCATCTGGTAGGATCAGTAGGTGGAAGAAAAGTTCCAGACTGTCCAATGAGTTAAGCAGAATCACACAAGAGTTGGCCAATCTAGTACACATGTAACAACTTTGTTGCTTCTATAAATTAGAATAGAAAGGTTTTCTAGCTGAAGTGGTGAAGACTGCCGAGGTCAAGTGTAATCATGGCTGCCTGCCCACCCACAGTATGAAACAAAAACAAAACATTTGTATATATAAACACCGGGAAGATGTACATTATAATTGAATGCAACTGAAGCCTTTTCATTTTTGCTGTTGCAGGACCTTTAATTTGATCCCAGCAGAGAGGAAAAGCCAATCTCCATAGTCAGTGAGATGCCGGCTCGTACAACACCGCTGTCACACAGCAGAAGCATACGGCCGGAAACATGGCTTCATCTGGGAAACAGCGGAACGTTTAATTAAACCTTTCAAGATTAGTGTCTGAATGAAAACAAAAGAGTAAGGACGGGTAGAAAAAGTAATTTAAATAACATTTCTCTATTCTGCATCTATCGCTCATGCAATCATGGCGACCGGAGTGCCTGCTCCCTGCCGACAGATCCCTGTTCAATTTCGGTCAAGGTCACGTAGGTTTTTTTGAGGTTATGCTCTAATTCTGGCTCAGCCATGGGGCAGCCGAGATGGATATAGCAGCTTAATTACAAAGTATATTACTATCCTTTTTATATTTGAATATTTAGATTGCATTCTGATTTTTAATGGAAATATAAGATTTTGAAATAAAACAGATTTAGATCAAGAGACAAAGTATTAAACTACTAAAAAACAAAACAGCAATTCTGCATAATTATTCAGTTCTCTCTCTGTTGCTGTCTCCCCAGTCAATCAGTCTTGCCACAGGGACCCAACTGACACCCATACTCTCCACGTACTGACTCCTATGTAATAATTATATGTAAACGGCCTGCGGTTTACCTAAACCCATCACTGTCTAAAAGACAAAAGGTTGCATATTAAATGTCAATAAGGCATGTTTTGTATCCTGCTAAAAATAGAGGTGATCAAAGTGCTATGGATTCATTACAGCAATTATCTTTGGGCCCCAATTATTGTCATGTTGATTTTTGTACAAGGTCAGGGATACTCAGGGGAGCTTAATTTGTCAACCTCTGTTGATCCATAAAGATTTTATTGTAATAATGTGAACTATAGATTAAAAGTTCTACGTGCTTAAATACCTGCACCCTACATTCTGATTCGCTGATCACAGCAACCTCTCCCCACACACACAGTTTGTCAGCCACATAAAATTGCAAAAAGCAAAGGGAAATGCAAACATTTTAGATTTCTCTAAAAAGGATGTGACTGTGGGACTAACGCTGGCCATACATGGGCTGAAAAGCTAACTAGGCCAAATATCAGCAACATATTTGACCACCCGTGTGTGGCCTAATTGGCAAAGGTCCATTTGTTTGGCAGCTTAAACAAAAAAAGCTGTTCTTTAAGGGGGGGGGTGATTTATCAAAGTTTGATTTTTTTTTCACGATTCCAGTTTTTTTCTAGCTAAAATGTGCGTAAAAAGTTATGGTCCAAAAATGTGAATGTCTGGTAGTGCAAAAAAGCCTGAAAACTCGAATGTAAAACTTCGCCATCTAAAAGTTTTTGAGTTTCTATAGAAGTCAACGGGAGTTGTCTTAGGCAAAGTCAAGCCATTTTTTCCAACTCAAAATTCGATGTATTTATGTTTTTTTTATCCAAATGAGTTTTCTTTATTGATTAAAAAAAAATTTGAGCATTTGATATACAAGTTTATTCATCAGCTGCTGGTAAAAATCCTGAAAGAGGACTATCAATACAGTTTCTTTACTTACACCAGTACTGAAACCAACGGCAATATGAATTCTTCCAAAAAATAAAATATATGCCTTTACAAATAAAGTACAATCTGTAAACATGTGTATAGACAAGTACAATAAACAGAAACCCAACTTAACAGTGCTTAATGGGAATATATTGTTCTTACTAATTACTTACATTCTAATTCAGAAGTAAAACTCTATTTTCTGCAGATACAGATTTTGAGCAACCATTGTCTGACACATGGATGCACCTGCAACTCCAAGCAGTTTAGGGTCAAAACACCCGGAATTGCTATATGTGCCATTACCCTAAGGGGATAAAAACTTGAGCTATTGTTAGCCCTTTAAACAGGAGTTGTGCTATGTTCAAGCACCCAGTGCTAATCTATCATTTTATAAGGGGCAGAGGTCAGTACCCGTTTATAAACTGTGTCTGTGCACATTTGGATGCAGCTTGCAATGCTAAGTATATTAGGCATTGGTACAGTTTTTATGCTGATGTGAATCATGTATAATCCCTGTAAAGCACAGAGGAAATGTGTGGGTGCTATATAAATATTAATCAGGAAATAATACTGCATTTATCATGTGTCTGAACTCCTTCACCCCTATATAAATAGTCCTTATTGCTACTCCAGCAATTTATGGGGGGGAAAAAAAAAATACATTCACCATGCGAAAATGTATTGCTTTGCAGGAATTTAATATAGCTTTTGCAAACCTACGAACTCTTTAGGGACCTTACCTGCTAGTGGAAGTAACATTTCAAATGTTATTCTTTGCACCTGTGTGCAGTGTACAGAATAAAGTACAGAATAAAACTTCTTACTTGCCCAAACAGTGTGTTCCACGCATAACAGCCATGTGTGACCGTAGCCTTAAGGTGCGCTATGTGATTTTAAAATTTCCAATGTTATACAGGTATCGGACCCCTTATCCGGAAAACCATTATCCAGAAAGTTCGAAATTACGGAAAGGCCATCTCCCATAGACTCTATTTTAACCAAATAATATACATTTTTACAAATGATTTCCTTTTTTTCTGCAATATTAAAACAGTACCTTGTACTTGATCCCAACTAAGATATAATTAATCTGTATTGGAGGCAAAACAACCCTATTGGGTTTAATTACTGTTTAAATAATTTTTTTAAGTAGACGTAAGGTAGGAGATCCAAATTACGGAAAGACCCCTTATCCAGAAAACCCAACGTCCCGAGCGTTCTGGATAATGGGTTCCATACCTGTACCTAATAAAGAACAGACTACGGCAAAATGCAAGTTCTTGGTCTAATTTCTGCTAATGTGTTTCCAACCAATACTAATTCCCTAATTACTAACTAATTACTAAGTTAAGTTTGATATACATATATATCTATATATCTATCTATCTATCTATATATATATATATATATATATATATCTATATATATATATCTCTATATATATATATCTATATATATATATATATATATATATATCTATATATCTATATATCTATATATCTATATATATATATATATATCTATATATATATATATATATATCTATATATATATATATATATATATATATACACACAGCGGAGGAAATAATTATTTGACCCCTCACTGATTTTGTAAGTTTGTCCAATGACAAAGAAATGAAAAGTCTCAGAACAGTATCATTTCAATGGTAGGTTTATTTTAACAGTGGCAGATAGCACATCAAAAGGAAAATCGAAAAAATAACTTTAAATAAAAGATAGCAACTGATTTGCATTTCATTGAGTGAAATAAGTTTTTGAACCCTCTAACAAAAAAAGACTTAATACTTAGTGGAAAAACCCTTGTTTGCAAGCACAGAGGTCAAACGTTTCTTGTAATTGATGAGCAAGTTTGCGCACATTTTAGGAGGAATGTTGGTCCACTCCTCTTTGCAGATCATCTCTAAATCCCTAAGGTTTCGAGGCTGTCTCTGTGCAACTCTGAGCTTGAGCTCCCTCCATAGGTTTTCTATTGGATTAAGGTCCGGAGACTGACTAGGCCACTCCATGACCTTAATGTGCTTCTTCTTGAGCCACTCCTTTGTTGCCTTTGCTGTATGTTTTGGGTCATTGTCGTGCTGGAACACCCATCCACGACCCATTTTCAGTTTCCTGGCAGAGGGAAGGAGGTTGTCGTTCAGGATTTCACGATACATGGCTTCGTCCATTTTCCCGTTAATGCGAATAAGTTGTCCTGTGCCCTTAGCAGAAAAACACCCCCAAAGCAAAATGTTTCCACCCCCATGCTTGACGGTGGGGACGGTGTTTTGGGGGTCATAGGCAGCATTTTTCTTCCTCCAAACACAGCGAGTTGAGTTAATGCCAAAGAGCTCTATTTTGGTCTCATCAGACCACAGCACCTTCTCACAGAATCATTCAGGTGTTCATTGGCAAACTTCAGACGGGCCTGCACATGTGCCTTCTTGAGCAGGGGGACCTTGCGAGCCCTGCAGGATTTTAATCCATTGCGGTGTAATGTGTTTCCAATGGTTTTCTTGGTGACTGTGGTCCCTGCTAATTTGAGGTCATTAACTAACTCCTCCCGTGTAGTTCTAGGATGCTTTTTCACCTTTCTCAGAATCATTGACACCCCACGAGGTGAGATCTTGCGTGGAGCCCCAGAGCGAGGTCGATTGATGGTCATTTTGTGCTCCTTCCATTTTCGAACAATCGCACCAACAGTTGTCACCTTCTCTCCCAGCTTCTTGCTAATGGTTTTGTAGCCCATTCCAGCCTTGTGCAGGTCTACAATTTTGTCTCTGACATCCTTGGACAGCTCTTTGGTCTTTCCCATGTTGGAGAGTTTGGAGTCTGCTTGATTGATTGATTCTGTGGACAGGTGTCTTTTATACAGGTGACTAGTTAAGACAGGTGTCCTTAATGAGGTTGACTAATTGAGTAGAAGTGTCTAACCACTCTGTGGGAGCCAGAACTCTTAATGGTTGGTAGGGGTTCAAAAACTTATTTCACTCAATGAAATGCAAATCAGTTGCTATCTTTTATTTAAAGTTATTTTTTCGATTTTCCTTTTGATGTGCTATCTGCCACTGTTAAAATAAACCTACCATTGAAATGATACTGTTCTGAGACTTTTCATTTCTTTGTCATTGGACAAACTTACAAAATCAGTGAGGGGTCAAATAATTATTTCCTCCACTGTATATATATATATATATACACACACACACACAGCTAAACAGTTATCATATACAGTTAAACACTTAGCATTTATTTAAGCACGTTGAATAAATACTTTACATTTAAGAGCCTGACTCGCATTAACTAAATGTCTGATCAAGCTAAAAATGCTTTCTGCTCATGGCAGAATGAAACCTAATTAATTTACTGTTAAAAAGGCTGCTGCCTCATTAACTAAGTGAAGTCTACACAATTGCACAGTGACCTTGCATGAGCAGAATGATAGCAAATCAACATGCTAATTATGTGGTCCCTGGAATCTGGTCATCTCCGAATTACCCGGCACCCTGCCAGAGCTGTGGCGAATAAGGAATGTTGCCAACATTACAGTAAAGACATTGAGTTATAGTAATATATACTGTATGTCCTATTTCCTTTTCTGTTCCCTCTGTATAGAATGCATTAAACTGCTGCATGCTGGGAAATTATACAAATTAAAATTTCCCAGCAATGCCAATGTACTGTAACAATGTTCCCTGTGACCATCAAGACTTTAAGATTCCAAGTATTACTGCTTTATGGGACTGCAAATGTAGCACCTATACAAAAATAGCTTAAAGGGGTGGTATACCTTTAAGTTAACTTTAAGTATGTTAAATAGCAACTTTGCTATTGGTCTTTATATTTTTTTTATATGCTTTAAAATATTTGGCATCTTCTTCTGTCTTTACAGCTTTCAAAAGGCAGCCACTGAAACCAACAGCCACAAAAACAATATATACAGGTATGGGACCCATTATCCAGAATGGGTTTTCCGGAAAAGGGATCTTTCCGTAATTTGTAACTCCATACCTTAAGTCTACTAAAGGATTAAACATTAAATAAACCCAAAAGGAGTGTTTTGCTTTCAACAAGGATTAATTATATCTTAGTTGGGATCAAGTACAAGGTACGGTTTTATTTTTACAGAGAAAAAGGAAATCATTTTTAAAAATAATAATTATTTGCTTATAATGGAGTTTATGGGAGATAACGGGACTTCCTGTAATTCAGAACTTTCTGGATAATGGGTTTCCGGATAACAGCTCCCATACTTGTACTTCTCTTCATATTTGGTCCCTCATCTATTCGTATTCTAGTCTCTCACTGAAACCCCTGGGCTGGTTGCAACATCATGCCAAAAGTTAATTTAAAAATAAACTACACCTTTAAGTAAATTTCTACACTGAATTTAGAGCACACAGCCCTAGTGCTTTTCCTGGGGCTGCTCAGTAAGCTAAGTTACACAGGCCCCCTATGTTCATAGTAAGGAGCATTAACTGACCAAAAGAGACATAACCATTACAAGACTAATTGTTGTTGTTAAATCAACAGCGCTAATCAACGCCCAAAATTTTGCAGTAATGCGTCTAGATGCAGTACACGGAGATGCCACCATGTACATCCACAGTACATTAAAGAATATAGGGGGCAAACCCATTATGCACCATTTAATAATTTATTAATATCAAATAACATTGCAAGTGTCTATATAAAGGAGCCAACCAATAAAGTTGGAATAGCCAGTCAGTTAACCCACGAAGAGCAGCAGATAGCTTCCAGAACATATGGTGATTGAGCCTTCCATGATGATTGTACAAAAGGTAGGGGATTTAACAGCACAGCTTCAGGCCGGGACTGGCAATCTATGGATTCTGGCCGGAGGGGCTGCTGTAAGATGCCATAGACCAGTGATCCCCAACCAGTGGCTTACAAGCAACATGTTGCTCCCCAACCCCTTGGATGTTGCTCCCAGGGGCCTCAAAGCAGGTGCTTATTTTTGAATTCCTGGCTTGGAGGCAAGTTTTGGTTGCATAAAAACCCAGTGTCATGACAAACAGAGCATTCTGTAGGCTGCCAGTCCACATAGGGGCTAGCAAATAGCCAATCATAGGTATTATTTGGTACCCCAGAAAATGTTTTCATGCTTGTATTTGCTCCTCAACACTATTTCCGTTTGAATGTGGCTCACACATATAAAAGGTTTGGGATCTCTGCCATAGACAAGTCACTATTTAGTGGGAATGTGGGGGGCTGTTTGGGCCTCTGTGTACTTGAATGCCAGGACCTATTTTGAATCACAGTCCAGACCTACACGGCCTTAAAAGCTTTAAGCTGTTTCTGTCTTCCTCAGGGTAAAGAATATATACAATCACACTGTGTGAGGGGAGCTATCTGCTAAATTTAAAATGGGCAAACTGAAAATTATTTGTCAAAAATCTGACTATAAACAGGGCTTAAATATCACACAGAATACGACTTTTGCTTCCAACCAATGTGTTTGTAGTTGCCGGGCACATAAGTATAACCTGTACATGTAACTAAGATATATTGCTTTTTTGTGTTATTGGTCCTTTAATTTTACTTGCAATGCTAAAGTTCATAACTCAATCTATCTTTTGTATCCATTTAATCAAGATCTGGCAAATGGCCGAGAGATATAATTAAGCCACTACACATAATGATGGACTGAAGGGAAGACAAGAGCTGCTGTTTTATTACTAGAAGTAATCAAAGGCTTATTGCCCCTGTTACTCTTCAATCTAGAAACATATTTCAATTTTAGGTGCTGGACTTGTGTTGGGAACAAGGACTGAATTAAATTAGATGGATCCCGGACTCATCATGAGGTTACTAGCTTTACAGACAGATCAAATGCTGTCTACTTGATAGCAGTGAGAAGACAGCTCTGCTGAATAAATTACCACAACACTTGCTAGGTTGTCTGCATTGGGAGAAAGTCAAGTAATTCCACTTGTTCTCTTTCTAGATGAAAAAGTACCAGTCAAAAACACATTAAACTGAGGCTGTCCAATGAGATATGGAATGACCTGGTTAACCGTCTCTACTCTTTAGTACACGGGATAATGACATAAAACTTTGAACATAGGAAATATCTAGTTACATGTTTTAGAAGCTGAAGAAAACCTGAAGAATATGGGGCCATATAACGTGACCCCAAACATGCTGTATAAGAATTAATTAGCCCTCTACATGTACTGTAACAAGTTGGACAACGCTGATCTAATGTTTTGTATATCTGATTCTTAAAACCTTATTACCCATCTGGCCAAAAGTGACTTTTTTTTTTAAAACGAGCAAGGTAAGGTAAGGTATATATATATATATATATATATATATATATATATATGTAAAGAATCAGCACTCACCAGTATCGGGGCAACGGCTGGGTGCTGACAAAAATAATGCATCAAACTCAACAGTAGAAAGCACTAACAGCTATAGCATCAATTAAGTCAGTGATTTATTTCAGCATATATATATATATATATATATATACACACACACATACTAAGGGAGTGAAAGGGTGTTAAATAACTAGGCCCTCACAATTTTGCAGCATTTTGCATTCTCCAGAGAATGGGTTAATCCATTGATTTAGCACATATAAAGGAATGCAAATTAATATACAGAAAGGAATCTGTTCCCATACTCATATAAATCCCAGTATCTCTAATTACTGTACCGAAATGGCATGAAAAGATGCACCAGGCAGGTGTTTCATTTATTCACTTTCATGAATGCTGGTGCAACTGACCGTATAATTGCCAGGAATTATTTGCCCTTAGCATTGCAATTCAAAGCAACTTATCTCTCGGTTGTTCTCAGATTGTCTTATCTAATGAAGTATTGATTGGTTAATGTTTGGCTGGTGTACCACACATCACACATTTATTTTACTTCTGTCACTCCTAGCTTTTCTATGCCAACTTCAGGCTTCGAGACATTTGTCAGAGTCATTGCCTGCTAAGACAGTTTTAGCTGCTAATAGCAACAACCTTAACAATGTAGTGTCTTACACCAGCGACAGCAGCTTGTTTAAGTTGCTGTTCCCCCAATAAGTGTGAATAACTGCCCCAATGGACAGGAGCACACAATCCCAGCTCAGCTCTTACTGGACTGGATGCCCAATAATTCATTATTCTTTGTAATAATTAAAAACTACCTTCATTTCAACTAAGATGTAATTCATCCTTATTGGTGGAAAAACATTCCTATTTCTCTTTTTTAATGTTTAAATGATTTTTATTAAATTTCATGTATGAAGATGCAAATAATAGAAAGACCCTTATGCAACAAACCCCAAGCACTTTGGATAACAGGTCCCATACCTGTATACCGAATTGGCTGAACGAAACACTTTCAAGCTCTACTTTGGAATCTGGAAATCTTTAATTTTAGTTTTAATTTCTAAAAACAAACTTGTCTAACTGTTAACTAAAGGGACTAGATGTACTCTGAACGTAAACTATATGAAAAACACAGCAAAAGGCACACAAACCACCACTCAATTTTTAGCTGAATTGTAAAGATAAAGAAAATCTATCATGTATAATAATGACCCTTAGCAACCACCTTAGCTAAATGCTATAGGCAGATGTTATTATAGTCACATATAACCAATGCCCACTAGTATCTGCAAAGTTCGGAAAAGGAACAATCATGTATGTTAACCCAATAGTTATTCCCTTTATTGCCAATGAGAAAGCATTCAGGGTAAATTTGTTGCCCACAGTAGCAAAGATTTAACCACAGCCAACTAATCTCACCATGTACCATCACCCATCAGAGATGACCCTTTTTTGGAAAAACCTCAGGTCCCAAATATTTTGGATAGCAGTCACCATCCCCAAGCTTATTTTCTTGATACTCTTTTATTAACACACTGACAAATATAACAAGAGTCCTGTAATTCATTCACATAAAGGAATGAAAAGCGTTTGCATTGATGTTTCAAGAGAAAAAACAAAAAGGCACAAATATGATTTACAAATTTACAATTTGCTGATGTTGATTTTTTACAATCTATTCTGTAGGTTTGTCTGGCAAATGACACACACAGCAAGGCAATAAGGAGCCAGAATCAGCGGTGGAAAATCATTCTAGCGAATGGTATAATTTTTACCTTGCATTTATTAGCGTTCCTATTACAAGGTACATTGACTCTAATCTATTGTGTGCATCAGCTGGAGGTTTGCAGACTGTCAATAGTCATTTTATATTAAAAAAAAAAAAAAAGTAATATTGTAAGTCATGATGCACTTTTTATCCTTTCCTAAATAACAGAATTACATATTCACTATGGTACATTGCCAAAACTGTGAGAAGTGAAAACATGGATCATTTCTGGCAACGTCAAACCACTGCAGCAGAAGGCAGCTCTATACAAATGTTATAGTTTGGGGATTAGATACTTTATTAAACATAATATTTTGTATTCCTATAAAATATTTTTTTAAACATAAAATTTTAGTGTTTTCAAATAAAAACATCACAGAAAATATCAGGGTAGAATACCTTAAAGTGGTCATGGCTTTTGAGGTACAGTCCAGCATCTCTGACCCAAAAAAGTGCAGGGTTTTACAGGTAAGTGGGCAAGTTTTTTGGATTGTGAGAGTGTCAGGGTCTACAGGGTGTGTGTTCTTTCAAAAGTCCAAATAGACACAAACATATATGTTTTAATATTTTTTATCAGACTTATGGTATGGTGATCCAAGTTACAGAAAGATCCCTTATCTGGAAAAACCCCGGTTGAAATAATTCCCAATACGGGCATGGGATCAGTTATTTGGAAACCCATTATCCAGAAAACTTAGAATTACAAGAAGGCCATCTCCCACAGACTCCATTTTAACCAGCTAAATAAACAATTAAATATTTTTTTTAAATACTAAAACAATACCTTGTACTTGATCTCAACTTAGTTGCATGAATCCATATTGGTGGGAAACCAATAGAAATGGGTTTATTTCATGTTGAAATGATCTTAAGCAGACTTAAGGAGATCCAAATTACAGAAAGATCCTTTATCTGGAAAACCCAAGTCCCAAGAATTTCAGATAATAGGTCCTTTACCTGTATATGATTTGGTGTATTTCTATCAATTTTCTATTGTAAAAAAAAGATTAAACTATTACATTTAAGAAAAAAAAATGAACCACTTTTTCAGTAAGGGATAGCTTATGCATTATAGGAAGCCCTGAAGCTATAAACGCAGGGGCTGCATGACAAGGGATCCGAATGACCAGCAGCCAGATTACACTGGTTTATGTTTAAAGATTGAAAAATCAGATGCAGCTGTGATTGGGTGAGAAGCAGTATGTTAAGAAGGGGAAAAGCTGGGCTGGGGGTGGAGAAGGATAGGGATATGATGTCACAAAAGAAGGAGTTCACTTCCTATCTTCTGAACAGGTAGAAACATGAGGCAGAGCTCTCTCTGTAATATATTGTTATTAGCTGCAGTATATACACACTAACTCCTCACTATACTGCTGGCTTTGGGGGTAGAACTATTTGGGCAGCTGTTTGTTAGGCTCTTGCTGTTTGTTTGCAGCTTTACAGCAGTTAATCTCACTGTAGTCACTCAGGCAGCATGGAAGTCAGCCTGGGCCCAAAAATGTACCCTCTCTATTAAATAGGAATCCAGGCTGTGACATTGAGCTGCAGCTACTGCAACTCATTACAGTATACAGAGAGTTATAGTTGGAGTATACAGAGAGTTATAGTTGGAGTATACAGAGAGCTGTAGTTGGAGTATACAGAGAGAGCTATAGTTGGAGTATACAGAGAGCTGTAGTTGGATTATACAGAGAGAGCTATAGTTGGAGTATACAGAGAGCTGTAGTTGGAGTATACAGAGAGCTGTAGTTGGAGTATACAGAGAGCTATATTTGGAGTATACAGAGAGCTGTAGTTGGAGTATACAGAGCTGTAGTTGGAGTATACAGAGAGCTACAGTTGGAGTATACAGAGAGAGCTGTAGTTGGAGTATACAGAGAGCTACAGTTGGAGTATACAGAGAGAGCTGTAGTTGGAGTATACAGAGAGCTACAGTTGGAGTATACAGAGAGAGCTGTAGTTGGAGGTGGGGCTCAGTTGGTAATAAGGCAAAGCCTGAATTCAGTAACTTTCCCGGGCTTTGTTTTACTAACACTACGTATTATACAGTAGTTCTATAGATATAATCATTTGATTCAGCAGCCTGCTGTCAGAGTTTTACCTCTAAATTTACTGGGCCTTATCCAGTTGCGGATGTCATCTATCTATATATTATTAACCCATGCAGAACCTGCCAGATAGCCATCTAGTTATTTGGACAACATTCCTGTAGAGGCTACACTCAGGCTGTGTACCTAGGGCAGAAGTAGTTCTACTGTGTTTCGGCACACACACACACATATATATATATATAGAGAGAGAGTGAGGGAGGAGGGGATTACAGTACAATTGCCCCTGTGAGTGTATCATGGACCATGTACAGACCTCTCTCTTTTACATAATGTTATTAGTTGAAGTATATACAAATTTACTCCTCATTATACTACTAGCATTGGGGGTAGAACTATTTGGGCAGGCTGCTCAATAGTCGTTTCCTTGTTGTTGCTACAGCAGTTAATTGCACTGTAGTCACTTGGGCAGCAGGGGAGTCAGCCTGAGTCCAAAAAGGCATCCTCTCTATTAAATATAGAAATCCAGGCTGTGACACTGAGCTGCTGCTACTGCAACTCATCAAAGTACACAGAGAGCAGTAGTTTGAGTTTACAGAGAGGAGCTTAGTCAGGAATAGGGCAAAGCCTGAATATAGTAATTTTCCCAGGCTTTGGTTTAAGAAGTCTGTACATTGCATGGTATTTCTATAGATATAGTTCTCGATTTAGCAGCCTTTAGTAGGATCCTTACCTCTAATTTATTGAGTCACAGATTTCAGGTCATGCTCAGAGGACAATCCGCTGCTACTGCAGACAGAACCTAAATATAGTATAATCCTCTATTAGTACAACTAGTAGGAGTCCAGATACTGATGGGTAAGTATAAAAAACAGAGCCTGCCTATTGTAGCTTAGCTGGGATGCAGCCGACTGTTAGCGAGGCAGGTGCTTGATGGGCTTGGGTCCCACAGGAGTGTTGACAATTGGCTGCCTGGTTACACTTGCCCACCCAACCCCTAACGGTTGGGTGGCTGGCATGCCAGGTAGTCCATGAAGGCGGATGGTGGTTTATTACTGGCAAGCATTCCCTCTGAAAAAAGGTTTGTATAAGAAAGCCACAGCGCCTGTGAAAATACCATACGCTTAGCACAATGTCGCTTGCAGTTTCAGGGCACTCAGCTTGCAATTGGGGGGTAGATACAATTTCACCATATCTGTGCAATTATATAGAATTAGCAACCCCAAGATTATATGATAGAGGCCTGCTTACTGTAGCTTATATGTGTATATATATATGTATGTATATATATGTATATTTAAGCTGATCACATAGCTCCCTGGCACAATGCTAGCCTTTAATTCATAGAACTTATTTTTAAATTTTCTGGGCAGAAAGCAGTTCCCCACTGTCAGTATATGATTTGATCACCTGGGGGGGAGGGCATACAAGCAGGCAAGAAACTAATAGCCCCCATTCTCGACAAGGTTATTATTTCTTTCTTTCTGTGGCTAGTTGTCACTACAGTGACAATAATATCAAAGCCTAAGAAAAAGTGGTTGGTTGGCCTTTTTCCCTGAGCTGGGCCCTTATGAGCTAGGCTTGCAAGGTTGGATGGAGGTCTCTGCACAAAGGGATGGGCTGTGGCAAAAAGCACAGTAGTCTGTACGGGAGCAGCGACAGGAGCAGTTTGGCCTTACCCTCAAAGCTGGGCATTTACAACGTGGAAGGGCTGCTACGGAAGCAGCATGGTGGAGTGGTTGGTTGGCCTTACCCTCAGAGCTGCGGTAGTGTGTACAGGAACAGCAAGTGTACGGGAGCAGCAACAGGAGCAGTTTGACCTTTTCCTCGAAGCTGGGCATCCACAACGTGGAAGGGCTGCTACGGAAGCAGCATGGTGGAGTGGTTGGTTGGCCTTACCCTCAGAGCTGGGGTCTCTGAGCTGGGTCTCCACATGTGTGGAAGGGCTGCTATGGAAGCAGCATGGTGGAGTGGTGGTTGGCCTTAACCTCAGAGCTGGGGTCTCTGACCTGGGTCTCCACATGTGTGGAAGGGCTGCTATGGAAGCAGCATGGTGGAGTGGTGGTTGGCCTTAACCTCAGAGCTGGGGTCTCTGACCTGGGTCTCCACATGTGTGGAAGGGCTGCTATGGAAGCAGCATGGTGGAGTGGTGGTTGGCCTTACCCTCAGAGCTGGGGTCTCTGAGCTGGGTCTTCACAGTATGGATGGGCAGCTACCGGACCAGTATGGCAAAGTGGTTGGATGACCTTACCCTCTGAGCGAGGCAAGTACAGCCGGAGGGAGGTCTCCACAGAGAGGACAGGCAGCTATGGAGCAGCTTGGTAAGTGGTTGGTTGATCTTACCCTCTGAGCTAGGCGTGTACAGCTGGAGGGCATGGTAAGTGGTTGGTTGACTTGTGCTCCATTGTTATTAATAGAAGTGCAAGTTTGGTATCCAGGATGGAATCAGATTGCCTTTGAAAAGCCGTGTTTGCATCCTAGTCTACCACATGGGCAGAATACATGGTAATTTGCAGCAAAATAATGCTACAAATGTTTAGTCTCTTGGCCAATAGAATGCTCCAGTGGTTTTTGTTTTTTGTGCTCATCAAATCCTCTAGTTGAGAACTATTTGGGCTGATATGCCAGGCATCCTAGTGGGAAGTTTTGCCTTGCTGTAACGTGTCCAAAAAATATACATCCATAACTGGCCATGTTGGTAATTGCACATGGTCATGGATTTAAAGGTATTTCAGTAAAGGAAAGTATTTATTTATGTTTTGCATACATATGATATTTAAAAAAAAAAAAAATTATTTGTATTTATACCATAGAGCTAATGGCCAATTTTATTCTATCCTGTGGTACA
The DNA here is from genome assembly GCF_000004195.4 of Xenopus tropicalis. Taxonomy (NCBI): domain Eukaryota; kingdom Metazoa; phylum Chordata; class Amphibia; order Anura; family Pipidae; genus Xenopus; species Xenopus tropicalis. Next base: position 45,540,170 of record NC_030681.2, on the reverse strand, counting down.
GTATGTGTGATACAAAAAGAAATGTTTTATAACATAGTTAAAAATTTATGGTGGGGACGAACCCAACTGAAGGTTTTCAGTTGGGCTCGTTGTGGCGGTAGGACCTTGCCAGAGTACTGCACAGGAAATTTTAGAAGAGGGAGAAAGGAGCTTCTCTCCTTTGACTGCACGGTGGGTTGATTGATACAGACGCTACTACTGCTTGTGCTAGGTGACAGCCTGCTTGGATTTCCTATCATCGAGGCACTGCAGATTCAGGACCGGCAGCAGGGCTGCTGAACTTCTCTCATGGTGGGAGATGCAGCTCCTGCTGGTAGCAGAGTTTGGGGCCATCCTCTCTGTAGGTAGAGGCAGCCTAATACTCAGTGGTGGATATAATGACATAGTGCTGATCTCAAGTCTTCAGTAAGGAACAGCAGAGCATAGTAGCGATCTCTTATGGAATTCTGGCTTTGAATATTGCCTTGGGGTGAGGCTGGCAAGGTCCTATTTATTTGATAAAATGTAAATAAATGCTGTGGCCTCTTTTTACCCATTTCCGTCTCCTGGTGTTTTATTAATGTATGTAACAATGGGGTTCAGAGGGATGGCTGAAGGCGAAGGGAAATTGAGGAGTCCCCTTGTCAAGGAAGCCCTGAAGCTATAAACGCAGGGGCTGCATGACAAGGGATCCGAATGACCAGCAGCCAGATTACACTGGTTTATGTTTAAAGATTGAAAAATCAGATGCAGCTGTGATTGGGTGAGAAGCAGTATGTTAAGAAGGGGAAAAGCTGGGCTGGGGGTGGAGAAGGATAGGGATATGATGTCACAAAAGAAGGAGTTCACTTCCTATCTTCTGAACAGGTAGAAACATCCCACCCACCCTCCCCTCTTTTTTGCATATTTTGTAAAATGCCAGGATATTTTCTTCTTTATGCTCTCATATTATCTGTTAATAACAGAATGTGAATGTTTTCCTATATGCACTGTTATATTGTGGTTTCGGTAACACTATACAGTATGAATGTGAGAGTCTGCATGGTATTATTTATGTTAAATAAAAGTCAAATCCTTGATCCAGGGAATTTTCCGATCGCCAGGTGGGGTCAGGAAGGAATTTTTTCCCTCTTGAGGCATAATTGGCACAGGCTTCAGGCTGGGTTTTTTGCCTTCCTCTGGATCAAACAGTGGATATATGTTAATGTATTTTAAGTTGTTTCTGTCACAGCAGCAGTAGGACCTTGCCAGAGTACTGCACAGGAAATTTTAGAAGAGGGAGAAAGGAGCTTCTCTCCTTTGACTGCACGGTGGGTTGATTGATACAGACGCTACTACTGCTTGTGCTAGGTGACAGCCTGCTTGGATTTCCTATCATCGAGGCACTGCAGATTCAGGACCGGCAGCAGGGCTGCTGAACTTCTCTCATGGTGGGAGATGCAGCTCCTGCTGGTAGCAGAGTTTGGGGCCATCCTCTCTGTAGGTAGAGGCAGCCTAATACTCAGTGGTGGATATAATGACATAGTGCTGATCTCAAGTCTTCAGTAAGGAACAGCAGAGCATAGTAGCGATCTCTTATGGAATTCTGGCTTTGAATATTGCCTTGGGGTGAGGCTGGCAAGGTCCTATTTATTTGATAAAATGTAAATAAATGCTGTGGCCTCTTTTTACCCATTTCCGTCTCCTGGTGTTTTATTAATGTATGTAACAATGGGGTTCAGAGGGATGGCTGAAGGCGAAGGGAAATTGAGGAGTCCCCTTGTCATGCCATATTTAAACTCTTATAAAAGTATCTGGGCTCTAGTGCACTTCTTGCATCAATGTCACTGCTTTTTTTGCTTTAATCTGTACAGAAAATACAAGTGTATCAGTAGCCCCCATGGTATGCCCCAACGAGATGCCATTAACAGCACTTAGCTACTCCCTACAGCTGTACATTTATATAAGCACAGCAACGAGTGTCACGTTCGCTATGTAACAGGTAAAAAGGATAAGTACGTTTTTAAAAGTGCAATATTTTTTATATAAAGTAATGCAATCATTTTACATTTCATGTTTCAAGACCATTCCTACACACAATAGAAGTCAACTATTTTGCGTTCAACTGTCACCATCTGGTAACCCTATGATTTAATAGTTTGAAGCGATCTGAAACTCACATTGGGTATCGTCTCTCTAGAGACAAGCAGTGTTAATGCCCAAATACAATCTTCATTCACTGCCAGACACATCTGCTATCGGTTTTGTTTTTTGTTTTAATCTATACTTTTGTAGACATGTAAGGGAGAAAATGGTCTCCTTTCACACTGCAAATCATGAATTATAGTGATTTACTGCAAATAAGCAGCCGCTCCGCTATATATACCAATAACAAACCAATGAAAAGCTAAAATGAGCTCACCACCAATTTTTAAGACAATAACCTGCTGATTACACATTCAACGACAGCAACTTAAATGAAATCACTACAACTAAGGCAATGTGGAGGAATTCATTATTCTTATGGGTCCATGCCATCCTTTCATTTATAAAAATAGAGAGACAGTGTAAAATCTGATAGAACTTAATAGCTATAAGTCCTATTCTGCTAAAAGGGGAGGGGCTATAAAGAAAAGTATGCAGAGTTTGGGTGTGGCCTAAGCTGTTCTAACATAACTTAACGTGTTGCAATTTTAGGGGAAAATGTAATTACCGTATATACTCGAGTATAAGCTGAGTTTTCCAGCACTAAAAATGTGCTGAAAAAGTAACCCTCGGTTATACTCGAGTATATGTGTCCGTGCATACCTGCCCTTACGTGCACTCTGGCTGGTTCTGGCTGAATGCGCTTGTTGCACTCGTTTTTTTACAAAAATTACATTTGTACTAAGTCCAGCATCAAGAATTATTTTGCCCTTGTAACTACTATTGTAGTACTGTGGTGGGACTTGTACACTGGGGTCCAAGTACTTGATAATTCAAAGTATGGAAGCTTCCTTAGCCTTCCCAAACTTGCTTTTGTCTGCTGCTGTAGCATTTTTCTTTCCCTAAAGTTATCTATTTATTTATCTGTTTGATTATTGAAACTTAGCAGTAGCGGTTGCATTTCTCACCTTAGGCTTATACTCGAGTCAATAAGTTTTTCCAGTTTTCTTAGGTAAAATTAGGTACCTCGGCTTATATTCGGATCGGCTTATACTCGAGTATATACGGTAATTGTTTTCCATTTTTCCAACAAATGTTTTTATTCTTTGTTACTTTCATTTTATACAGGAATGGGATCCATTATCCGTAAACCTCTGAGTTACAGGAAAGCCATGTCCCATAAATTCAGTTGTAATCAAATAATTCAATTTAAAAAAAAAAAAAAATGTATATGTAATAATAAAACAGTACCTTGGATGTAATCCCTAATAAGGTATAATTAATCCTTATTAAAGGTTTAATTAATGTTTAAATTTTTTTTAGCATATAGCATATATCTAAAGTATGTTAAGATCCTTTATCCAGAAAACCCTAGTTCCCGAGCATTCTGAATAACAGGTCCCTATAGGTCCCATAGGCACAAAACAGGCTAAAATAATTAAAAAATGTGCTTTGTTCAAATTCCACTGGTTTTCTCCTAAAGCACTGTACATTACAATTCTGCCATGGAATACAGAAAAGGGGCATAATTGTATGTAACATGGGCATTCTAAAGGCTGATTTTAGGAAGGTGGGGAAGTATGTTGACAACAGTTGCTCGCAAGCCCCATTGACAAGCAACAACTCTCAGGGATCAGGCATCAGGACTATTTTAGGAACTATGGTTCTACCTCCTAACCTACAATAATTGTGAGTGTTTCCCCAAATCACTCCATTGCCCCTCTGCCCTAAATTTCAAGAAATTTCAATATCATAATAATAGTACCTTGGAAATCTATGACGACTTAACTCTAGAATCAAATGTCAGACATCACGTAAACCTACTGGTGAATCCAGTTTCACATTCACCTATCTGTCATGGCTGCCATGCATCCATTACAATGTCACACAACTCATGGAGCTTTAGTTTAGAAATGTATGGGAACATTTTTAGACAAGATTCACCTTCGGGAAAGTGTTAACAGGTTCCTTGGGACCATAACAATAATTCTATCTTGCCTGACCTACTTTGAGCTCAACAGCAGTGTTGGCCATGGATTACTATATGGTCATAAGCTTTATTTTCTTTATAGAGCACTTCACCGACTGGGCCCTGTAGAAGTAATAAATAAGCCATCGTATCTAAGACCAAGCTGTCACAAATGTAGGCAATTATCTGGAAGATCAACAAAAATTCTTCCCATGTACCTGCACACAAGCCCAGAGGAATTTGATGCCTGGAAGCATATTCTTCTACATGCACAGTTTTATGCACCTGATAAAGCATCCAGTGCCCAAGTTCCACCTGCTATAAATTATTCAGAAACAAATGTGAAAACTGAGCTTTCAAAACAAAAATCCACCAACTTGTTTTTTTCTTTCTTCTTATTCTGAAAGTTCCACCGGGAGTGTGGGTTTCTGGCACTGCTTTGAAGAAAATTAGGAAATATGTACAGTATCAGTGACAGCTGTTAAGATCTTCAGTGTCAAGCAGCACACGGTATTCATACACCCAGCCACAAAACAGCTCTTATTAGAAGGTGGAGTGAAGAAAAGCTTCTTATCCTGCTGTCAGCTCTTTCAGGGGAACTGGAGGGTGAGATTTGTTAATTACTCTTTATTTCCCTTATTTCTTCCTTTCCACACAGACAGCAGCTAAAATCTTGTTTGCGAACTTAAACAAAGGGACAACATGTGTCATATTACTTAACAATGACACTGAAGAGGCTTTTGGGCTGAATGTTTACAAATTTAGAAAAACAGATACAAATAATAAAGAAAATGTTTTACATTTAAAGGAAATAAAGCATGCACTACTTTCACACCCTGTGGGTCGCTAATGCCACAGTCCTGATGTGGCACATATAACTTCCCACATCATATAGAAGCATTAAATGGGCTAAACCATCTTTGTAATTTACTTATTGATCTTGTCAAGCAAAACTACAAAATAGGAAATCAGAATCTTAATATGGGTATTATATTAGCTTTTAGAAGCGGCCACTATACCAAACTAATAACACACAGGCTGATATATCAGCCACTGCCATGTAGCAGCAAAGTCAAAACCTGCCTGCCTGGCACCACTCCTTATGTAATTTAATTGAAAGCTCCTTGGCTAATAAAGAAGTGGTGACAGATGGGCTCCACGTTTAGGAAAGAGATCCTCCTGTGGCTACTCCATGTTTGTCAGATGGGTAACTTCCATTACATATGACACTCATACAGGAGTGTTTTGACCTCTATTTTTCACCGGACATCAGCAGCAGGAAAAGTAACCTGGGTGCCATAGGCCTAAAATTGTTTACCCCTCCAATGATGGCGTTCCTTAAATTTGGTTTCAGAATATGATACAATATACATACCATTTGCAGTGATACAGTCTCCGTCACGCCTAGATTAGTGTAAGGCCAGATTAAAACATATATATATATATATATATATATATATATATATATATATACATACATACATACACACACAGATATGCAGGTAGTATGGTCGAAACCAGTCACCTTGCCTATGTATGGCCAAATCAAGTGATTGGCTTTGCTAAGAAGCCTAACCTATCAGTCAGTCATTCTAAATTTATTGATCCTTTGCCACAGGAGGCACATTATAGACTAAGGATATTTCAGTTTACCTCTTGTAAGCATGGCAAGGAACAGCTTCTAATGATAATACTAAACGAAAATGTGTAGGCAATAAATGTTCTCTGGGCAGGAAAGCATCTAGTTATATAATTTTCTAATCATTTTCATAAAAACAAAGTGAAACTATTTTGTATTTATAAATGGGAATCTTTTTCCATTAAAAATAGGCTGCTTATAGAAAAACATGTACACTTTTAGACACTGCATGGGGAGCTTCCTGCTTCCAATATAGAAACATATGTTAACAAACTCAAACACTTTGAAGGTCTGATCCATGGATGGTTTCCTTCTTCAGTCAGCAGTAACAAGAATCATATGGCATTAGGAAACAGATAAACTACAGAGCTCCCTATCCTCTCAGAAACCAATACTCTGCTCCAAAGGAAGCAATATAACTCCTTTAATCATCCACTCTGAGTAGCAGCAAACTTGCCCTCACTGCCTCTTGTGGCATAGCTCTATATGGCAAAGCATTTTCTACCTTGTTCTGTCTCTCTTTTAAACCACTGCCTGGTTGCTAAGGTAAACAAGACACTAGCAACTAGATAGCTGCTGAAATTCCAAGCTGGGAGCTGCTGAACAAAGCTAAATCATTCAAAAATCGCAAATAATAAAAAATGAAGAGCAATTGCACTGACTACATCATACTAAATGTTAAATTCAAGGTGAACTACCCCTGTAAATTCAGCAGCAAATGCATCCGCCTCTAATTTAGTTTAATGCATTTGTTGGCTCTGAATTCTTTGGAAATTTAAAATAAAATAATGTGAGTCAGTATGAACATGCATTGTAGAGGTTCCCTGTATTTATATGGAAAACCTCCTCTCTGTCACCATTTTAGACTTAGAAAGGCTCAGGTGTGTTCTTTTGTAGGTTTACTGAATCGGGAGGTTTACATGATCAAATCCTTATTTTCACATTTTGCTATTTAATAAAATGTAACAAATATACTTGTGGATTATAGAGCTTATTATATTAACATAGAAAGATAACTAAATAGACAAACAAGATAGATCCTTTGAACCTATAGACAATGCCAGTGCCCCAAACAAAATCCAATAAATCAAGTCTGTATTATGTGTCCTGTGTTCCATAGGGATGACAGCTGTGACTTAAGGTCACTTTCTATGCTCCACTTGCCTAGAAGAAGCTACTAGGTCTCCAGGTCTGCATAACTAAAAATATGCAATAAAAGGCAATAATAGTCAGAGGTGCTGAATCACCGAAATATTTACCACTTTTATATGTTAATGTAAACATTGATTTTTTTGCTTTGCATCTACTCTAAGAGGAGACATTACCAATTCCTGTAGGAGTGCAAAAAAGAGACAGCTAGGATATTGCCCAAGTGAAATATTGAAAAGAAAAATGACAGGTGGGGTTCACATTGATTTGCAGGCATCTGCATACGCAGAACTCAAGTAAGTGAAAAGACAGGTTGCCAGAAAGAAATGCCATGCAGAGAATTAGCTCAATGATCTATGGTTAGTAGTTTTTGTTCTGTTATCTGCTCAAAGCACACACATCTAGTCATTTGATCTGTGCTACTGACTAACAGTGACACCTGCAGGACCTCCATATGCATGCAATCCCTGCACCATGCCCCATAGCTGTTATTCTCTTCCTCTCAGCACCTATCTATAGCAGCTGTATGCAAGAGCTTCATGGTAATGCTTGTCTGGCATGGGCTATGGCTGTGAGAATACTCTGTTAAATATTCTAGACATAATAGGACTCCTCTTGGGACATATAAAAAAAAAAGCAATCACTAATAGTCCTTTTTTATGAATGATTTCTACAATGGTTAGAAAGCTTTAAGAGATAAAGGGGGCTTATTTCAGTAGTGTTTCAATTTACAAGTTATATTCATGTTATGTGCCAAAAAGCTGGTAACCTTTATTAACCATGCAGGGCTATTATATTCATATATATATACAAATGTACGAGACCAGTACAGGTATGGGATCCGTTATGTGGAAACCTGCTTTAATGGTATCTTTAAAGCTCCAAATTAGGGGAAAGCCATCTCCTATTAGGGTTGCCACCTCTCCGGTAAAATACCAGCCAAGTCCAGGGCTGGTATTACAAATTTAACATCAATGTACTTGCCATTAAATTTGTAAAAACCATTGAATTTGGCCCCAGCCCACCTCCGATCTGCCTAAAGCCCGTCCCTTTAACCTTTTATATCCACTAAATCCGCTTCGGACTCCACACTGGATAATGCAACTCAGACCCCTTGACGTGGTTACTCTGCCCCTGTGAGATCATAGCCCTGCTCAACCCTTATATGGCCGCCCCCCATTCTTAAAAAAGATTGCAACCCTATTTCCATAGACTCCCATTAATCAAATAATTTCAATATTTAAAATGTATTCCATCTTTCTCTGTAATAATAAAAACAGTGCAGGTATGGGACCGATTATCCAGAATGCTCGGCACATGAGGTTTTCTGGATAAGGGGTCTTTTCGTAATTCAGATCTCCTACCTAAAGTCTGCTAAAAACATTATTTAAACCAGTAATTAAACACAATGGGATTGTTTTGTCTCCAATAAGGATTAATTATATGTGAATTATTTGATTAAAATGGAGTCTATGGGTGATGGCCTTTCCGTAATTCTGATCTTTCTGGATAATGAGTTTCCGGATGAGGGGCCTGATACCTGTACTTTGTACTTGATCCCAGCTAAGATATAATTAATCCTTATTGGAGGCAAAAATCCTATTGAGTTTAAATAATGTTTAAATAATCTTTTAGTAGACAAAGTACAGGAATTCAAATTACAGAAAGAGCACTTATCTGGAAAACCCCAGGTCCCGAGCATTCTGGATAACAGGTCTCATACCTGTACTTCCCTTTTAAAATGAACACCCTTTATTAATCATCTCAGATCAAACATTTCAGTTGACACCTTGCTTTACATTTGCTCCTTTTCCAAGGAAAAAGAATGTATTAATCATTATACACGCTGTCATTAGCACCTTGAGAAAGGTCACAATGTCATTGGAAATGTAAGATTAATGCATGTTATCCACTTTAAAAAGAGAGAGCCTTTTTTGTAATCTGTGCAATTCTACTTCACTCTGCATCTCTCCAATCTATGCAGATTTATGACCATCAGTGATGCATGCATTTATATATATATATATATATATATATATATATATATATCACAGTCCTGATGGTGTCTGCACTCCAAGGCTTTAGTATTCTGTGGGGTGCACAGCCAAAATCTGAGTATTTAGCATGAAATAATCCATGGCCGGCACACCCTTAAAATTCAAAAAAATTTTTTTATTGAAAACTCATTGTTTAAAAACCAATTTTATTATTTATTATTTGATTATTTCATGCTATATATATATATATAATATGTACTCACCCAAGGGGATTAATGTACTTCTGTCTTCTTATCAAATCTAATGATTCAAAGTTTTTAAAATCTACACACAAATTTTAACAAATTTTGCATTTGAGTAATATTTCTGCCAAATGGGGGGTAGAGATAGAAATGTGGCATTTTTAACATATACCCTGGGAGGCAGCCAAACTGACCTGGTTACATTAAAGCAATTACATGACAGATGAATTTCATCAATCAGGTGGCAGAAGGGATAAGTGCACAATGAGTAGACAGACTAAACACTGAAGAGGATGCTGAAAAAAGAGATATGGAATATATATATTCTAAAGCATTTCTATGAACACAGATCATTCCTGCAGCACCCCCCCCCCCCCCCCATTTCCCAAATTACCTTTTCCTAGTGATTCTACTCACTCCGTCACACATTGTTTTCCAGGATCCTTCCCTCACCATTCCTCCTATTCAGTCCTACTCGCCTCACTAAACAAATAACGAAATTGCCAGGGCTCAGTTTAACCCACGCAGTAGTGCTGACCGGCAGCAAGAAGCACCCATAACCAGCCACTATTTGCACACAAAATGAGAGAAAGGACTGCCAGCACACAAGTTTATTCTATGTCAATATATATGACTAGATTTCACAATAAAGTAGGCCTTTTATATCAAGTTGGGCAACCAACACATTTTGCTGTAATATATATTGATTTATATACACAGTATATATATTAGACAGGCTGCACTCAGACTCTGAAAAACCTTTCGTTTTCTGTGCAAATAAAAATAATATATCATTTCTAGCAGCTCATCTACTTGTCCAGTTGTAAGTTTTCTCTTTTTACCCATTTTATGGGCTAGTTTCTAAACAGCCATGGCACCTGTGCCCTATAACCTTCTCTCTTTTACTATAGTGGTTCCAAAATCACAAGAAATATCTGGAAGCTTAACCTCCTGACAGTCTGGTTCAACAGATGAAGCTGCAAAGCTTTAACTCTCTAACTTTAAACCTCTAGAGAACTGAAGGCAATTATGTTTTTCCAGATAATGCATGTTCTGGGGGACATCTGCTAGAATTTGAATATGCAGGGTTTGGGCTCAGTTCTGTATTTGGTCAAATCTCTTGTGAAGATCTTGGCACAGATGGATCTAAAAAGGATGGCAGCTCTGGAAATCCTCCTGCAATGAAAGGCTAATTGGTAAGGCATGGAAAAAGTACTACAGGTATGGGACTCATTATCCAGAGTACTCAGGGCCTGGGGACTGCCGGATAAGGGGTCTTTCCCTAATTTGGATCTCCGTACCTTAAGTATACTAAAAAATCATTTATACATTCATTAAACCCAAGGTACTTTTTTATTATTACAAAAAATGTTTAATTATTTGATTAAAATGAAGTGGAATTTGGAACTTTCTGGCTAACTGGTTTCTGGATAATGGATCCTATATCTGGAAATGTAAGCTCTGATGAAAAACACAGAATAGCTACATCCCTGTCCAGCGCATGAATGGATGGATGATGCACGCACAAAACTAGCACCATGCAATATTTCCCCAACACCACCATTATCTATGAAGGTGGGGAGTACTCACAGCATGCCATACAATAGTGCCCAGTGATTGGCTAATTGAATTATACTACATTCTTCATGTAATAGGAGCAGCAAAATTTTTTTAGAAGGCAAATCAATAAAAAACAATTAAACAAGAATAACTTAGCAGAGGCACGGAATATTCTTCCTCTGCTTACTTGCGCATATACCATACAAATAAATAAATGTTACCATAATGCTAGGTGAGTCACTATGGCTAGTATCATAAGTGTTTTTAGCAACTGCAGCTATATAAATGGTACTTCTGAGGCAAGTAATATGGCAATTCTCATATACAAAACAAAAAGTTTACACTATTTGGAGCTGGAGTTTTGTTGCCAGCATATATCAAAAGCTTCCAAGTAATGTTCTGAATATCATAATTAGATACAATACAAACACATACTTAATACCTAACAGGCTTACTAGTTTGTGTTTGGACAGTGTTGGCTACACCTTCACACTATACCATTATGTTTCATATCATTTTAGCTAATTAGGAAAGTAGGCATCCATTCTCCACACATCCAAATTCCTTTCCAGGTAAAAGTAGAAGGCCCTGCCCAGAGAGACTATTTTATTGATTTAGGCTGATGTCCCACAGAGCGGTTTAGTCACCTGCAGGAGGAAACTTTGCGTGACTTTGGATTAGCAAAGCGATGCGTAGGGTTTTCTACTGGCGACTTTTATTGTTGCTGGTGGAAAGGCATTTCGGAGCTGTCGTCCGTGGGACATCAGACTTAGGGTCAACACATTAATGGTTGCAAATTTGTGCTCACGTGGTAGCGCATTTAGCTCTTGATGGAGTTAGATATTTAAACAACTTTTCTGCACAATAACGATTAGTAACTTTAGATATATTTGCCCCTAACATTTATTTCACCATCGACACCCCCCCCCACCCCCAGATTTGTACAAATATTTGCCATGCACCAGAACCATCGCTCCTTGCTTAGTTTGTTCAATAACTACTTTTATGCAAAATAAAAACAATTTATAATACAGCACAGGAAATGTAGACTCATTAATATCACTGTGAAAGAACAGCACAGGAACAGGTACTATCAACCCAGTGCACACATACCAAATGAAAAAGGCAATTTAATGAAACTTATCTCCACAATGCAAAAAGACTTTTGTGCCAGGAATGTTCGACTATCAATTAACAGTTAAAGCTCTGCGCTAACATGCACAGAATACGTGTGTGTAAGAGCTACTGTGCCAACTATGGTTGCCACCATTTCTAGAAAAATTTCTTCCTTCCATATCTTTCTTTCCTTTAATAATATTGACATTTTTACTGGCCAAGCTAGTCAAATATCAGCCAGGCAGCAAGCCTAGTGTCAATCCGTATCCTTATGACTAGGAAGCAACAGTTACACTTACCCCCAGTTTCCCAATCTGCTATTGCAAGTAAGAGTGAGAAAGCCCAGCAGGGGCAGCCACTGACAGTATTAAAGGAACAGTAACACCAAAAAATGAAAGTGTTTTAAGTTAATTCAGATATTTTGCACTGTTGCCCTGCACTGGTGTTTGCTTCAGAAACACTACTATAGTTTTAATATGCAAGCTGCTGTGGAGGCAATTGAAATAGGGTTAAATGGCAATAGTTAAATAGTGGGTAACAGATAGGCTCTGTGGAACACCATTATATTCTATAGAGCTTATCCGCTATCTACATTATATCCTGTGCCTTTTCTCCTTTTAATGGCTACCCCACAGCTACACAGCAGCTTATTCATAAAAGTTACTGTAGTATTTCTGAAGAAAACACCCAATCATACCAGTGCAGGGCAACAGTACACTATATTTATTTTAAAATATTTTCATTTTTTTAGTGTTACTGTTTCTTTAACTAAATAAACCATTATAAGTTGTACATAAAGTAATGTAACTTGCCCTTTAAATTAAGTTATGTAATCTAAAAGCTATGCTTAAACAGAGAAAACTATTTAAAGCAGTGGTTGAATATATGAAGATACACATGTAGAGGCAATTCAGTCATAATTTCAACAATACATTAAATAGCAAATAAATGCACCCAACCACATTTCACCCCATTTGACATTTATGCTAAGCTTTCATGAGTTTCTCCATGAGCGGATAGGCATTCTCCCTTAATTTCCACCTAAGTAGACATTAGTTTAAGCCTCAGCTTTTGCCCTGCGCAAAACATCACTGTAATTAGTATAATCCTTTAGGGTGAAGACACACAGAGCTACTTAGTAGCAGCTATTTGTCACAGCCACTAAACACCAGAAAATACCCTTCCATAGACAATACCGAGAATTATCTTTGCTAAAACACACACAAACAATTATCAGTAAATGACCAGAATTGGCTTATTTTTGTGGCCGTGACAAGTAGCTGCTACTAGTAGCTCCATGTGTCTTCACCCTTAGACATCCTTGTAGAAGATGAGGAAAAAAACAATGAAGCAGTCAGAAAAGAAATGTGTTCTAATTCAATACTGCTATATTTGCCTGCCTAGTTTTGCTTTCCTCTATATATCTGTGCTAAGGTAGCTAGAGAGGCTGTAAATAAAAAACACTGCTTATCATGCGGATCAAGTCAAAACTCCAGAGAAACAAGCAGCAGCCCATCATCTTAAGCCCAAGACGGAGAAAGCTGCCTGGCACATTCTTGGATTTTATAAAGATTTCCCCAAAGTTTTCATTTGCTCCATACATTCATCAGGCTCTAATGCTAATAATCAGCCCAGCTATTTACCTATATAAAGAACCAGCACCCAGGGTGCAACCCATTCTCATTTGTAAACAAAGTCATGTGTGCAACCGCTGGAAAATTGCCTTTCGAGTAATGAATCAGGTAAGGAGAGAATATTAATCAGTGTAAAAGGAAACTCCTTATTTATTCTTATATGTATCCTGCTCAGTAATGAATCCAACTACCTCTCTCCCTGCAAATCCACAGGCACAGCTATGCAGTCTGGGATTTTATTTAATTACCCATAATTCTGGACATGATGTGCAGCATCAGATGGGAAGCAAAATAAGCCAAACAAAACATATATACTGGGTTTTTAACAGTTTGGAGAAGAAAAAATAGTAATCTGATTCTAGTTGGAGGCACAATGCAGAAAAGAGAACAATGAGACAAATAAAACAAATTAGTTAACAGTAGTGAGAACGACAAAGTTGTCCCAATTCCTACAATGAATAAGTATCTGTCAGCCAGTGAATTTAATGCATCCATCAAGGCAGGAATTAAATTAGCTGCCAGAGATAACCCTATGACCAAGGCACAGAAAGCCTAACACTTCATTGGTGACAGCAACTTTTATCCCATACAGGTAAGTGGAAGGAACCAAATTCGCCTGGTAATTAAATGTGCGCCAGGAGAAAAAATTCAAGATTTAACAAAAGAATCACGCAATTTAAAGTTTTTTTTAGAATACAAATATAAATTCTCTCTGTTAATGCAGATAGATATATGTTTAGATAGATAGATAACACAATAAAAAATGGGAAAATTCAGATAAATATAAAATACAGCCCAAATTACACAGAAATAAAAGAGTGAGCAGCTTCCCAAGCAGTTGCTGAAGCTCACACCCCAGCGTTGGCACAGGTCCCCACCCCCCCACAGACTCACCTTGCACAGTTTCTGGTAGCGTGGCGAGGACACCGCCATCCTTTGCAAGTGATGCAACAAGACCACAACTTTCTGCAGAGATGTTCTCACCACAGCCATCATTTTAAGTTTGCCACACTTCTGCAAGCACCTCAGAATTTGCATTCTAAATAGAAAGCGGCAATCATTCCCTTATGGTCACTGGACAACCATTTGCCAGCTGTCTGAGCATGCTCCCTTCCAAATATTAGGGGAAAAAAATGCTTTTGGGAGAGCAAAGCCCACACTGCTTTCAAAGGCGGGAGAGGATTTCATCTCCTAAGTTTGATTCCCTGAAACCAAATCCTTAGTAGGCAAGCTCCGGAGAGGCTGAGATTCTGTGCTGAAGGCAAACGGCAGAGCCAGGCTGCCTCAGCCAAACGCCAGCTTATCCCTGTGCAAACCCATTCAATAGGGTGTGACTTAAGGAAGCGTAACAGAAATGCTGAAAGGCATTGTGGAGCCCCTGGAGAAGAGATGATGGATATACAAGTGAAGCCAATTTCCCGTAGCGGCTGTGCACTGAAGGACAGAAGGAGCAGGAGAGGGAGGTTTGCACCCTTCCACAGAAGAAACGTGTTTGTTCCCTGTTAGCTCGCCTCTGACTGAATGCAGCTCCACCAGAGAGAATTACAGACTGGTATAAATCTTCCCAGGGACACTGAGGGATAGCTGCTCTAATTTGGAGAGCCATACGCTAAATGCTAATTGAATTAATTGCACACGCAGGCATAGGATGAATAATACAGACTGAAAAATCATCAGAAAGTGGATAAACATTTAAGATAATATATTTCCCTCTTTCTTTTTATTATTCCTAGAGATGTTTGTTCCATTCACCCGGATAGGATTTTAACAGCATGTTCTTATTATTAACAGGACTCTCAAACATAAGAGGGACATAGTTTCAGCAAGTATATGAATGCTGTAGGCACAGCTCAGATGATGACATGCCAATGCCTTCTCTAAATTAGCCAGATTTCGCCAGAATAATCCTTTGGCTACTGAAGGGCTAAAGAGTCAACAATGTATGTTCTATATGTGGAGCCACAATGGCCCTTATCTTATCAGCTTCCTATAAGGGGAAATAGAAGTACCAGTAAAAGAAATCACAGTATATAGGATATGCTCAGTTAATACTAATGCCCTACAGATGCTGCTGTTAATAAAGATTCTGGATAGGTTAAAATGTGTATAACCTTTCTCCTACTTTCTACTGCTGTGTTTCGCTTCCTCACACCCCAGATTTGGCACGGTTATAATTCCCACTCCCCACTGGTGTTACTGCATGCTCCGCTAGGTGGGAAACTGTACCTCTCGAGAATGCAGCACAAAAGTGGGCAGGAAACAGGTCAGCAGGAAATCCAAGATGGTGCAAAACTGACAGGAGACAAATAGGAGCTTGTATTCTTAGACAATGTTATTCTTTGATATCAAATGGCATGCAAGTAAAAATGTGATTGGAAGGGGAAGGCTATACAGGTATGGGAACTATTATCCAGAATACTCGGGACCAGGGGTTTTCTGTCATTTGGATCTCTATACCTCAAGTCTACATATAAATAATTTAAACATGAAATAAACCCAACAGGTTTGTTTTGCCTCCAATAAGGATTAAGTATATCTTAGTTAGGATGAAATAGAAGATTGTGTTTTATTATTACAGAGAAAAATGTAATCATTTAAAAAATTAGAATAATTTGCTTATAATGGAGTAATTTGGAACTTTCTGGACAACGATATTCCAGGTAACCGCTCCCCATACCCGTATTAACAAAATATTCAGCATCTATGCAAAGGCTATTTTTAATCACTAAAGTAGGTTTTTGCTTATTCTGAATGCATTTAAAAATAAATCCTAACCAGCTTTAGAGTAACAAAGATGCCACAATAAATAATCAGCTCAAGCAGCATTAGTCTGAAATAGGGAAATCAGCTCCACTGCACCTGCCATTGCTTGTGATGTAACTAAAGGTTATTGGAGCACAAATGGGTAACATTCCTCTAGAATTACTGCACATCCGTTAGCCCCTGAAACTTTGTTATTATACTGGCACCTAACAATACATCTGGAGACAACAAGACGTTTACCATCCCACACAGCTCAGTGTAACCCTCTGGATTTTAAAAAAAAATGTAGATCTGCAATTAATCTTCAAAAAAAACCCCAAAATAACGAATAGAGCCAACTGCCCATCTTACAGAGAGCAAGCGGTACCTTGTATAATTATGTTTGTACAGATCCAGTTGATTGCAGCACTTCAGTAGATTAGCAAATCAGGATTTATAATTAAGCACGTAATACATTTATATAGATATGAGTGAGCAGGAGCATTTCATACTCATGCTAATGAGGGGCATGAAGAATAAAAGAGCCAAGCTAGCACAGGCCTCTCCCTGGAATATGCATTCAAATGTCTTGTTACACAGACTGGGGCTGCAGAAAAAGCAAGAGGGGTTGCCATTCATTGCTAAAGCCACAAATTGTGCTGTCCTTAGTCTTTGTAAAACTCTATGTAGCCATACAACTAAATAACTAAGATAAAATCTAGGACACTATGATAAATTCAAATAGTAATTGATCATTTTTGATAGTTTTGGAACTTGCGAGAAATGCTGCTTCTTAAAGGTAAAGGCACCTTGGTTGAATGTTAGTGTTTTGTCACCCCACATTTTCTTGCACCCTAGGAGGGCAGCAAATGATAGGAATTGCCCCCCCCCCCCCGTCCTTTAGAATAACAGGCACGTGTTGCATGAAGATGCAGCAGAGTGCACCGCACTTTAAATGGATGAATGGTGATTTCTAGCCACATGTCACATGTTATGTTTTCTCCACCTGGGTAAATAAGCTGGTTGAGAAAATGTGGTCTGTTACCTTCTGTCCTTCTTTAAAATACACTGACGGGCACTGAGGAGAAACCACATGCGACATTAGCCTTACTGAAAAATGTTTTGAGAGCTGTGAACTCTTTTAGAAAACAGGCTCATAATAAAGCAGTGTCAGAGACAAGGCCGAGGCTCTCTAATGAATAAGGTTGGACAAGAGACAGCTAAGCCATCAGTGCTCTTAGAATTATGGCAGGCTAGCTTTGCTAACCCAAACGTGGCATTTGATAAAAAGATCCGAACATCTGAGAATTCATATTATGGATAGTGCTCTAGGGTGGGGATGTCAGCATTTACAAATTATGATAATACAAGGAGACTGGTAATGCCAAGTTAATTACAATTCACAGAACAAATACTGTGAGGAGTGTGGAGCCTGCATCCTAATAATGCATTTCCTCAAAGTTAAAATATACTCATATTTTAAGGAGAGATTAACTTCCATGCATTCAGCTCTAAATGAACATTTATGCACCAAGGCACAGAACAGAGTGCACTGAAAAATATTTTGCAGTTATGCATTTTAATGGGACTAATGTACTTTCAGAAAAAATATCTATTTTTTCAACTATAAATAAGGACAAAGGGCATATGGTATAATCAGTAATATGCATACATGAAATACAATGTGGGCTAATGCTGAATAGTAAAACAAACTAGAGCAGTTGGTTTGCTGGGTGGGTGTATAAGTACACTGCATTAGAGACACAGACATGCAGCAGGCTGTACAGTACTTCTTATAGGCCCATAAACTGACACCAGTGTCCAGTTATACCAGTGCAGTTACTGACAGCAACCAATCAGCAGTTCTTACAGTGATGATACAATAGAGAAAGCAGACTCTAAAGCTGTGGAGGGGAGGGGTTTGTAAAGGGGGCGGGTGTTACAAATCTGTTTTGCCCACACAACAATATGTACATACATGTGTAGGTCATGAGTGCAGGATCAGTACTTTTTTTTTTTTTTTTACTTTGGGCCATGGGACTTCAAAAGTTGACATACTTTGCAGCTCTTTACAAATACTGTACATCATAAAAATGATACATGTTAATAATAATCATTATCCTCTAAAGCTCTAAATTAGGGAAGGTAATTTCCTATAGACTCCATTTTAATCAAATTTACATTTTGAATAATTCTTTTCTTTTTCTCTGTAGTAATAAAACAGTACATTGTACTTGATGCCAGCTAAGATATAATTAATCCTTACCAAAGTCAAAACAATCCTATTGGGTTTATTTCATGTTTAAACTATTTTTTGTAGACTTAGGGCACATGGGGAGATTAGTCGCCCGCAATAAATCTTCGCTATTTCCTTGAAAGGCCGAAGTTGCCTCTCAAAGAAAACTTCGGGTGACTTCCAGCCATTAACATTCTTGTCAGAAGGATGGCATTTCAGGGAGATTAGTCGCCCGCAGGTAGGGAAAATTTATCGCAGACGACTAATCTCCCCGTGTGCCACTGCGCTTAAGAGACCCAAATTACAGAAAGACTCCTTATTCGGAAAACCCTTGGTCCCAAGCATTCTGGATAACAGACCTGTATAAGTTCCTAATCACATTTGCTTACGTTTTACCAATTTACCAGCAACTGTGTCTTAATATTGTGGGAGGAACCCAGAGTACAATGAGGAAACCTACTGATTATATTTTTACATCTAGCAATAATAACCAAGTCTCAAGTCTTTCAGGGTAATGCAATAAAGGTTGAAAAGTTTGCACCAGACATAGTAACCCATAGCAACTAATCAGTAACCCCCAAAAAATGCTGCATGTGAATTTGTTGGGAAATGCAAACTTGGTAGAAGAAAAGTGGCTCATGGTTTTGGAGAGGATGGAAGTGGCCTGACTTGTAAATGAGAAACAGAAATGTTAACAGGACAAACAAGAGAAATGAAAATGATTAAACTGCATCAGTTTAACCCTACAGAAATCCTAGATGAGAAGGCTGCCCTGGTATTTGTTTTACTGCACTGCATATATTTTGTCCTTTTACAAGAATAGACCACAACATCCACTTTCATTCCGTGGAAGACATCATGAGTTATAACGCACTTGAAAACTAGCTTTGCACCAGGGTGATAAAACCACAGCCAAGATAAAAATGCTGTCAGCTGAAAGGACCTGCAGTATGTTTCCCTAAATATGTCACATGCACTGAAATGCTAGACCTTTATCTATGTCACTAGGGAGAAAACATGAACTTACACTGGCAAGAGAGGATAATCACAGAAGTCAATTCTGAGCCCCCCCCCCCCCCCCTCACCTAACTCCAAGGCAAATATGTATCTCTGCTTTTAACATATGCTAGGTGAATCATCCATGTGTACTCGGATATCAAACAAGGCCTAAAATGCTTCCCGACATATTTAATCAGGTGTTGTGACACATTAACATTTCTTTATACCTCGATATATGTTTTATGTTGAATATGTAGTTTCAGTAGTGGGTAAAAAGGAAACATGCATTATACACACACACACCAATGCTTTATGCTGTGCATTACACCGAAGGGAACATTTTGCCGGTATACCTATGAATAATATAGTATTCTCTTCCATATGGAAATTATTTACATGTAAGAATCAGGGGATCTTGGTCTTCCAGTGTTTCTGCCTGACTAGAAAGCACAGCTTTGAGAAAAGCTTTAAAGAACCGGGACTTCATTTACATATCTGGCGTTATTGAGCAATTTGTTTTTTGGAGACTCACATCAGTCTTGAACAGTGGAATGCATTACGCCGGCTGTATATACAATGATTACAGGATTAATGTGATTATCAGCGCATTCAGTGCTATTGGCACAGCATTCCTTCACACAAGGCTAATATCTTTTACAGACAATTCGCAATCAAACAATAATTTTGCACCAGTACAGTAAAACAAGCCAAGAATCTCCAACTTAAACAATCTAGTGGAGTTATAAAAGGTTGTCCAACCAAATGCTGACCAAACTAGAAAAAACTCAGGTAAACAAATGTAGTTTTGTGTATTATCCCAATGCAAAAATCACAAATGGATAGTGACCACCCTAAGCAAACATATAGGGTCTTCCTCCAAACAGAATCAGCACGGGGGGGGGGAGGGGGGAAGCGGGGTAATTAGTAAAACCGATCCCTAAATTGCACATCAGTTGGGCTTTTATTAAGGGCATGAGATTGTTTACAGGGGAACACATGGGCTAATGGGGTTTTGATAAGTATTCCTTATTACATAGCAAAATATTATGCACTACTTTACAGAGATGCTCCAAGTGGAACTTAAAATTTTCGGTTCCTATCACATTCATCCGCATATTACATTACCATATGACACCATATTTATCAGTAAATTATACCTGAGGATACATAGACATTGCTTGAAATTAGAAGTGAGGAGGTTTCTCACGTGGCACAAAGTGATGCCATTCAGCACTGGGGTTCTGATTTGGATTCTGGCCCAGTGTCCAGTGTCTGCAAAGAGTTGGTATTTTTTCCCCTTTGTCTGTGTGACCTCCAGGTACTCTTTTTCAAAACTCCAAAAACATAGAGGCAGGGTAACTGGCTTCTAATACCTAGGGGTAGATTTATTAAGACATTCGAACGCTCCTAGTGTATTTTCACTGAATTTTTCACGTCTTGCGCAACTTTTTCGATGCCCACGCAACTTTTTCGTACGCTTTTGTGAAAAAAACGGTTAGGTTTTCCCGCTGTTTACAATCGTTCGGTACGAAAATTTCTGGATTTTCGGATCGCCAATACGATATTATCGTAACTAATACGATTTTTTTGTAAGCATTTTCATGATATTCGCAATCTTCAGAAATTTTTGTATTCAATCCGAATTTGTCCCATTCGGGATTCGAACTCGCATTTTCATGAATGTGCCCCCTAGTGTGTGTTTGTGTGATAAGGAAATTAGAGTGCAAGTTCAAATGGAGCAGGACGGGATGTTAATAATGAACTCCCTGTGAAAAGTGCTATATATAAGCACTTTATAAACATATGAAATTAATAATATTGTTAACATCCAAAAAGTTTTCTGAAGACAACCCAATAATCAAAACAACTGTACTACATTAATAAAAATTACATTATTTTAAATGAGTAAAGTGCAGAACATAGTTCCCTTTTGCTTGTTAGACTACTGTCCCAGCAGCCTCAAACATTATGAATTAAAGGCATTGAAACTTACACACAAACTCACAAACAATTTGGAAATGCGCTATAGATACATATAGTGGATCATGCAGTTCATTCTGCAACTGGATTCAGAGTTTTTCAACATATGAATGGAATATATCTGAACAGACCCTTAATACCCCTGAACAAACGTAAGGGCTTATAAAACAAATTTATCTTTGTATAATAGTTCCTACCTGGAGTTGCGATTTCAGTTGGCGCAGGCGGTTCATGTCCTGCTGAATCCCTTCACGCTGAGAAGCATCCATCAGCACATTTACAGTTGTTTCAGCTTCCTGCATCCATTTCATGAAGTTGTCGTGCTCTCTGACCAAGGCTTGCACATTCCACAGTTCTTTCTCTAGGGTGCTCTGTCGGTCACCAACCCTAAGGAATAAGTACAAACAACTTAGCTTTGATTCCAAGTTTAGAAGAACAGTGGCAGAAAGGGCCATCATCCTAATGGTTAATGATCACAAAAGTGCTTCCCAGGGTAACCAAAAAAGTACCTCAATACTTAAACATTTTAACTTTCCTTTTGACAGATATTTTTTTCTTGATGGGCAGCATAGCAGGCAGACAGGAGCATACACAAGGGAAGCTTTGAAGTTGTTCTATTGTGCTTGAGTTGCATGCTGTTCAATCATAAGTACAGCAACTAAAATTTGCACAGGGAGTCGGCATGCTCCCTATCCTTCACTATTTCTGTAGGTTAATAGAGTTGCTCTTTTTATCAAAATCCTTAAAAAAAAAAAATTCATAAAAAGCATAACTATTCAAGTAAGTAGAAGCTCAATATGAATATGCTTCTGAACAATGAAAATTACCCAAAATTACTCTTCTGTAGTGTCAGGTATTTATATTTAATAATTCACTGGTCTACTTTGGTTCAAAGAGCATAACATGGCATTTATACTGTTAATATATTATATGTGAAGCTTTACTAACACACAAATCTTGTGCAAATGAATAATATTAGGTATGAGGTCACATACCCTCCAGTCTGGAGAGATTCCTTTGTCCAGAGTGTGCCACTACTTATATGGACATTTTTTTCTTGCCCTAAAGTCATAAATCATCAAACATATTCAGAAGTAGCTAGCTAGCTCTAATTGTAGCTGCAGTTGGAAAGTCAAGTACAGCATTTAGTTGTGTGCCGGTAGGGAAGCCAAGAAATATTACATCCCAGGAGGCACACAGAAATAAGTTTCAATACAATATACAGCAGTGCCTCCACAGCTGATGTCCTTAGTAAAATAATTGGCCCATTGACACCTTTTTCTATGAAACACTAAGGACCCTAATCATTATTTTTAAAAAAAAAGGTGTGACTTTATTTCCTCCCATTATATTTCTCTTATACCCATACTTAACAAAGAACAAAGATAGATTTATGTGTTGTGCAAGACATGGGAATGGGCTCTACTGTTTTTAACACTGTTTATAAGAAATGAGGGACAATTAACTGTTCTTGCTTCTAAATCAGAAGTGTGGTGTAGCCATAGTAACACCAATTATATGGATATAATATAAATGTTGACCATCTGAGACAATAACAAGATACTGGAAAAAAACATGGTTATTAGTGATCTGGCCCATCTACCTCTAATGAAACATCGGCTTAATGACATAATGTGAAAACAGTGCTGAATATATAATAAGAAACACCTTATTTCCATATGAAAAGGGTAGTGCACACGGCATTCACAATGAGTAGCATGGTCTTTGAGTATATATATTATATACACACACACACACATATTGATTGTATATATGTATATATTATAGTTATTGGCACATACTTTCTTTTTTGTGTGTTTTTGTTGGATGATAGTTTTAAACCTTAGTTAAACTCTCAGTTGCACTGAAATCACGCTTTGACCAAACCAAGACATTACTCATTTGTCCTCTGGCCTTTCCAGTGTTACCTTAGCATTGTGTTTTGGATCAGTCCTGCTGAATTAAAGCTGGCCATACACGTGGCGATCTGACGATGTTTCGTGCGACCATCGGTCACACGAAACATCATCAGATCCGCCACACACCATTCAGGGCTGAATCGGCAGGTAAGCAGGTAGAAACAATAGGATTTCTACCTCCTTCTGCCGATTCAGTGCTGAAGGGAGATTTTGGTCAGGCGCCTTCTATGGCGCCCGATCAAAATTTTCAAACTGGTCCGATCGGCGAGTCGTCCGATATCAGCAGCTTCCTGCGATATCGGTCGACTCGCCAACATACCATACACGCACCGAATATCGTACGAAACGAGGTTTCGTACGATATTATCGGTGCGTGTATGGCCACCTTAACTTTTACTCAAGCTTCAGATTTTTGGCAGAGTGAAACAGTATTTGCTTGTATTCTGCACCATTCAATATATCTTTTATCCTACCTGTTTCTTCATCAAGAAGCACAACCCCATATAGGGGGCTTTCAGAAGTTTCAAAACCAGACAGGCCTGTCCAGTGATTGTACCAAAAAGTACAAGAAACCTAGTTGAAATGTGCATGTGTGGTTCAAATCTGAAACTCAAAAAACACCATAACTCAGTAAAGTATGGCGGTGGTAGAACCATGCTGTGGGACTGGTATCCTTTAGCAGGCCCAGGGTATCTTGAAAAATTAAAAAACTAGCTTACAGTAAAATAGACAGTAGAACCATTTATATTACTTTGAATGCAGGATTTGACAAGGGCTTTAAAACATCTTGGGCACATAACTGACAATTTGGTGGGTTAGAAACTAAACCTTGTGGACTGCAGAGACAACTATTTTAAAGGAACCCCAAAACAGCTTCCATTTTCACTTATGGAACCTCTGTGCCTCTCAAAATTTGGCTGCAAAGATAGCTTTATTTTACAGCATGAGGCAGTATAAAAACTTTTTATGACGCAAACATATGGGTCTGCCGTGGGTTTTTAACCACAGGTCTGCACAGGGTCCCCTCCCCAACCACATTATGTCAACCCCCAAAAGGTTCTCCCATACCATTACAGCAAATAGCTGTGTCTGAGGCGACACATGGAAATCTCACCAAACATGATGGGCAGCATTGCAGCACAGGTACAGGGGAAATTAAGGCACTTTTCAGTTAGAGTTACGCTGTACGTTTTATGTGATCTTTTCGCCACCACGCTATCTTTACAAACACACTGTGTGTGCACTCAGAGCACCTGCCTGTCAGTGCACACACAGGGCACATACACATATTTGCTTATAAACAGCTCTGTCTTTGTAAGAGACAGAAAGAGATTTTTTATGTAGAAGTGCTGAGCCCTGTTATCAAGATGACCTGTCATCACATTACTGGGGACGGGGCAGAGGTGGCAATGGCTCCTGGATGAGAAGGATATCAGCTAATATTTCTGCCTAGATGAACATGATACTGTATTATCTCCAATGCTGTAAATCATATTACAAGAACCAAAAGGCACACTCCTGCACAAGCATATAGATATCTATTCTAATAGCAATAAGCTTCTGGAATGTAAAAGGCATCTTCAAACAGCCGTTACAGGATGTAGGTACCATAGTCCAGCAAAATGTGATAATCAAGGACTGCAGATCCTGTATACAGAGAAACATAACAGCTCAATATCTAGATATAAACTAGCCACTAAAAAAACTACTTAGGACGAAGATATTAAATAAAACCTTTACAGGCCAATCGTTTAAATCAGATCTGAGTTGTCTGAAATATAATTTCCCATGAAATAATGAGCGTTTCCTGCCACAGGTAAGAGCAACATATCTTTACCATAAAGGAAGCCGTACTGCAACTTATTACAGATGAAGATTACCAGTGATCATCACTTATAATTAAAGAAATAAATACTGCACCCCCTGTTATAAAATAAGAGGATAATAAAAGTAACCATGAAGCTGCATAGAAGCTTTTCTTAGTCTGTGTCCTAGTGCCTTTATATGAACATAGATCTCCATATATGAACCTTATATATTACAATGGGTGTGGGGGGGGGGTGGTACAGGATACCCTCTATAATGCACATGAACCAAATTATTTTAATATATCCTTAGAAACAGCACTTGGCATTGGCATATCATATAACTAGACTTCAATTTGGTGTAAATGTTATACCACAATATTCAAGCTATTAAAGGGGTGGGTCACCTTTAAATTAACTTTAAGTAGGATGTAGACAGTGATATTAGGCAACATGCCTTTGTGGTTTTTCAGTTATTACGCTTTTTGTTCAACAGCTCTCCAGCTTGGTTTTTCAGCAGCTATCTGGTTGCTAGGGTCTTATTTAGCAACCAGACAGTTATGTGAGTGATGAGAGACTGGTATATAAACAGGCAAAGGACTGAACAGCAAGATAAGTAATAAAATAAAATTGTAGACTTGGAGGGCAATCGTTTTTTTATCTGCCGGAGTCAATGACTCTAAAAAACTTATAATAATAAAACTGATTAAACATAAATAATGAAGACCAATTGTAAAGTTGCTAGGAAAAGGACATTCTATTACATACTAAAAGTTAACTTAAAGAGGAAGCACCCCTTTAAAATAGTGGTCTTTTCTTATATGTTCTATAAGTACAAAAAAAGGACTTCCCTTGAAGATACAAATTTTGCTTCATTAACATTCCATATGAAAATAGCAAATATGGTGCCTTAGAATTGAAATAAGCCGTGCATATTACTTACGCAATTTTACTTCTCAAAAGCAGCAGCTTTGATTTTCCAAGACAGTTGAAGTCAGTGGTGGGTGGAATAATCCAAATAATTAATAGTGAATTGACACAAATTACATATCAAAACACGGCTCTAATTGCGTGTTATTGAAAAAATAAAAGAATAAATTGATAGAAAGTTCTCCCTGTCAGACATGATAATCTTCCTGCTCACTAACTGCCACTTATTTAACTTAATTAACTGCAAAAAAAAAACATTAACAATTTGCTAGTTAATGAATATGTATATTTATTTATGGTATGGTAACTGCAAAGTTAAAAAAATATTGCAAAAACATAAGAAAATTCGAAGATAAGTGCTGCCATCCTAGGTGAGGGGGCCTATCATTTCTGGTATCCTGATAAGAAGCACTTTGTATACCCTTTACTACATGTACTAGGCTCTAGAGTAAGATTAGCAATCATGTGAATAAAATGCAAGTTGCTGGGAGGCACTGGTTGCAATTAAATCGCATCCGCTTTATATTCTAAAGATGTTCCTATGATCTGAAATGCTTGCCCTAGATGGCCAAGTGAGTTAAAATTACTAGTTACCTATTCTTCACATGGAATGCAAAGAACTACCCCAATGAGAGAGACAGGGCAAAGCAGAGGCCGATTAGGGCAGTTGTGTTTGCAGCCTGGGGCTGGGAGCTATGACCCATGAAAAGACAAGCACTGTTCTTGTGTTTTACATAGTAACATAGTAAGTTAGGGTAAACAATTACAATTCCATCAAGTTCAACCTTTTATACCTATATGAAACCTGCCTAACTGCTAGCGATCCAGAGGAAGGCATAAAAAACCAAATAGAGTCTCTCCGATTTGCAGTCAGTTTTACCTAAATGGCAAGGCCATATTCCCCCAAAGAGATAAAGACCAGATACGCTAATTTCACCCCCTTTAAGTGACAGTAATAGCATGTACAAACTGTCACATTCCCACAGCTGCCATTCAATCATTCTAAGCTCCATGTGCTCCTTTGGCCTAAGCTGCCTTAGGCAGAGAAAACACCAATGCCATCTTGACCACTCATGACATAAATGGTATCTGCATGTCACTGCAAGCATGGGCTGGATTTTATCCAGAAAATGCACAATGACCAAAATCCACCTTGGGTGTGCAGTGACCAGTAAATTACATTTAAGCTACTTACAGCAATCACGGGTAAACTTCCCTTAATGGAGAAGGAAAGTCATTTTGGCATTTTACTGCCAAGAGATTCACCACATTAGTGCCACCTAGAATACTATATTTATTCTGCAGAAAGCTTTACCATACCTGAGTAAAGAGCCCTAGAAACGTCCTCTGTTTGCTTAATATTGCAGCTGCCATTTTAGCTTGGTCTGCATAGCTTCCTGCATGCAGCTTAGCAATTATAGCTCAGATTACACATTCCTAAGGGTGGGGGAGTGAGTTTTATGAATTCTTATTGGAGGGGGGAGCAGGAGAGGGGAGAGAGGAGCGAACTGTGCAGACTCCGGGAATGAACGATTCTTCTAAGAGAGGAAGTCACATACCCGAAGAACATGTTTACAAAAAAGGAGACGAGAAATCCTGTGTTTCTTTTGCTAGAGGACTAACTGCAGCGTTTCTGTAAGTGCTTAGGGGTGTATTTACATAGACCTTTATGATAAAGCTTACTTAGTTTTTACCTTTCCTTCTCCTTTAAAAAGACCTTAGGTAATAAAAAGAGATAACAGACCAAATGCCGGAAAGCAAAATTGTGTGGTATTGTGTCCTATCATCATCCAATATTAATATCTGTCAAACAACTGCAGACATGCTAAGTGATTTTCTTACTTCCCACCTATTCAAACAGGCTCAAATACTCAGAGGCATTGCATTGCCATAACTGGGGTTAGACCCTCTAGAAAACATATTTGCACAGATAACACTGGTAAGAAGAGGATTTATAGTATAGGCAAGAAACGCGTTGTCTACTGAGACTATAAAAAATAAACAGAAATTGACCTCAAACCAAATACTGCTTAATATGAAGTCAGACATACATTTATAGCAGTATAAATAAGGTTTTAAAGTGGTGCATCTTGTGTATATATATATATATATATATATATATATATATATTTATATAGCCTAAGTTCTCCCTGTTAATATGAAAATCACTTTGAAGTTTTCCATTTATTGAACAAAAGATCAAATGTGAATCTTCTGGAGGGAAATGAGCAAAATAAATCAGCAAAAACTGTGTGCAAAGGCACAGATAAATGGGAAATTAAAATGCACCTAAGGGAAAACCAAGGCAAAATGTAATCATGTGTCCGGAAAAATCTAAAGAAATGTCAGTGTTTGCTCAATGTCAGAGAAGTCTGGTGGTGGAATTTTAACACATTCAGTCAGTGCCCTTATTTTGGGCCATTCCACAATAGTACTAAGATATTCTGGGTAGTTAAGAGAGAAAAAAAAGTTTAGCTGAACTAGAAAGAGAAATGAAGTGGTAGCCACGGGACGGCAAACGAGTAGGCAAAGTGGCAACATCAATATCGATATAATATTGATATAAACCAGGTGTCTGCCCTTTTGGCTAATAAATATAACAATTGGGTCTCAAGAAAATTGGGAAGGAGGTGCAGCCGCTGCCTTTCCTTACTCAGCAGATGTCCCTAGGCATTGGTATCCTGGAGTTAATGCCCAGATAGACCAACACCAATCCAGAAAGACTGTCCAGATATTTTATGATCAGAAAAAAAAACCCAAAAATTATAAAATAAATATACATATATAATTACTATTTCCTCACCTCTTATTCATGTTAACCCACGTCATGTATAAGTTATCACTAGTTTCCTTTACTTTTCGGGTGTCATCAGTGCCATAATCCCGAAGCAGCTTGTTGGATAACTCATTGAAAGCGTCCATAACAATCTCCCCCTTATGCAGATCTTGCACTAGTGCCTGTATGACAAAGAAGGTTCAGAGACGTGTTTACAACACATAGCGATTCAACAGGATTTAAGAAGAAAATTACTATTGTACTAATTATTTTGCACACAGAAAAGTTCGGCAAAGTGCTTTCAAATTTTTGTTATATTTTCAAAACACAAAATCACTTGTTCCACGGATAAAGGGCAAACCTCCCTTAAAAACGGTCTTTATATAAATTCCCCAGTTTGTCCGAACCTTTTCTTTGCAATATCAACATGGCTGGGGCTACATTTTCCACTTTCATGCAGACTTTATGACATTTAATATAAAAGTAAGGATTACTGATGCAGAATGCAAGCCATTAAAAAAAAACCCCATTGTTGAAGCATATAGCCACATCTATAAGCAGCTGCAAATGCTAAACTACACAACTGAAAGTCAAGGAACTGCTGTTCCTTAAATAGAATTCAATATTGTGTTATGTGAACTCCCTCTACTGGCCATTAGTGTCAATTACATTTCCAATGTATAACATATATAGGAGATAGGAGGTATAGGCTGTATTATCTGGAATGCTTGGTACCGGTGGTTTTCGAGATAAGGTAATTTGGATATCCATATTTTAAGTCTAATAAAAAAAAAACATTTACACAATTAAATAAACCCAATAGGATTATTTTTCCACTAATATAGATTCATGCAGGTATGGGACCCATTATCCGGAAAACCATTATGCAAATTACAGGAAGGCCGTCTCCCATAGACTCCATTTAAATCATTATAATACAGATTTTTAAAAATTTCATTTTTTTTCTCTGTAATAATAAAAACAGTACCTTTGTACTTAATCCTAATATATAACTACTTATTGGAGGTAAAACAATGCTATTGGTTTAAATAATGTTTAAAAGCTTCTGTTAGTAAGAATGGAGATCCAAATTACATAAAGACCCTTTATTCAGAAATCACCAGGTCCTGCATATACTGGATGACAGGTCCTATACCTGTACCATCAAATACAATTTACTGTTTTACAGAGAAAAATTACAGTCTATGGGAGATGGTTTTCATGTTTTTTGAAGCTTTCTGCATAAGGATCCATTACTATTAAAATAAACTAGTTAGCTTTAAGATAATTGCACTTAATAGGTATTATATAATTGCAGACTGATATTATAATTGAAAGAGTAATTATAATAAACATGCAATGAGAATGAAAAACATCTGACAACTACAACACTTGACCTTAAATTATGACAAACCTGACAAGACCAAACTGAATATTTATGCACACTGAGGCTTTACCTTGGTTTCAGCCAGCTGTTTCACAGGTGTATCCCTATACGTCTGAGTAATGGTATAAAGGCGGAAGTCTGCCTGGTCCAGGATATTCTGAATTTCTGCTCTCTGCTTGTCCCATTTTGTGCTGTCTTTCAGCATCTCTTGCAACTGCTGCCGGCGAACCTCGACTCCATGTTGTGTGTTGTCCCAATGGCTCTTGAGTTTTTCCGCTGTAACATTTAAAAGATTCTCTGATGAAACTCTGTTTTCTTACAAAGATAAATGGAAACAACAATAGCTTTAAACAAAGGCAAACCAATTCACAGTATAACTGATCACAGGCAGATGTCTCCTGGTGTTCGTACTTCAACGTGATCAGCAAAAATGTAGATTCATGCATTTTACAGTATATACAGTAATGGTACGGTCTCAAAGATTTTTTAAATAATGAAGGGGGAACTTGAAATCTAAATATAGTACAGGTATGGGACCTGTTATCCAGAATGCTCGGGACCTGAGGTTTTCTGAATAAGGGATGTTTATGTAATTTGGATCTTCATAACTTAAGTCTGCTAAAATTGTTTAAATATTGAATAAACCCAATAGGATGGTTTTGCCTCATATAAGGATTAATTATATCTTAGTTGGGATCAAGTACAAGGTACTGCTTTATTATTACAGAAAAAAGGGAAATCATTTTTAAAGATGTAAATTATTGGCATATAATGGAGTCTATGAAAGATGGGCTTTCCGTTATTTGGAACTTTTTGGATAACGGGTTTCCGGATAAGGGATCCCATACCCATAGTGTTCTTGCCTGCAAATGTACAATTTATTAATTGTGTTACAGACCCTTCAGCAACTTCTCCAGCTCAAAAGAGATTGGTAAAATCTCAACTTGGTAACTGTGCCCCCTATTGTTGGCATTTTTCCCTGCCCCAAACTTTGAAAAGAGTATTAAAAATCTCTTAAACATCTTTAAACCACATTTACAGGAAATTCTGCTACCTCTCCAGATTTGAAACAAACAGTTCAGTTAAGACCGTCTGTTCAGGTTTCAGCATTTCAAACCCAAACATGAATCTGGACATTACCCGCATCTGATGTCACAGCCTCACCCCCGTATGACACAAGCACACCCACACATCATGACCCCACCCCATACATCACCAATACACCCTGCCATCACTATCAGCCATACAATTTTATCACCCTGCCCCCCAATGTCATCTGCCGCCCACTTGTCCAGTTTTATCTGAAGCCAAAGCTCTTACTCTTACACTCTGAAATACGCTTAAAATCTTATTCTCTAAAATATCCACCTTTCAGAGACTGCAGAGACCAGACAGAATTTGTTGTATTCTGATTAAAGATTTAGTATAGAGGGCTGTGCGAATAATAGAACAATGGTTCCTATAACAGAATTCGAGCAGACAACAAAAATATTACTGGGGAGAATACCCAGGGAGCATAATATAAAAGTAGAGAGAATCAGTAGTTGGGGATTGCCATTCTCACTGCACTGCAAGATTTCATGTAACTTGAACAAAAAGTCAATCTCTTAAACCTGGCTACTGCTGTCTGAGCTTAGTGAAATGCGTTTCTTTCATCGGATGGCGTACGGGAACTGATAAAGCACTTTCACCTTAATTAACTCTGACCACATCAAGAACTTTTTTACATCAAGCCTCTTCTTCCTAACCAGCGTGGCCCAAATTGTTCTGTCTATTGGAGCCAATAAAGCACGTTTATGAGCAATTAACTGAAGTCTGGAGTGCTACAGTGAACCTTGTTTCTTCTATATGATATAACCAGTGGCAGGCAGATTATACACTGTTTGAGCACCCAGCACCTATTACGGTTCATTGTCCAGGTAGAGCACTCCAACCTCAAGTGGAATTTTCTTCCTAACCGGGGCACAGTTCCCACATCCTTCAGTGAGGAAAAGATGCTTAGTTGGAAATTATAATGTGGGTGGGGAAAGAAAGTAGACAGTCCTCTGCTCATATATTACAGAGCAATGTGAACATTTTTTGTTTACAGTTAATGGTTACATCTTGTTTCAACAACATCCAAAAATAAAAAATTCCTTTACAACATGAGCCATACTATTTATTAAAAATATTATTTTCTACATACGTAGGCAGCCATTAATGCCAATTGACTTATTTTAGCTCAATTTTGAGGTAGAGTTATAAGGCCTGTTATCCAGAATGCCCATGTAAACATGAAATGGATCTTTATTGGAAGCAAAACAATCCTATTGGGGTTTTTTTAATCTCAGTTAGGATCAAGTACAAGGTGCTGTTTTATTATTACAGAGAAAAAGGAAATTTTTGAAAATGTGAGTTATATAATTAAAATGGAGTTCTGGATACTGGATCCTATACCTGTACTTGTTCCAATGATTTGGGAGCAGACACATATTACAAAGTCAAGGCAGTAATTTACGAGAATAAAATGCATAAAACATCCTTTATTTGTTGTTGTTGTTTCTAACACTTTTAATTTGATGCTTTGGGTGAGTGCGCACCTCTGGTGCATAGTCCTGAAATGATAAATTGTCACAGGTGTTGAAAGCAATCTGCATCTACCAGCAATTGCCCAATTTTCAATGAAGCCACAGGCCTGAATGGCTTACATATCTGGTAATCTGCCATACACATTATAATCCAAGTTAGTCCTTTACATAGAACAAAATTGCTCATTGATGAGAACATTTGTTGTACTTGAACAAATACTCTGCTCAGCAATAAAAAGGAACACAGACCCATTACAAATATATACAAGGTAAAATAGCATATACTTTTTTTTGCTTTTAAACCTTTCTTTCCATGGATTTTTCCCGAATGGCACATGGAGCAGCGCCAGAAGCTGGATTTGACCAGAATAGTTAGTGCCCATTTAAGAACACAAACTGCCATAGTGTGTGTGCATCTATTGTCTTTTTAAAAAGAAACCTATTTCCAAACATCCTCCATTTCCTGCTGTTTTCATTCTCAGCTGCAACAAGTTGGCTTACAGGCAGTGCTGAGAGATGTAGCTTATAGCAGCTCAAAGATACTGCAAACTCTCAGGGGACAGAGACCAAGAATTAAATTAGAACATTGGCTCCCTAGGTGGAATATCACACTGGGTATGTTTACTATTCCCACAGGGCTGTTTTAATTTTACACCACTTACATTTTTCTGTAATAGTGGTTCTCACATCCAAATTGGAGGTCTTGTTTTTCACATTTTGGGCTAATGTCAGAACAGACTCAAGCTGTGGGTGACGCTGTTCCAAGTCTTCATTAGTTATCTGTAAGAATTGGAAACAAGAGAATATTTTAGGTAATGATGAACACAGAGATCACAGAGCAGATTTACCGCTCAAATATGGTCAATTTTGACATCTCATATTGGTCCCTTGCTTTGAGGTAAGCAACTTACTGCCTGCTTTGGGAAATCTAAAACTATCCCACAATTTCAATTGGAATGTTAAGGAACATAAAATAATTAGCAGACACCAACTGTACAAAAGTAACATTTTAAAAATGCATTGTAGTTCACCCAAGGATATTGTCAAATACACAATACATACACAGATTTTATCATTATCTGACCAAAATATTCTAACCTGTCCGATTGACTAAACAACCAATCACCATGGTAAGAAAATTATCGGGATGATAATTCAGAGCCCACACGCGGTCCGAAAATCATACAAACGTAGTTTCTTACAATTATATCCGTGCATGTTTGGCCAGCTTTAATTGTCATAGGACAGGCACCCCATGTGCAAAGACTAAAGTCAGGAAGTGCTCTGGATGGCACTCCAAAAAGCACAAAAAGGAAGGATTCCAACAAAATAATCATGACTATAAGGCACAAAGCAAAAAACAGTCAAACTGTGCCTTTCAGACACGTGCAAACTGTGCCTTTCAGTTGCATGTCTTGTAGCCAACATATAAATAACACTGATTGCAGCTAATACTCTGTGTATCCATGCTATTACCTTCATGCGAGCGATTGTAGTGTTGATTTCTTCAGCATCTCCCACAGTAACTATGTTGGACTTAAGCATTTGGTCAATCAGTGCAAGCCAATCCCCTAGTTCAGTAACAGTCTTGTCCAAATCAGAAGGCGCAGGCAGCTCAAAACCATGTGCTACCAGGCTTGGGACTTCCGAGGCAGAAGATACCAATACCACTTGTTGCACTTGATGGACTGCAGCATAGCCTGTGACAACAGTAACAAAAGCATCAGTATTACACTCAGGCTTGTTAAAAGGAACTTTGTTGTCAGAAATGTTCAGCCTAGGCCACCAGATGAGGCTTAACAACTGCCAGCCTTTGCCAACAAGAAATCTAGAGCACAGATGTCAAACCTATAGATTCTCAAGCCTTGTAAACAAAATCTTCAGTCAGTGATCAGCTGAAAATATTATTATAAATAATAAGTTCTGCTTTATAACCATATATTTTACATTGGAAAATAGAGGTTGGAGATTCCAGTACAAATAAGGTTTCTGTTATCTACTGTACTGTGTTGTCATTTCTCACTATAGAGCACAGCTCCATTAAGGTTTTAAGACCACCTTTCCTCATCCTGCTGTGTATAGGGTGGGATTTCAAGTTTGCTGAAGTACTACCAAGGCAAAAGGTAAATAAAAGTAGCATGCAGAATTAACTACATCATTAACATTTGCTATTTGGGAAAATAATGGAACATAATACATATTAATATGCTGGGGGTACTTGAGTGCTAAAAAGTAATGCCAATGTTTAAAAAAAAAAAAAAAAAAATGCTATGTTTGTAAATATCAAATTTAAAATGGGTGGAATATTGTTAAACAGAAGGTATTTCTTACTAGGTAATGTTGCCTGCTTTGCATAGGATGGATAATACAAACATTCCTGCAGGTCCTTTTCTTTCTCCTGCAATTCTCTTGACACCTGTAATATTAAGAAGAAAAAACTGACACAAAGAGCAAGCATGCAACAGCAGATATGGAGTACTGGCATATAAAACCGAACATGCAAACACTGAACATTGTTTGTTTCACACAGTTTTATTGGTATGTAAATGGCCAGCTGTAGACTAATTGAAGAAAATGTCTAATGAGATGCTACTGTTTACTAATCTGGTGAACATGTAGAAAATTTTCAGCTCCTAATGATATTAGACTATCCTCAATTTCTAGCAATGAGATTATAAACCCAGTTGGAAAAAGAGCTTGCGACCAACCTACAGTGAGTGAGACAATGGCTGCCAAGTCATGATATATATACGGTGTATTATTTTATATATGTATAAACCACCTTACTCATTTATTATATTCTACCATTGCCTAAGTTTGACATAAAACACCGGGGATTACACCTTTATTTCACTGGCAGCCTTGTGATCAAATCAGCATCACCTGCCCTTGAGAACGGAGTGTCTGTGTGCAAGCATCAAAGTTTAAACAGTCTTTGCATATTTCCAATAACATATCAGAGCTGACAGCTTGGCAAACATTTACAGATTAAAAGCAAGTGGCAGAGCAATAAAACTGATAAAGCAAGATCATCTCACTCCTTAAATGCATTTGAAATCTGGGCTCTGGCTGTAAACTCCTGTATTGTTTAAACATGTATTGTTCACATCTTTTAGTTCCTGTATTGTTCACCCCCTGCATTGTTCACAACACAGGTTTAGACTGTAAGCCCCCAAATTGTTCACACCTCAGACTGTAGAAGTAGTGCCAGCATTGTGTCACTTTATGTACTGCCTAACCAATGCTGCCTGTGTTTATACATAGGCAGCATAGGGAAGGCAGAGCATGGCACACACAGGCAGCATAGGGCAGATCATGGCACACACAGGCAGCATAGAGTATGCAGAGTATGGCACACACAAGCAGCATAGGGTAGGCAGAGTAGGGAAGGCCATAGTATGGCACACATAGGAAGGGCAGGTCGAGTCCTGCCCTGTCCTTTAGGTGTTCCAAATGCTACTCAACATATCAAAATGTGACTTGGTCATTTTTTATAAACAATAACTAATAATAATGTATTGCAAATTGAAAGACTGATCAAAATCTAAAGAAGGCACAAAGTTTTTAGCCAGTTTAAACCTACTGGTGTGCCATATAAAGCGATATTAGTGGGAAATAGTGCTGCAGACATGACATAGGTCATGTAATAAAAGCAGGACTAGAATGGAAATCTGTGGATTCTGTTGAATGCCAGAGGAGCTGCTGTAAGATGCCATACAGAGTTACTATTTATTGGGTTGGTGGGAGCTGTTTGGGTCTCATTGTACTTGGGGTAATTTTAGCAACAAATAAGATGCTTGTTTTAAAACCGGTGTCCAGTAAATATTACCTACTGATTTGTCCTTATAGATAATTATCCAGTATCTTTTATTACATAATCGCCAAAGTGTATTCGAGTGGGAGAGAATTTTAAATAGATATATTGGTGGTAAATGTAACCGAATAACATAAGTTCCCAATTATTTGCATGTTTTTTTGACACTATGGACATAAATGAGCATAGAGAATAAAAGTTGCCGGTGATTTGAAACCTTACATATAATATAAACCTGTGCCTTTCTATTTGAGCACAGGCAGCTCAGGCATAAATACTTAATGTGATTAACTCATTTGTATTTAAGCATGAAAATCCTTAAATCTGGCTTGTGTAAGGGCCACTGAGGCCTGCAGCTGGCGGTTAGACAACCTGTATAATGTTATACTGTACCTGTGTCCAGTTCATGTTTATTGTCCTCAGCCTGGAATTAAGTATTTCTCTCTCCTGTGGGCTGATATTCACCCGAGCCATCATGTCAGGCCCACTGTGATTGAGCCAGTCTAGCCTTTCTCTTTGCTTTTCCATCTCTAAAGTGAGAGCCTGAAGAGGGCAGAAGAGTGCTGTAGTTAGGGGAAAACATACAAACACTTGTCTGTGGAGTGTTCTAGGGAAGAACAAAACCACACTTCACAGGGACCATAATGTCAAGAATGTTTCTCAAAAGGATTTTTGGAATCCTTATGCAATTTTTTCCCTTTGAATGCGATTAGGAAAGTAAACATCTGTATTCTGTTTTTTTCATTATAGCAGGAATGTCCTGAATAACAGCCACTGCTGTTGTGGAACAATAGGAAACAACATGGCATCTCCACAAAGCTAAGTGCGAATATGAATCAGCTACTGTTCACTTGCCAGAAGTTCTCTCCAAAGCAGAACAAGATTAATGCACAGCCTTCTACACTAGAATTACCCACTGCTTGCAATAATATATCAAATGCGCACATGATCAATAGAGACAAACTATTTGCTTACCTGGAGATCAGCAAATTTAGAACATTTGCAGATTATTTTTCTATTGAAAAGAAAAAATACTGCAGCCAACACTGATTTAATTTAACCTTTCCTACTAGTGATTGAGCCAATAAATTTTAGTCTTACCACTATGTGTCTCTAGTTTGGCATAATTGCTGAACACACTGTTGTCTATTACCAGTTTTGAAATGGTTTGTTTGCCTTTTTTAAATAAAATGTAAACGTATACAAAACTTGTTGATTAAGTCTTGCACTTAGTTTTTTATTTACATTACGCCGAAAGGGAAAATAAACCCCCCATTTTGACATAAGCTTATTCAGTTGGGTTAAGGTAAAAAAGCTGCATAAACACTATTTGAACTTCCAAAAAAAAATAAAATAAGATTTTTCCAACTTCCCAATGCCCTTTTTGTGAAGTGGTGGGACCTGGGACCCTCTGCATTTCATAGTGGGTGGTTCACAAATACTCTGGAAAGCAGAGGGACTTCAAGTTCCACTTTGAGCCTAACATGATTTGGGAAATAGTTCTTATGATCATGATTCTTTTGAATCTGTGGAGTTATACCTGTATAAATTAAAAAAAACACTTTTTTTTTTAAATTTCAGCTAAAGATTAAGCACCTTCTCTGCATCAGCACAACTGAATGAGCTCATTGTCAAAAAGGGTGTTATATAATGTACCATATAAACTGTGTAAAGGGTATCTGCTTTCATACTTAGGGTAAAGAATTTCTTTGCATTAACCAAAATTTCAGGTTTTTGCCAAAAAAATTTAAAGTACATATTTTGCATTTGAATGATTACCTGTAATTCTTGCAGTCTTTCTTCATTTTCTAGTACAGGCATCCCTTGTGTCACAACTGTTGTTTTTTCCAACCATAGGAGAAATTCATCCATATTTTTGTTAAAATCATTCAATTCTGTATTGTCTGCTTTCAGCCTTGACACAATAAAAACGCAAAATGTAAGAGCGCACACCTTCTATTATAGTAAACAATGCAGGTGCAAAAACACTGGAGAAAAATCCAAAAAAGCAAAAAGTATTTGCACACTCAAAACCAATAAGTAAAAAAATTAATTTATTCAGTACAAAAAAACATATCATGGGCTATACTTGTTATGATGTGTTTTTTTGTATTGAATACATTTTTACATACCTGTTCTGTCGGTCCAACACTTCTGCCTTTATTACATTCCAGCGCTTATTCAGCCCTGCAAGTTTGTCCTGCAGGAATTCTCCATCGGCGGGAGAAAGATGTTGTACAATTCCTTCCCCACTTTGGTTGAGAATGGTAAAACTTAGCTGATAGCTGCTCACAGCTTCCTCAAGCTCCTGCCATGAAAAAGCAGTTTAACTTTCAAACTAGCATATATTCAGCAAACTTTCTGCCTTGACCTCTGCACTGACTCTGCCCATGGCCCACTCGGAATAGAAGTGCAGAAAATTGTTCCATTCTGGGTTTGTGGATGACCATTGTACCAAACTGGGTCATTAATCAGCTAGCAAGGCTAATGTTGATTAGCCAATTATTACCAATTATACAATTTGAATGAAAATCATACTCTATAGCAAATCTGTGTATGTGTAGCAGCAATAAAAACAGCACAGAAGAAATAAGTATATATCATATATATTGTTACCCGTTGATGCAGCTTCGCTTTTCCCAGATCTAAAATTCCGCTAGGCATGGTAGCCTCTGACAGCAAGTTCTCTGCTTCGGTGACCCACTGGGTCAGGTCATTAAGGTCACAATGGAACTGTCGCCATTCTTCAAGCGACCGATCAAAGCGGCTGGAAAACAATGGTGGTAAACAAATTAACAATTAAATATCTTTTTTACACTACATTAGGTATCATTATGAGGCAGACAATTTTCCAGTTGCTTAAGTGCAAATAAAAGAAAACTTAATTCTAAGCAGCTTTGCAATATACATTTGTTACATATTTGTAATGGCTTTTGAGTTATTTGCATATATAATTGCTATTTAAAGCAGTGTGTGTCTGTCCTTTCTATTCTCTGCCCTGTTGGCTCTGGCGT
This sequence comes from Xenopus tropicalis, assembly GCF_000004195.4. NCBI lineage: Eukaryota > Metazoa > Chordata > Amphibia > Anura > Pipidae > Xenopus > Xenopus tropicalis. The sequence goes on along the minus strand of NC_030681.2, from coordinate 45,500,592 downwards.
TTGAAATAATGTAACACAAGGCAGCAGATATTACAGACCTGACTTGCTGGCACTTGCAACATTGTTTAAAAAGTAACAACAAGGAGTTCAGCAATTACATTTACAAATAACTTTTAAAGCACTAATAAGTTTTAATAAATTGGGGTTGACGTGTCCTTTCAGTTATGTATCTCGAAAAAACACAATTGTTGTTGGTGGACCACTGTCCTGTGTGTGCCAACAAAAACTATTGGGTGATACAGACGATTCTATTGATCCATGCATCAAGTAACTATCATTGGTCATGGGGACACTATATGGACTATATTGCATCATTGTGCATTTTAGCCTCTCTGATCTATCAGTAATATTCCGATCTGTGGCCTGTCTGACCTGATTGTACTGGAAGCCTTGAATCCTTAATTAGATAATCATGTGACTTGAATCTGCATTAGGCTTAAAGCAGTCATTAATCCATAACAAAGCTTTGGATAAATCAGAAGGGAATTCAGTGTAGTATTTAAGTGCCTTTAATTGGCTTTTTTTGCTGCTCTAAAAAGTGCCCTATATTAGATATATGTCAGATGTAAGTTCTATTTTTTCCCCTCATAAGAATGTGCAAATAGATCACCATTATACATGCTATTATATATAGGTTTCTTACTTTGGTTGTTTGCATGCTTAACATGGGCCCATGGATCCCTTCTAAACACGTCACTTCTAGCGGCACGTGATGTCAAATCAGTAGAAGTGAACCCCTCACCTCCCCCAGCTCTTTTGGCAGAGGCTGGGAGTATTTTTTATTTTTATTATTTTTAAATCTTATTACCAAAGCCACCCGAGGGCCACCCCCCAAAAGCTGCCACCCTCAGGCACAGGCCCTCGGGTGCCTATATAGAAATACAGACCCTGCACATAACAGTGAAAAAGTAGAACTGGTACACAAAAGTAGAAAGTGTAGAAAGTACACAAAAACATAACACTATACATTATATTACAGAGAAGAAGGCTACATGTACTGATAGTCTCCATAGTACATTCTACACACAGGTGCATCACTTTTACCTCTTGCGATCACTATATAATCTGTTGATCCGGTCCCATTCAGCGTTCACTTGAGTCAGTGAGTCTCCTATCTGTATTACCTCAGGGCCTGTGGCTTCCAAAATCACATCTGGCTGTCTCTCATGAATAAATGCAATCTGTTCCCCAATTCTGTCCAGAACATCTTTTATGTTCTAAAAAAAAAAAAAAAAAAATACATTAGTTACCTAGATCTGTAAAAATCTTGGGAAACAATCTTGGCTGTTGAAGGAAAGGTGCTAGATCAATTCAGAGAGAGGAGCAGATCCCACCACATGTGTCCTGGGTGTAGGGACAGAAATAAATACAACCCTCCTGTCACTGTGCACCTAGGGTAGACTTTGGTCAGAAAATGCAAAGTGTTTACTTTTCAAAAGTGAAAGTGTTTTACTTTTCAACTGGTCTTCATGGTTTTATTAGTATTAAAAATGTTACCTTCTTCTGCTGCTCTGCTGCTGCCAGCTTGTAATGTAAAATGCCATCATAATGTCACTGACCCTGGCAGTCAAAAAACTCTGTTGCTTAATAAAGATTCAATTTTATTGTTTCTAACTATTTAGGCCTTGTGTTTCAATACATGCCCTTTTATATCCAAATTCCTATAATTCAAACCACTGCCTCTCCTGTAAGGTTTCAGAGATGTATCAGTCTAAAACTGTTAGAAACCACTAAAAACTGAAAAAAAATTGTTTAAGAAATAGTTTACACTGCTACAGTGACTAGAGGACTCATATATTGAATATCAGAAGGTAGCTTTTTATATGCTGATGCTCAGATATTTGTATGCTAAGTATGATTTGTACATGCTTAGTTCATGTTTGGTTTTTGGCTGAATTATTTGTGGGAGACTTAGTATTTGTCCATATTTTAAAATGATGGATTCTATGGGTGTCTATTTTTCACATATGTAAAATGAATTAATTTCATCTAACTTTGGGGGCAGGCAAGTACAAGAAATTAGTCAAATTGGAATTGAAAATGAAAGGAGGGATTTTGTCTACCGTAAAAACAAAAAAAATGTTGGTAGTTTTTTTTTTTTATAAATGAGTACACATGCCGTCATCTTAGTTCACTATAAAGAAAAACTAAAGCCTAAAAAAGAATATGGCTAGAAATGCTGTATTTTATACACTGAACTTACGGTAACATGCCAGAGGTTCTACCTGTTACTGTAATGGATCCTTCAAAGCTGCATAAAGGAACTGCTCACCTTGAATCTTATAAGCAGCTGCTTTTCCATGCACTGCAAACAGGGCTGGAACTAGGGGTAGGCAGAAGAGGCAGCTGCCTAGGGCGCAACGATTGAGGGGCGCCAGGCAGGAGCCTCTCCTGCCTACCCCTAGTGCTACTTTGTCATTGCCTCCGCCGCTTGTCATTAGTGGCGGAGGCAATGACCGATCTAATCGCCCCGCCCCCCTACACCGCCTCCTGTGCTTTGGCGTGCATGCGCTGTTCGGGGGGGCGGGGAGGTGGGCGGAGTTGGCCGACCGGGTTGCCTAGGGCGCTCGGTCGGCTTGGCCCGCCCCTGACTGCAAATGCTTATTAACCACTGGGCTGCTGTTGCAAAGCTAAGCTTGGGGGTGCTTGGGGATTTTCAAAATCGGAAAGTGAGGTTACATCTGTTTAAGTAGCTAATGCTACAACATTAATCATACATTTAGATGCAGAAAGCGCTGGTTCCTATGCTGCATTGTAAAGCAAAACTTAATTAAATGACTAATAAGCCTTGAATTATGAATTTTATACTGTGTAAGCACTGTATCTTGTGTGTCAGTCTCTAAGCTCAGCCAATTAATAGTAGCCCAGAGCATGTGCTGTGAACCCAAAACATACAGTAAAGTATGTCTAGATTAATTCTTTGTTATAAGAAGTGGTTGCACTCAGTCACGCTACAGGAGTTGGTTGAAAAAAAAAAAAACTGCTTGCACCAGTAACTTGGAAGCACATATAGCACAGCATGCCTTCTGCTCTGCTGCATATTCTTAGAAATAAGCTACAAACACCACTGGCTGCAATGGCTTTTTAAGTAAAAACATTACATCCTACAGTTCTTCGAGTCTGGCTTCCTGGATTGCCACAGAAGCCTGACATTCAAGCTGCAATATTAAAGGGCTGTTTCACCTTTAAGTTAACTTTTAGCATGTCATAGAATGTCCTATTCCTAGCAACTTTGCAATTGGTCTTCATTTTTTATTTATACCAGTTTTTTTTTGCCTTCATTTTCTGCCTCTTTCTAGCTTTTAGATGGGGCTAGATAAACACAATGACCAGTTGCATATTAACACTGAAGATGCAAGCCGTGAAAAAATTGTATTTTATTTGCCCAAGTACATATAAACAAGCAAAACGTTGCTCTTTGCTTGTTTATATGTACTTGGGCAAATAAAATACAATTCTTTCACGGCTTGCATCTTCAGTGTGCTACTGGATTTTTTTGCTGTTGGATATTGACCCCCATGCAAGGTGAGGTTCTTCCAGTATTTGCACCTGATACCCGTTTGGGTAAGTTAACAGAGGGTTGAGCTCCCCAATACTGCTATTGCAGTTGCATATTAACGTCTGCATCACACTAAAAGTTATTTTGAACATGACCATCCCCTTTAAATAAACATTTATACTGATATCTGTTGAGTGATTCTTCATATATGCATGCTGTATTACCTTGAGCGAATCTTCCTGTAGGGGGAAGTTCTCATACTCCCCACTGTTTAGCTCTGGGCCATTCAGCAGCAGCTCAGTATCTGCTATGGAAAGCAAAACCTTGTTTATTTCTACTAAGTAGTCTGAGGAATGCACAGATGGCGTGAAACTTGTGGAATTGAAGGAGCTCACATCCAGGTCCAGGTGGTGGTCGGTTATATCCTATTAAAAAAAATATATATATCAGGAATATCAGGGATATAATCTAAAGTTCCATTTCTGTTACATTAATTTCTCTTACATACTCAGTAACTTATGGCATATCTTAGGGGCTCATTTACTAACGTTTGCATTTTTTTTTCCATTTTTAGTGCTAAAAAATTCACAGATTATACCAATTACACAAAAACTCAAAAAATTTGTAATTTAAGAAGCAAAAAAAACAAAACAAAAAAAACAAGGACAAAACTTCATCATCTAAAAGCAGCTGAGGTCATGAAGTTTGTAAGCGCACAAAAATTCTTAGGAAAATTAAGGTTTTTGTGGGGTTTTTTTTTTTTTCATTTTTGTTCCAAATTTTGATTTGTTTGTGCTGTTTATATTAAGATCTTTTAATAAATGACTAGACATTTGTGGTTTTAGTGGAAATTAGTTTTATCATGGTTTCTAAGGGCAGGGAAATAAATCTTGCTATTGCAGGCGTCTAATCTCCCCAACATGCCATCCCACTGGCAAGAATGTAAATCGCAGGTGGGGTGGCATACGCCGTACTTCAGTTTTTCGAAGTCGCCCAAAGTTTCCTTGCGAGTAAACTCCAGGAGACAGAGAAACCGAAGCAACGCATATGCCATCCCACCAACAATTTACATTCTTGCCAGTGGGATGGCATGTTGGGGAGATGAATTGCCTGCAATAGTGAAGATTTATTGCGGGCAACTAATCTCGCCATGTGCCACTGCCCTAAGACTAAAGCCCCACAAAGAGATTAGTTGCCACAGGCGATTATCTCTCTCCCGAAATGCTACTCTACTGGCAACTAAGTGAATTGCAGGTGAAAAGGCATATGCGTTGCTTCACAGGCAACTAATCTCTCCTTGAGGGCATTAGCCTAATACCAATAAAATCAAAAAGTTGATAAATCAACCCCATATTGTGTGCATGGAACTTTCTATCTCTCTGCATATTTACATTTTCTTTTATAGCCTGCCTCTCCACAGACATCAATGTAACAGCACCTCTAGGGGTGATTTATAGCTGGTGATAAAGCTGACTGCCAAACATGCCCCAGTAGAGAATGTAAAACCAGCATTATCATTGCTATGTATAAAAAGCAAATAAGCAAAGAAGGAATGTCCTATACACATATACATTGTAATAGACTGCTCTCATACATTAATATCTATTTAAGAGTAAGTAAATTGAAAATGAGCATCAGCGAAGAGTGTTTGTTTTTAGCTCAGTTATATTGAAATGACTTGTGCTATGTTAATGCAGCTTATTCCCTTTGTGATATGTGCTAAACTCTGAGATTACAAGTTTTTGTCTTCCGCTTTAAATTCAATTTGTTATTTAAAATCATCCACTACAAGTCAAAGGATTCCCCAAGCAATTACCCCTGGATCTTAGACAGCTTATGTTTTAACCACTTTCATGTCAAGTTGTACTCAAAGTGTTCAGCATAGGGGTTTCCCTGGTTCTCTACATGTAAGAAACATGAAAGGAAAGAGCAACCAGTGCTTCTCTATCTCATATTTATTACATGTGGGGAACCAGGTACACAATTGACTGATGCAAAATTGCCTCCAAAATTAAGACAAGCAGCAACACATCCCTAAAGTGAGAAGTGTATTTGCCAGGAAAAAAAATGCAAAACAGCAATTAATGTGCAGCTCTACATACAAAATGTTTTTAAGAAAAGTTTCACTCCATGAAAAAACATGGTGCAGGCCAAAAAAAGGCACGGGATTCAATAGACAGCTTTCAGACAAAATCAAAACATAACAGTCAAGGTTTAGGTCTTAAAATTGTTCAAAGATGTAGTAAGGTTTTCCTGTTGGGGAAATGGATTTGCAACTACCAACACTGGTGAGCAATTGCAAATATGCTCTGTAGGAAACTACTATTCCCAGAATAATAGAAGCAGTGCCAATCATTTTAACGTGTTGTTAGATGTGCTTTGAGAAGTCTTTATATTTCCACAGGGCACTCACTAGGTTAGGATGCTGAGCTCCCAGGTAAAGAGCAAACTGCTTTTCAATCTCTTCCCAGCGCTGCTTGACTTTATCTCCATCTACCTCATCATGCTGCGATGCTTCATTCTTCTTCTGCAGAGCAACAAACTCTTCTCTGTGTTCCTCCAGTTCTTGCAATAGCTCCTGCCAACACATGCACAACCTTTTAAAATCATTGCGCACCAGAGCACACCATTTTATAAACAGAGAGCAGCTCTCATTACATTGTTTTTCAACCAGACAAAATTAAGCCTAAACATAAAATGCAATATTATGTTTATTCATCAGTGTCTTCGTCTTGCATCTATTGATTGTTTGATAAAATAAGAGTAGTATTTGTTAGAGCCAGACAAAAGGTGAAAAGAGATGGATATCAGAAACTTAGGGCAGGTGGGGGTGCGACCACTGAAGTGGTTTTGCATTGAGTTACAAGCACCCGCAAGCTTTTCATGGCATTTCCCATAGTTATCAGTTTGGACGGCTGTGATCCTTAATTCTTTAGGTTGCCAATACTTGTAATGGGTGGTCCCATGGTCCTAAAAGCTGCTGTTAGTCCAGCAGCTATTTGTTTTATTTTGCATTACATTCACATGAGCCTAAAACTAAGATGAGCTGGTCTAGGTCATACAATTCAGAGTTAATGGTGTGCGGGACACAAAATGCATCAAATTGTCTTCAGAATATCTCTTGCTATATTCTACCATGAAGTATTTCTCACTTGTAGTTTTTGGTCATCTTCTGCCTCGTGGAGACCAGACAGACGGTGTTCTGTCTCATTCATCCAGTTAAACAACCTGCTCTTCTCCTGCTCAACATGAACCGACACTGGGAGGAGCTTCTCTTCCTGCCTTCTTCTTACTGCTCGCAGTTCCTGCCATAACAAAAGAAATAATGGGTGTAAATAAATAAGTCTCTTAGAGCAGGAACAATATCCTTATGCACAGCTATGAGCTGCACCTCTTCAGTGTCCAAATAGCTGGTAGGCAGGTAGCAGCAGAGTAGGAGGGCTTATAGGAACAGTAAAACCAAAATATTAAAGTGCATCAAAGTAATCAATGCAGAGGCTAAGGAGAAAGAATATAAACATCTAAAAGGAGCTCTGAAAACTTGTGGGTACCCAGACTGGGCCTTCATCAAAACCAAATCAAAGACCAACAGAAAGACCAGACCTACAAACAGAAGGGAGGAACACAGCAGGTGAAACAACATAGTCATCCCATATGTTGCTGGAACATCGGAAAAACTTAGGCGAATTTTCAACAAACATCGCATTCCTGTGTTTTTCAAACCCAGCAACACCCTGAGACAAAAGCTGGTGCACCCGAAAGACCCAACACCCAAGCACATGAAAAGTAATGTGGTCTATGCTGTCCAGTGTAGTGAAGAGTGCTCAGACTTATACATTGGGGAGACAAAACAACCTCTCTGTAAGAGAATGGCCCAACATAGGCGGGCAAACTCCTCAGGACAAGACTCAGCAGTCTATCTACACCTCAAAGAAAAAGGTCACTCTTTTGAGGACAGTAACGTGCATATTTTGGACCGAGAGGACAGATGGTTTGAAAGAGGTGTGAAAGAGGCCATTTATGCCAACCTGGAAAAAACCATCCCTGAACAGAGGAGGGGGCCTGAGACACCGCTTGTCACCAACATACAATGGCGCGTTGACATCCTTACCCCGGCAGTTTCACAACAGTTCACACTTCCAGTCATGTACTTTGAAGGATTAACACCTTCATCAATGAGAATCTTGGTACCATTGTGATTGGATCATACCTTCTTACACCTGTCAGTTTCAGCTAACACCTAACTGAACAAGTTCAATGGAACCATTGTGATTGGATGTCTGTGACATCAAGAGTTTAAATACCGGGGAATTCCCTACCAGTCATTTGAACTGAAGAAGCCACTCGGATGAGTGGTGAAACGTTTTCAAGAAAAACTCAGAAAAGTCCAGTTGTTTTAGACTTAATTCTACTAGATACTGTAAATCAATATATTATGTACTATTGCTCTGTACTATTAAAAGTCATGTTTGCTATAGAAACACTACCATAGTTTATATAAACAAAGCTGCTATGTATCCATGGGGGCAGCCATTCAAATTGAAAAAAGGCACAGGTTACACAGCAGATAACAGATATGTTACTTATAATGCCTATACTATGTGCTTCCATACCCCAGTCCTCTTTTCTCAAGTCCAACGGTTAGGCTTTCAAACTGGGCTGGGGTTGTGCAAGGTTTATATAAGCACTTCAGCTTTTTTAGAGCCTTATGCACTGCACTACTATGTATGAAATTAAAATGCACAAGCTTTAGAGAGATAAGGTCTTGAGTTTGGACCCTCAAGGTAAAAATATGCTTTAAGTAGAAGAAACAGAAGAGAAAAGTGGGGGTATTTCTGCAGCTCTCCACCTTGCCACAAACTTATCTGTTTCACTGGTCACAACTAGGCAGTGTGTTGAATTCCAAAGTGGGAGTTAAAGTCATTATGTATTATACTTATCGATGCTGCTCTAGCATTTTCAGCAACTAAAGAGAAAGTGGCGTGCTGAAATCATGTCCTCCTCAGGAAATGTTCTTATAAAGATTCAACTTCTACTTTACTGGTCCACTAGTTAGTCAAAATAGGGCCACTGACCTACCCACAGTAATTCCATTTTTGTAATGGAAGAGAGATGCTTTTCCCCATGGTATATTGGATGTTGACCTGTGGCTATCTAACATATTGGAAACTACAAGTTCCAGCATAGCTCAGCTGAGGATGCTCATGCACAGGAGTTGTAGTTTAGGAATATGAAACACTGTTAAGCCTCTAAAGACCTTCACATTTCTGTATCTGGTCTGTAAAAGCAGCAGCTCCAGACGGAGTTTCTCTCTCTTGTTGTCTTCCATTGGTAGCTGTAAGAGTTGCTCTCCTTTCTGCAGGACTTCCTCAATGCGAGCCTTCTCCTCATCGATCTAAACAAACAAAATAAAGAAGCTTGGGTACAGGTGAAATGATAAATATTGGCACATTCAGTAACAGGACTAATGACAGTTTACTATCACAGTATTATATTTTCACATATTTTGATCCTTTATTTAAAGGGGTGGTTCACCTTCACGTTAACTTTTAGTATGTTATAGCATTGTCTATTCTTAATGTTTCGATTGGTCTTAATTTTTTATTACTTTTTTCAGCTTTCAAATGGGGGTCACTGATCTCGACAGCCCATTTCTCCATGAGACTACAATTTTATTGTTTTTGTTACTTTTTTTGGACCCTGGCAACCACATAGCTGCTGAAATTTCAAAGTAGAGAACTGCTAAATGAAAAGCTAAATAATTCAAAAACTGCAAAAAGTAATAAAAAATGAAGACCAACTGCAAACGGTCTCAAAATATCACTCTCTACATCATACTAAGAGTTAACTTAATAGTGAACAACCCCTGCATGTATTCTGTTACATTCCATTAACTGTAATGGAAATCATCTCTGTCTGCTAGATCTATCCACCTCGATAATACTGTGCAATGAAATCTGCATCTTTTTCCGTGCAGAACCCAAGCTGGTATGCCCAGTGAAGAAACTCAATATTTGGAAAGTTGGGTGCATCACAAGTCGACTAACACTTCCAAAGGTAAAATGGCACCTATTACACTTACAAAAACTGCTAAATATTTGAAATATACAGGTATGGGACCTGTTATCCAGAATGCCCTGGACCTGGGTTGTTTTTTTTTTTTTTTATAAAGAGGTCTTTCTGTAATTGGGATCTCCATACCTTAAAAAGCATTCCAACATTAAATAAACCCAATCCAATTATTTTGCCTCCAAATAAGGAATAATTTTATTTGGCAATCAAGGCATTGTTTTATCATTACAGAGAAAAAAGAAAATTTTAAATATTTGAATTATCTGATTAAAATGGAGCCTATTACTCCTGTAATTTGGAGCTTTCTTAATAATGGGTTTCTAGAGAATGGACCCAACACCTGTACTTGCAGCATTACAATGACAAGCTTAATCCCTGTGCCAAATCTTGGAATCCATACAAACCAGTGTGCTCTCAGGCAGCAGTACATTCTACCTGCTGTTTAGTTGGTATGTATGGGTATGGGTAGAAGTAGGGAATACTTTTCACCAATTCTCACATTACCCCTTTACAGAATTCTTGAATGCCTTATCTGTTACTAAGCTAGCAAATTAGGCCACAAATACTTAGAGCAGTAGGGAGTAGGGAGCCCATATTACAAAAAAAGCCTGTAGCCTTGTTGTTAAGTGGCCCAATCTGCTTTTATCAACAGAGAAGTGGCTGCGGCTAACCACAACCGGAGTTATCCCTCAAGATGAATCTAAACATAACATGAAAGATCCCGGCTGAAGATCCTGGTGTACATAAATATTTATATAAATCCCAGAAGCACAATCTGAAGGGAATATATGTCCTATTTCTAACATGGCCTTTCTACTACTAATACACATGAGCATATATTACTGTGCACAGTTTCCTCTTTGCATAATGTTACATGCATGCATACCTTATTTCTTACATTTTTTTGTAATTGTCTTGTTACATTTATTAAAAGATGCAAAATCACTGCAATGTTTTAGTAAAAAAAACATTCAAATTTTAGTTTAAGGTCACCAAAAATACACACAAAAACATGCCAACATATAAAAACATGAAGCAGGACATACAATTTTAGAGATTTAATATTAAGTAGGTCTGTATTTTTTGCATTTGTTTTAAGAAAACGTAGCACTTTCATTTATTCCTTTTACTTTTGAAGTAACAGGCAACTTCCACCCAAAGGACTTTCATTTGGAAGTGATTTTACCATGTGAAGATTTTTAACATGTGAACATGGAGTCAAGTAACCGATTTATTCACCTTTTCATTGTCATCTGTTGACTGGGAAAGCCTCTCCACTATTTCCTGAACATCACGGAGGTCGCCTTCAAACGTGTCCAGTTCTGCCGCAGAGATGTCTGCACTGACAGACTCCTGTACTGTAGCAGCTGCTGGTGTCAGCGGCTCATGGCTCATCAGCATCTAAACATAAGATACAACTGGCCTTTCATTTTCCCATCTAGAGAGCAGGAAGTCACATAGGTTCTGCAATGTATGCAATCTGTAGCCCACACTAGTTGGCCTCTAGTTTGTCAGACAGTTTACATTCAAGAACTAGACTTCAAATACATATGCTACCATGGCCCATATCTTTTCTTTTCTTGCCAATACTATAGATAATCAATATTTATCCTTATGTATTTTTCCTTAAAGAACACACAAAATAATCAGTAAACTGCCTCTTTAAACACCTGCCCCTAGTTCAAAGGTTAGAAGTAAGGCTACAGCATCCTTTTATTCACTTAGGATTCCTTGTCCTCCTCTTACCCACTTGGTCCCCTCCCTCAGGTATTCTACTGAGCATGTTCAGTTCTTCTTAACTCAGGTTACCAAACACTCCCTCCAGTCTAGCAGCCAATGAAGAGATGACACTGCTAGTCTCCATAGAAACTCTACTCTATCTGTGCACACCTCCTCTCCTATATTTTATTAACCATTACGGTGCTCAATCCAAGCAGGACAGTTTATTAAAGTAATTTCTGCCTTTGTAAGCCTGCATGAACTTTACAGCACACGTGTTGTTTGCAGGTGTAAATGCAATTGACGATGTCACAGGGAAAATTGCTGCCGGGCGGAAAGCTGCTATTTGTCGTAGGAAAATTTAATGGTGCGGTTTGTGAGGAGGAGATGTGCCCACCTTATGTACATGGTAGGAAAATATAGGGTTTATCCCTTTAAACAGATTCATTCTGGAACATATTGTCCGTGCTGACATGTTATACACATGACATTAGCTGCTATCATGGTTTTTGTTTTCTCCATAAAATAAAATTTAAATTTTGTTGCACACTTAAATTTGCACTGGTCCAGTTACCCATTATAACCAGTAATTAACTTGTTATAAAAACATGAGTCCATCAGAGACTGGTGCTTCTGAGACAAGCCCTTAGGAATGTTGCCTACCCTGGTACATTCTATAAGTTATACACTCCTTAAAACACCAATTATTACTAGTGTTTTTTTTGAGCCAAATTATATTTCAAACTGTAAATTGAATTTTAGATTAATTGTGACTATCACACAACACTACAATCCACATAAAACATGCAAGTAGTTTACATGCAAGACACAAATCTGTAGTTTAGACTGGTCACTGTCAATGAAAACAAATTCGGCAGTCACACAAGCTTATGCGTGGATGGCCTTTATTATGCCAATTAATTTCCCTGTCGGATATTGGACTGGATATTATCTTACTGACTGAGATGGCAGAAACAGATTGCAGATTGTTCCCAAAAAAGCTCAATTGAACAAAAATACAGTAATTACAGTAATTCTTAATTACCAGCAGTTTAAAATGTTGCATACAGCATAGTTTTGGTAAAGAATGTTGGAACAACTTCTATATGATCTCTATATTATTAGTACAGCCACAATTAAGACAATGTGCAACTGTAATGGCCATGATTATACCAGAAGGGCTAAGAGTAATAGTGGGGATGCTTTCTGTAGCAGTGAAAGTACTTAGCGTGCCATCAAAACCAAGCAGTTGGCATTGCATCACACCAGCTGCCTGCCCTGCCAGTAGCTTTATCATTTGAATGCCAGAATGAAACGCGGCAGCTTACACTCACTTTGGCAGCCTTGATGTGCTGTGACACCTTTTCAAAGTTGCGATTTAACTCAGCCAGTTTTGGTTCCACTAGTTCTTGGCAGGACGTGCCCCTGCTGCCCATTAATATTACAGCCTGATCACGGACATTGTCTACGCGGAGACTGACATCATCGAGTTCAGACAGTAGGCGCTGTAATCAAGCATATTAGAATAATAAAATGCCCATACTAAAGATTAACATCACATGGCAACATTGGAATAAAATATGTATCCTTCGAGTGCAAAGCCATTATATACTTTATTTGGGAGGGGACGGAGACGTATTTTCAAGGCAGAAACAAGTCCCCATTTCACTATATCACAAAACATACAATTTTTACATTTTTCATTTTTAATTTGAGTTTTTTCTTACAGGGCAGTGGTTATAATTTCATACATAAACCCCCCCCATATGTAATAAAAGGTACTAAGTTTGGCCTGTAGCAATAATCCATAGCAACCAATAAGCTCTTTGCTTTTAAACAGGTGGCTAGTGAATTCTACCAGCTGATTGGTTGCTATGGGTTACTGCTCCTGGGCAAACTTAGTGCCTTTTATTACATAAATAAAGGAACATGCTCATTATTAGCTTATGCTGCAAGCGTTGGGAGCTGGTAACTAGGATTTTTGAGCTGCACGCAGGTACAACTAATTTTTAAAATATAAATGTTGAGACAAAAGGTAAGAAAATAGCACTGAACTACTTTTTAACATTTTGTAACGGTTCACTACTCCTTTAAATGGAACGTGATTTTTGCCAAATGAACATTTTGCTTAATGAAAGAAAATATAATGCTAAGAAATGTTTTAAAGTATATGCATAATATATATATATAATTATATGTAACTGTAATTGACACTAAAGGTCTATCTGCATGTCCCTTGCTAGTCACTGCACTAACTCCTAATTCGGACTTTAAAAGGATGCAGAACTCAGTTCTGCTCCAGCCAAGACTTCATAAAGCTTTCAACAGCAATTACATTTAAAGTTAACTTTAAAATATTTGGAAATTTGTACTGAATCCAGAACCACATCAGGAATCAAGGGTATCAAATGAACCATTGAAAAGTACTTGGAAACTTAACAATAAAATCAATTATGCATAAAATATATGTAATATATTCTTATTTTTTTCTATTTTTATAGATCTGCCATGTCATATTGATATACCTAAAGACAGACAGAAACAAACATCATCATCCTGCGGGGTCTATTAAAACCTGAACTTGAGCTTTTAATATGTCTCCCAGAATGATGTTTGTTTGGTAGTAAAATGAACTGTCATGACAGAGAGTTATGTGTAGTGTTCAGCTATCCATTACCTTCACGGTTTCCTCCTTGAGGCTAGTTGGCTTTTTCTCAATTTCATCCAGCAGGGCTTCCGCTTGGTAAAGCCAAGTGCTTATGTGAGCAACATTCTCATCGAAAATCTCCATCTGACTCTGGTGATTCTAACAAAACACCGGAAGGGTCACTAGCTGAAAGGCTTTCAATCAATGCTGACTAATGAGGGATAACGCGGAGAGCTGGCATCATTTATTTATTTCAAAGACAAGAAAGATAATGGAGTATGTGTGGAGACATATTATGTGCTGGCACATTAAAGCTAGATATTGCTCTGTGCAGGGGACAAACTCTATGCAAGAAATATTTTTTTTATTTTACCCTTCAAAGTTTTTGAGCATATGTCTTCCAAAAGTTGCAGCTCAAGGGTATGGTATGCACAGACAAGCTTCAAACCCCACACAACTGTGAGATGACCCCAAATTCTTAATAAAAATGTGGCCACACACACATACAACCAGAAAAGCTAAGGTTTATATTTCCCTGTCACAGACAACAGCACCCTCCATAGACCTTTAACATGTAATATCTGTAACAGCTTGTCTCAATCTTCGGGGTGGATTTTTACATGAGCGTAAAATATAAGGGTCCCAAAATTCTTGACATGCATAATTAAAGGAACAGTAACACCAAAAAAATGAAAGTAATTAATATATAATGTACTGTTGTCATGCACTGGTAAAAGCTGTGTGTTTGCTTCAGAAACTCTACTATAGTTAATATAAACAAGAGGCTGTGTAGCTATGTGGGCAGCCATTCAACTAAAATGGCCCAGATTACATAGCAGATAACAGTAGTAGTACAATGATGTTTTACAGAGTTTCTCTCTTATTTGCTGTGTAACCTGTGCGTTTTCTCTTTTTCCAGCTTCAATGGCTGCCTACATGGCTACACAGCAGCTTATGTAAGCTAAAGTAGTGTTTCTAAAGCAAACACACTACTTTGTGCAGGGCAACAGTACAGGATGTTTTAATTACTTTAAAACGGTTTTATTTTTTGATGTTACTGTTCCTTTAATATATAAATAGGGATTAATCTGGACTACTGTCTATTTTAAGATTACTCTCTTTAATTAATTAAACTGACAAGCACAAGTTACAGAGGATGACTTATGAACTATCATTAAAGACAAATGTGTCAGGCAGTGTCAATTGTGAGAGCAAACCTAAAGTCAATAAGAATTGTTGGTCTAGCCTAAGGATAAGGGCCCACAGAGCGGTTAACTGGGTGGTGGAAAGGTATTTTGGAGCAGTTAGTTGCCCATGATAGGAAAGATCTATTGTGGGCGACTAAAGCCTCCAAAATGCCTTTTCGCCAGCAACAATAGGAGTCACCGGTGGAAAGGCCATCGCATTGCTTCATTATTCCAAAGTTGCACAAAATTTCCTCATGTAGGCAACTTTGCACAACTTCAGAATAATGAAGCAATGAGATGGCCTTTTCAATGGCAATGCATTTTGGAATGGTTAGTTGCCAGCGATAGCAGAGATCTATCACAGGCACCTGAACAGCTCCATTGGTCCTTACCCTAAGGGTAATAGATGTTTACCTAAAGTGATACTGAACTGGTCAAAAGCTGCAAGCACAGAATTGTGGCCAGGAGCACTGTTCAGCACACTAACACTACTTGGTCAAACCAACCACACTATTCCCAACTCATATCTGAGATGAAAGTATGATAATACCTTATTATAACATAATAATCAGACTGGTGATGCATAAAAAAAATACCATCAGTAGCTGCAGCAAGTGCAAACACAGGAATTTAATGTAAGCGTGTATGTATTTACTCACCAGGAGTGTATTGCACCAGTCCTCAGTCCATGTGCGGACTCGACTCCATCCAGCATTCAAAACACAGAGTTTCTCTTCCAGGATGGAATCACTGCCCTCCACCAGACACTGTAGGGCTGCGCTGCTTTCAGTGACACTGTTCAAATCGCCTTTCCTCCTCTCCAGCTCTTTCAGTACATTCTACAAAAGGAAAAAGTCCCATTATTCACAGCACGTTCACAAACTCTTGAAATTCCCTGCTTTTTTAAACCTGTTTAACATTTTAAGAGAGTATTTTGCTTCCAGTGCTGCAAACAAAGCCAAGGATGTATGACCCAAAAAGGCTAATTAATGTTGTGCAAAGTACTGCGTAAAGACAAACAAACACGGCGTGAAAGAGTGACCTATTTATCACTAATTAAACTTTCTTCATTCTTTAAAGTCCCGTAAAACAAACATTTACCAAGATTATACGAAAAAAAAGGCAGAAAAGTAGAGAATGCTGCTACTTTGTAGGTTTAGGATATTCAGTCCTTTCTACCTATACTTCCATTGGCGTAACTAGCTGTTACCGGGCCCCACAGAAAACTCAATTTAGGGCCCAAAACATTGGTAAATTGAACTCTTTTACCAAGACATATTGAAATTACTTATTAATTTAGGCCTTACTCTTTTTTTCTCTGTAGTAATAAAATAGTACCTTGTATTTGAGTCTGACTAAGACATAATTAATCCTTAGTAAAGGTAAAACAATCCTATTGGTTTTAGTTAACGTTTACATGATATTAAGTTGGCAAAGTATGGTAATCCCAATAATGGAAATATTTGTAAATCTGGAAAACCCCAACATGTCCCCCATACCTGTACAATAAATCTTAGTCACTATTAAATTTAAAAAACTTTACAATTTTGACTGAATTATGGTAAAAATTATGTTTAATTTCCCTTTAAAAGCCTAGAGGACTTACTCAGAAAAGCTTCTAAATCAGAAATTAGTGCTCATATTAACAAACAAATTACAGTTGTGTTCTTTATATTATGAGGCACTTCAGTATCTAACTATAGGATCAAAGTTCCAACCTTTTTGATTATATTTTTTCCCAAGTAGGTGCTTTTTGGTTTTTAAGTCTATATATGTGCCTGAAATGAGAGTAACAAGGCTTAACTTCTGGAAATACCAATAAAAAAACAAAAATCCCTGTAATCACCTAGATTGTATATCTGGGTCTGGGTCTCCCAAATCTCAGAAGTTAATTTACTGGCTGTGCTTTTTTTTTTGTTTGGTTATTATGTGGGTAGTTATATATCCCCTAATGCAAAATATAGAGCTTGAAACTGATGAAACTCAAAGGTGACTCATTTTTTTTTTTATAAGATGCAAGCTCAGTCAATCTAGTGACACGAGTGAGCCTCATTTAACCACCGATTATAAGCACTGGCATCACTAAGCACAATTTACTGTATATAGTGAAAAATGTACCCCCTATTTTAAGATAAGGATAGTATAAGTCACTGAGGTACTCCATGACCATATATTTTATACAGGTCATGGAACGCCCAGGTGACTTCTAATATTATCATGTTTTACAACAGAGGGTAGATTATTTATAATAATTCCCAAACTCCTGTGAGTCATGTGAGAGAAACTACATCACTAAGCACATATTGTAACCAATGACGACTTATATGGATATCATTTACAGGATATTCATGGCTCTTGTGTATTATAAGGATATATATTACACAATACTTATAGTTACTGTTTACTATATATTTATTGTTTGAGGGGAGGCATATTGCAATCATGATCCCCAATATCTCATGCTGAGAAGTGCCTAGAAGGTTAATGCTCAAACTCCATCATCTGAGGGAGAATTAGATTGTTAGAAGTAATAGAGGAGACAGGGAACAGTTTACCAAGATGATGTTATATTTTAGGAGGTCCAATGAACTAGAATTAGATTTTTACCAGAAAAATAAAATAGGGGTGTATATTGTGAAAAAAACAACACTTTTCTTCTATACACCTGTCCTTCCTGTCAATCAAAAACATAGGCAGCCTTCATGTTAGTATGCATAAGCCCTAAATGTTAAAAATCATTTGTTTATGAACAGTCCAACTGGCTATTCGTATTCTAAACGTGACCAAAAAAACCTCTTACTTTAGCCCAGGCAATTTCTACATCTAAATCTGCACCCAGGTTGCCAGCAGTGGACTTTTGCACTAGTTCAGATTCGGTGGAAGTCAGCCATTCTGACAGTGATGTGGAGTCTTTCCTCAGCTTCCCAGCCAAATGCAGAGCCCGCTCCAAGTCTTGCTTTCCTTCTGTCACCTGCTCAAACAAATAAAGCAGATCAAGTAGGAGGACTACAAAGGAATACATTCACTTTCATCTACTTGGGAACTAAAGCTGAAACACAGTATCAAGACTTTAAGAACAGCCAAAGCTATGTCAAATGTGCACTGACAATCTGCAACTTTTAGAATCTTAGCACTAACTTTCTAAACAGTAGGTTAAAGTGGCGCCCAAGAGCCAAAATGTTGCAGGTAATGAACATCCGATTTACAGCACTTGTTACCTGTACACCAAAAGTAAAAGGATTCTATCATGGGTAAATATGCTTGTTTTACAAAACGCATCAGTTAATAGCACTCCTCCAGCAAAATCCTGCATTAAAATCGGTTTTTCAAAAGAGAAACCAGCCAAGTGATTTATGCTCTGATAAACTTCAGTGACTCGTTACAGCTGCGCTGCAAGTTGTAGTGATTTCACCCCTAGTGATGAGCAAATTTTTTTCATCAGGCATGGATTCACAGTGAGTTTCCACATTTCGCCGTTGGGGTATTGTTTTGGGAAACTTCAGCAAAAAAATTTGTGGTCAAGTCAAAAAAAGAGGCACAGTCAGGTAAAAAAGGACGTAGTAAATAGGCACAGCAGTGGGGAAAAAAAATGCAGTCACGTCAAAAAAGATGTGGGGCACCTAAAGTTTGCAAGTTTTTCGCTCATTTTTTCAAAATGGGGCAGATTCGCTCATCACCCCTTCCCCCCCCCCCCCCCCCATATCAACCTATAAGTAGAAATATGGCTCCCTGGCACATGTATTGCTAAAAATGCTGAAAAGCAGTTGCATTGTGAAGTGCTGGCTCTTTCTGAAAATCACAGGGTCGTCCACAATGCACTGAGATGGCTGCCTACACACCAATATTACAACTAAAAAATACATTTATTGGTTTAAGAATAACATTTTAAATAGTAAAATGATTTATTTTCAATGTACACATTGTAATGTAGTAATAAAAATG
Source organism: Xenopus tropicalis (assembly GCF_000004195.4). Taxonomy (NCBI): domain Eukaryota; kingdom Metazoa; phylum Chordata; class Amphibia; order Anura; family Pipidae; genus Xenopus; species Xenopus tropicalis. Next base: position 45,481,526 of record NC_030681.2, on the reverse strand, counting down.
ACACCGTAAATCATGGCAGAATTCCTTTACTAAATAAGATTGTGCTCCTGGATTATTTTCTAAAAAGAATCTGTATGCAGGAGTTTTAAATATAAAACTGTAAAATATAAATATGACATTTAGCCATTTGCCTTCTTAACAATTTTTAAAATGGACTTTCAGTACTGCCAGATAACCATGCAAGCAGGAGCATACAAGTTGTGTTATAAAAGTTCTCCTATATTTTATGCTCTTTAAAGGACCAGTAACTCAATTTAAATATTTAATTTAAATATTTGTTAATTTTTTTGAAATCACATTGAAGCTAAAGAAAAAGCAGATTGGCACCACATACCTGGGCACCAAGATCATTATACAGCAATTTTAATGCAGTCAATTGTTCATCCATGAGTTTGGGATTATCCGTTTGCTGCTTCTGCACAATTTGCCTTCCTGTCTTTATAACCGTCTCCACTTCCAGTTTCACTTCACTCAGGGTTTTGTATAGTTTCTGAAAGGTGGATCAATGCATTAAAATGTGTAATGTAAAGCAGACATCCCCATGTTACAGAATATAATTTAAGGTAGAAATGCAGACAAAATACTCAAATCCCCTGGAAGTAAATAGAGTCAGACCAGCACAGGGTGTCTCCCACCCATAAATACTAAACCGCAAACAAAGAAAATAATTTTTGTGTTTCATCTGGATAGATTAAAACATAGCTTTTATTTAAAGTCTTAAGAGTATAAAATGGTACTAAACAAGTATCAAAATGTGTCACCTAGTGCAAAAATAGTTAAAAACAATTATTGATATTTACCCACATGCTCTGAATACATAATTTAACTAATTGATAATTCTACAATCACTTTCAGAACATGGTTCAAAAAGGGGGGGGGGGGCAACATCTAGAAGTCAGTTTCATCTATTTGCATACTTCAATCAGAGAGAAGGGAATGAGTTGATATAAATGTTAAATGAAGCTTTGACTTCATTTGCTATCCTTAAAGTAAGTAATTGTATCTATATACACACACATACACACAGAGAGGAGGTGAGGGACAACGGACAAAGGTAGCCTAATCTACACAAGCGGGGAAAACCTGCAATAGTTTAATAAGTTAAAAAGATAGTTCAATAATTGATTGCTTAGGGAGGGTATCAATAAAGTGTTAACACTACTATACTCCCAATAGACCACTAAATAAAAAGGAAGTCCAGAAGTCGGTTAGCCTATGCCTCCACCATGTGGTTGCTAATACATTGCACAGTATTTACTATACACTCCAAGTGGCTCATGTGCCCGTGTAATATGTGCGAGTAACATTTTCCGTTTCTGCAGACAACTGGATCCCAGAAACCCTTCACAAACTGAGTGAGCTTACCATGCAGCCATCTAGGTGGGATTGGATGACTTCGGGATTGACATCTTTCACATCAAGAACACCTAGTTCTGTTTTCACGCCTTCTAGAACACGTTTACAGTCCAGCATCCTCTGCTCAAAATTAGCTGGCTTCTGGAAGAGCTGGAACTTTGTGGACACTTCTCGAAGCTTTCTCTATATAAACAATAAAATTGATTTTTTTAAAAATTATATATTCTTCACAGTTGTGAAGGTGTTTATAGGATTAATCCTACTCTCAACTTTCTTCCTCCATACATAGCAATGTTTATCTGACCAGTGAACCGACCTCCAAAAGGTTAGTTATTTGTTCTGGTGATTATCTGCACACACCAGTCTTGGTTTTTTTGATGACAAGATAAGGGTGAAGACACACGGAGCTACTAGTAGCAGCTACTTTTTCACAACTACTAATCTCCAGAAAATACCCTGCCATAGACAATACTGAGAATTTCCTCTGCTAAAACACGCGTAGAGACAGCTATCAGTAAATGATCAGCACTGTCTATTTTAGTAGCCATGACAAGTAGCTGCAACTAGTAGCTCCATGTGTCTTCACCCTTAATGGTGGATGTTGATACTTTGGTATCTATTGCCTTTATCAGATCCTTAGTTGTTGTCATTCATTCCTGAGAGTTTGTTTGACCCTCCTTCCTCAACGATGCAGTGTCTTTGTGGTCCTAAGATTTTATACTTGCATATAACTGTTTATACAGATGCTTGTGGGAAATTCAGCTTTTTGGAAATTGCTTCTAAGGAGAAACTGGACTTGTGGAGGTCTCCATGATGTTCTCCATGGTACTAAGGGCAAGGGTTTTTTTTTTTTAAGGGTTTTTCATTAAAGGAACTTAGACATTGTACATGAGGATTAAAAAAAGGGAATGAATGTACTTCTTACCAAGCCCAAAGGTACTGACTATATGGCTATAAACCCCAGCCAAGGCATATGCTGCTTGTTGCTTTAGTACAAAACAGGGCATTCTCCTTAGTAAATGTGGGTGTACAGATGTAAGTATGGTTCATTAATTCACAAAAATATATATGATATAGGACAAAAATCAATTAAGTAATTATAAAAACAACTTAGAAAACATAACTTCAAAAGCCTTACAAAGAGCCACCCTTTAAAAAGTCCGTTACCTGCAGGACATCTAACTGAGATCCACCCCGTGGGGATTTGCTCTCTGGAGTGGCTGGTGGCATTGGTCGTAAGCTACGCTTCAGCTCTTCCAATGATGCTTCATGGGCACTGATGTCAGCCTGGATTTTCTGTAAAATAAGAAGATGAATTATGTAGCTATGCATTTTTTTTACAGTACCACTGACACCTAGAGAGAAGTAACAGATATTACAGCAGTAGTTAGTTAAGATAATATAAGGAGAACCAGTGAAATTTGTTTGGTTTGTAGTGTAAACAAATCTTGATAAGTCTATCATCACTTCCTCCTCTTCCATTTCCCCCTGTACTATGGTGAGTTTGGTAAAATATAACTAATAACATTTCTATAAATGAGTCCCTCATTCTGTCCTTGCGGCCTGTGCATTAGGTTTATAGATTCGGACTGATAATACACAGCACAGAAGCTTACTTACATTATATGCTTAGAAAATACTTTCATTAACTACAATAAAAGCCAATAAAAGGCTTGTTAAAAACTAAAGAAACATAAATCCCGTTCAATCTGAAGCTGTATATTTCCAGAAGAGGGTGACAATATTGCAGAACTTGGCAATATCTGGTCAACATACACACAATACTTAGAAGTTTTTAAACTAACTCTGAACCACACAGCTAACCCCTGATATGTCCTGCAGAGGGCAGCAGATAGCAGTAATTATCAATATTTGGTTATCATTATTCAAGCAGCTGATTTTTCTTTAAAGTCCCAGTAACATTAAAAAATGAAAGCTTAGCATATTTAGATGTCATACATTACTACCCAGCACTGGTAAACAGCACTGGTGTGCCATTTCTCTAGGCAACAGTGAAATGTTATTTATTACAGCACTGTGGAATATGTTGGAGCTTTATAAATAAATGTTAATAATAGCTCTGTATATATTCATAAGATGAAAACCTCATTTATGTAACATCTTGAAGTCTTGATAACAAGGAATAGTTTACTTGCAGATGTGGGGCAGATATAAGGGCTTATTAACAACGTGTAGGCAAAAACACTAGTTACACTAAAGCCAAAGTTACACTTTGTGTACTGTCTGTCTGCATTTTGCAGGCAGATGGAGAGAATCAGATCCCTTCTGATCCACAGCTCTGTGCAGTTGGACTGACAGACACAGCTCCAGCCTGAGTGCAGCTACACGAACTTGAGATTGCCCTAAAATTGCATGCTTTTGTGTTTTTCGGCCCAATCTCTGCTCTGTGTAGCTGCACAGGCACGAAACTGTGCCTGTCCGCGCAGCCACATGGAGCTGTTGATAAGAGCAGATAGTCTGCCAGGTGTGACTTTTGCCAAATGTATGCAAATTTCTTCCCATTACAGTGATATAACCTTTAAACTTCTGTAAACGTAAGCTGGCCATACACGAACTGATAATATTGTACGAAACCTCGTTTCGTACGATATTCGGTGCGTGTATGGCAAGTCGGTGAGTCAACAGATATCGCAGGAGGCTGCTGATATCGGTCAAATCTGCCTTCAGGGCTGAATCGGCAGAAGAAGGTATAAGTCCTATTGTTCCTACCTCCTTATCTGCCGTTTCAGTCCTGAACAGTTAGTGGCAGATCTAAAATCTCCACGTGTGTGGCCTCCTTTAGGCTGACGTCAAGTACACAGTGACCTCAGTTGTGCCCATAGATGTTGCCTCTTTATGCATACAGAAGAGTGTACATGTATAGGGCAGGGACATGGACACCCATTTTCTGTCCCCTTTCTACTACTTACGAGGCAGAAACAAAACTGCAATGAAATGCACTATTTACAACCATACCAGATACATTTATGGGCTAAACAGTTGGGCCAAGTTTGGAGTAAATTGAGGGAAAATACATAAAATTGTTGCATTTTGGTATAGTGTCCTTTGAATAGGACATGTTTTATCATTTATCATTGACTACTTCTTCTCTGCGGTTGTTAAAGCACACTGTGATATAATGAGATTGCTCTGTAAGAGGATATTACAGGTTACACTGTTCTCACAGCCCTGAAAGGAAATGCTGAGATACCTGAGCCTCCTGCGGCATCCGGAGGGCATCAACTCTGTCCGTCAGGTATGTGGTCAGCTGCTTATCCAGCTCTTCCAGGGACTCCTGCAGCACATTCAGCATGTGATCGCTCTCTCTCAGGGACTGCAGGTGCTGCTCTAGAGAGATCTGCCTGCTCACCGCCTGATGGAATAGAAAACGGGATTAGGGCCAACCTGGAAAGATTACTCAAATAAACATCTAATATTTAAAATATTTAGTTTTACAAAACATTTAAATTGGGGGCTACACGCACCACAAATCTTGCCTTCCCAAGCCCCCCAAGCCAAAAACATATTCTGCTTCCCCTGACCTAACATATTTGCAACCCCCAGTGAACTTATTTAGTTTTTTCCTCAAAAATGTTATTGAAAGCTAAAAAATATAAAAAAAATTCACAATAATTCTGCTTAATCATATAGAGTAATTGTAGACACTTTAAGATTTGAAAATATGAGGCACACATTGAGACCAAAAAGAATAAAAAGAATAAGAAAGCAGACAGAAAACTAAACAGCAAACATTGCCTTTCAGTACACTAAACATTCAGACAATCACTGTGTGTGCCATCCAATATAACACTGGTTATTACTTATAACTAAATATTCATCCTATTTTAGTTTATAGGTAGGATATGGGGAAAACTGTCACTTACAATTCCCCTATAACATAACCACGATTGTAAAATTTTGTTGAAAGTGGCTTGTGTGCTGTTTAACCAGTTCAAAGTCAGAGTGGATAAATGGTCAATATATTCTTAGATAGGAAAGGAGAAAAAGGAAGAGAAATAATAAGTTTCATCAAGGTTCTGGATGGATCTGGGGCCTAGCGGAGTTCAGAGTTTAATTTTAGGGTATTACAAATTTACCAGAAACGACATTGCTGGTGAATATGTAATACCGGTCCCGGCCTTGCCAGTTATTTCACCAGCTAAGTCCGTGTAATACTGGCCTGGTGGCAACCCTATTCTTAGGGCCCAATAGGACTGTCCTTTTTAAGAAGGGATTTTATATGTTGGATTTGAGAGTGTCCGAATATTATATGTATCTTGTATCTTATATGTATCTAATAGATGAATCATAATATAGAGTCAGATTTAGTCAGCTCCAGCCCAGCCCCACCCCATTCCACCATATGATTCCCTCATGTAGGCCTGGTGGGAACTGTGCATCTTAATAATGGTTTGTGCATTGAGCTGAAAATTAAATGGATTTGTACATGGCGCTTTGCTTGTTGTTTATTAGGATTAAAAAGTCAGTTAGAAACCTAACATAGACTTGCTCATCTGAGCACTTATGCAACTTAGTTAACTTAAGTTATAGGCAAACGATTTAAAACAAGTAATCAAGATTTAAAGGCAAATTCTGGACTGTCAGAAGTTTCTGCTAAATAAAACATGGGTACTCTTTTCTCTGAAAATATGTTTTCAAAAACCTTTTGCTTAGAAAAACCAAATCAGGATGCTATCAGTTTAATCCAAAATGTGCCCAAAATATTCTGTATCAAATCGTAGAATGTGCTTTTCATTCAAGATCTCATTTCTACAGTATGAGGTGGATTTGAACTTTGTTAATATAATTCTATGAATATTTCATAACAGCTAAATCCATCACTGTCCATTGTTTAAAAATAGGATAGTGAGATTGAGTTGCGCCGGAACAACAGGCAGTAATAGGTTTTTAATGCTCACCAAATGACTCAGCTCCTCATAGCGAGCATTAAATTCCTCCAGCTTTTCGCTGATGATGTCATCAAGAATACCGCCATCAATCAAAGTCTGCCCAAGCTCACGGATCTGAGTTCTATTGTCTGCTGGATGGCGTAGGACTGACTCTAAAGACTAGAGAAGGAGAGATTATTCAGAACGGTTATTAAAAAGTGACAGTTCACATTGACAGCCAGTCTGCAGCGATGTGCTCACTGTAAATAAACCCTCCTGTACTAATGGGATTAAACTACCCCTGTCATTTTAAAGTCAGGGATTAAATACCTTCTATAACTTAAAACTGCAAAAAAATAAAACTAGAAAACTGAAATTCTAGAAGAGTGGTATGGCTATAACATAGTAGTACAGGTATAAGATCCCTTAAACGAAAACCCAATATTCAGAGACCTCTGAATGACAGGACGGTCACCTTGCACAGAGTCCATTTTTAGCAAATAACCCAAATGTTTGGGTTTACTCTCTTACTATGGATGTACACACAGACATACATCAGAGATACATTAGATAAAGCTGGTTAGGGGCTTGAAGGGCTAAGGACAAACCTAATTCAACTTTGCTTAGTATAAACGCAATATAGAAGACTTGTTGAAAATGTATTCTACCTATTCTTTTACTTAGAAAAGGCTATATTTTCTATTTTTTGGTGTTATAATGCGCCGATCGAAAACTACTCTGAACTCCACTTCCTAAACACCGTATAAACAAGCCCTAAACTTCAGCCTGTGTTAGGTTTTGATATAAGGAGTAGCTCTTTATACAGAGGTCTAATCTGTTAACCAGTAATTTGATTTACTGCTTAAACAGAAAATCAGACAGGAAGCAATACACAATTTGTTCCCTTCTGTTGTCTGTCTCTTTACCTCCAGTGCTTCACTGACTGACTCTGGCTTGTCAGGAAGATTTCCAGCATTTTGTACTCTTTCATCCAATGTATTTAGCCATGCTGTCTCCAGCTTCAGATAGTGCAGCAGCTCTATCCAGCAAGACCAGACTTCCTAGAGAGAAATGGCACATAGGGTGTTAACAGTTTTTCAAAATCAGAACTACCCCATATATTTACACATTGCATAATGTGTTCACACAGGCCAGTCATGTCATACATTTTTGTGGAGGCCCTTTTAATGAGAGGTATGCTCAGTTGAAGTCACGTGCTCACACTAGTGGTTATTTGTAAGGGCATATCAATTAAGTTAAGTCATCAATTTGTGTGGCCAAATTTTTTAAATATAATATCTGGAAGGTCAGTACATGGACAACAAACTTAACCTTAAATCTGCACACTCTCAACTGAATGGATAACTTCATGTCAGTCTGTCCACCATATTTTATAGCATTCTTGCCAGATGGCACTTCTATTACTCGAGTCATTTGTTACTCAGAGGATATGGTTATAAAATGTCAGGTTTTACCGTAAATCTACAAAAACTCGTCTCATTATGCAGTCATTTTTATGATGAGCATAGCTGCAACTTTTATAATATACAGTAAAGTGACAAAAATCTAAGTCTACAAAAAAAGCAGGCTATAATTTCAAATACTGTGGTTATTTATTTATCCATTCAAAGTAATTTGTCATAAAAACTACACGGAAATAATACCCTATTACATAAAATACCCAACTTGGGGACTCCCTCCCATAAAGGGGCCCAAATAAATACATGGAGATTGATATTTTAAGTACTATACAGGCCTAGATACTTCTGGAACTATAACAGGGTGACGGTTAGGTTTGATTTATTGTTTTATATCTTACAGGAACTTTGTTATGAAATAAGGGAATACATAAACCCAAAAAACCCAAAGTAGGACAAAAAGACATTTCAAATTTACTGTTCTGTTTTAAGCATAGGTTTATTATTTTTTTTAGACAAAACAGTAAGGGGCTGATTTACTAACCCACGAATCCGACCCGAATTGGAAAAGTTCCGACTTGAAAACGAACATTTTGCGACTTTTTCGTATGTTTTGCGATTTTTTCGGATTCTGTACGAATTTTTCGTTACCAATACGATTTTTGCGTAAAAACGCGAGTTTTTCGTATCCATTACGAAAGTTGCGTAAAAAGTTGCGCATTTTTCGTAGCGTTAAAACTTACGCGAAAAGTTGCGCATTTTTCGTAGCGTTAAGTTTTAACGCTACGAAAAATACGCAACTTTTTGCGTAAGTTTTAACGCTACGAAAAATGCGCAACTTTTTACGCAACTTTCGTAATGGATAGGAAAACTCGCGTTTTTACGCAAAAATCGTATTGGTAACGAAAAATTCGTAAAGAATCCGAAAAAATCACAAAGTACCGATCATTACGAAAAAAACGCAATCGGACTCCATTCGACCCGTTCGTGGGTAAGTAAATCAGCCCCTTAGGGTGAGCAACTTACAGTTCCTAAATTTTTCAACTACAACTTTCAGCATCCTACTGACAACCACATACTGTACTTGCTCAGAACTCTGCATATTTCATCTACATATAACAATGGGCCGATTTACATGTACATTGATCCGTTATGCTTCTGCTCAGCCCTTGGGCTCAACAATCAGGCAACAAAGAAAGCAAGCAAGAAATGGGTATTTAATATATGCAGCTGCTAGTTTAAAACCTTGATTGTGAATACTGCTAGGAGCATCTCCACATCAATACATGCCTGTCTCTGGGGAACCACTGATCAAGAAACTGCTCTGCTAAACCCATTCTAGTGCTGAAATCATCCAGAAGGAACACAGGTTTTGGGTGAGGCATCTGACAGCCTTGCCCTCACTCCCACTCAGTAAGCCATTATCTATCTACTTTCCACCAGAAAAGAGAGAGATAATCTGCAAAATACTCAGTCTCACAATAATGAAAGTCTTCAAAGGAATGCCTTACCTCCAGAGTGTGGCATTTCCCTCTGATCCTATTGCAAAGCAGCTGGTAGTTGTCCAACACCACCTTTAGCTCAGGCGTCAGGTCTTGGCCACCAGATTGACCTTTAGCAGCAAGGGTCTTGATGTTGTCCTTTAAAATCTTAACTCGTACCTCTTTCTGTAGCACCTCTTCTTTCGCTCTCTGTAGAGGATAAATATTAGTTATTACCACTGTAGCAAATCAGTTCATCACATACCCAACTACTCTAAAATGCATGAAGTTAACCGTGTCTGGCATTAAGTACCAGTTCTATGCTTCTTCGTCTTAATCACAGGCTATACCTGTTAAAGTATATAAAAACAGTACAGATTTCTAGGTTTCCAAACCTTTTATAAAAGAGGGGCTTTCTGGATGCGATTTTTAATCTTTAATTTGTACAAAAACAAGTGAAATGCAGGAAGTCCATACAGAGGTACTGCAAGCATGAATATACATGACTCTCCCTATTGCTCTATTTCACATGCACCATCGGTCAATCAAAAAAGCAGTACAGCCAGTAAAATGAACAGCCAGAAATAAACGCGCTCTCCCTATTTAAGTTTACCTAAATGCACCAGCACTAATGTTTTAGCTCTACACGATAAAATCAACAAGGACGCTTCCATTTGTACAAGGTATATTTAAAGTCAGTGCGGCTCAAAATAAGGGTCCAAATATGGTCACAGGGCAGTATTACTTCTCTCCTATACAACTGAAAGGCCATTGTTTCCATATATGTAATTTCACATTTTCTCTAGATAAACTATTGATGCTCAGATAAACATTGTTTGTAAGTTTTGCAAAAATGGCATACCCCAAAAGGGGTGGTTCACCTTTAAATTAACTCTTAGTGTGATGTTAAGAGTAATATTCTGAGACTATTTGCAATTGGTCTTCATTTCTTATTATTGAAACGGAGTGATTTTTTTTAATATGAAATAAATTTCTTTCCCCCACATTGTGCAACTTGGTTATCCCCAGCAAGCATCCAAACTTTCCACTATATCCTTCTTTATGATCATAGATATGCACTGGTTGCTATAGCATTCAGTTGAAATTTCAATAACATTAACTCACCAGTCCTATCTGCTTTTATTCATGAGAAATTTGGACATAAATATTTAGAGGCACCACCCAGCATTAGTAATGCCCACAGCCATAGATGTGTGAGTCACTGGACTAAATATGTAAACTGGTCAGTCAGGGAAGAGGGTGTGGTACAAATCATATCGTTAGCCAGGAGTCCCATTAAATAGATCATACAAATTATTTCTGCCTTTAGAGTACAATAAAGTTCAATTGCATAGCAACAGCCTGCATTTTATCTATTTTTGCACACACACACACACACGCACACATATATAAATCTGTACCAGTTGGAGAAGTGATATGTGGCCAGTAATATGCCAGTTCCTAACTATAAATCAACCAATGCATGTAAACTTTCTCTTACTTTCATTTCCTCCACAGCACTTTCGAGCTCTTCTGGAGACTTATACTCAAAGTCCTTTTCCAAATATTCCTCTTCAGCTTGCGTCATCCATTCTTGCATCTCTGCCAAATCCTTTTTCAAGTTTACCGCTTTCTCCTGACTTTCTGATAACTTGTTCATTTGATGAATAACCTAAAATGGAACCCATTAAAATGCTTTATCTGTGCATCAAAACCCATTTTCCTGTTGAAGCACAGTATGCAAGTAGCCAGGACTATAAGAAGTTTTTGGGGCACGTTGCTAATCCTCGTAATATATTAAAGTCCCCCACCCATAGTTCCGACAATTTCCAAGTTCCGTTCCAATGTATTTGAAACATTTGTCTGTCGGAACCCTGGCTACAAAACAATGTCGTAGAAATCAGTCTTCCTCCAGCCAAGACTCATGTTCCTGCAATGCTTTAAATGCTTCCGTTATTCTCATTCTTCTCAGTCCATTAAATCACAGAATGTGCAAGGTACTGTGCAAATGTTTCAATGGCCACACAAAGGGTGTGTATGAACTAAAACATGACTTTATCTATGCCCCTTCTTTCTGCCACTTACATCCTTTGTATCATAATGGATCACTGCAGTTTGACCATGTGTGTAGAGGGCCAGATCTCACAGGATCTCAATAAAATTGGACTAATTATGGAAACAAAGCACAGCTAAACTAATCAATCTGGAGGATTTGACAATGAGCTTCTGTTAGGACAGATCTAAATCACATCATGTATACATGTCTAGGCCAAAAATGTGAAAGTGAAAGATCCATTGACAGAAAAAAGAATAACAAGGGTAAATCATGATAAAATCACAAATGAAATCAGGACAGATAAACTTTTTCTACCCTTTGTAGCCTGTCTCACCTGTTTGCTTAGTAGTTCCCACTGTGCCTGCTGGTCAGCCAGTCTAGGCAGTACCCAGGTATTGATCATAGTATCTGGATGGCTACCCAGAGTGGATTCCACTTCATTCAGCTTTTTTAAGGATGATTCCACAGCTTCCATTTCATTAACAAGTGTCTGAAAAGGGGAAAAGGGAAATGTGTAAATGTGTTTGTGCATATCCCCCTCCATTAACAACACAAATGTGAAAGCAGCAGATATCTGTACAGGAAAGGGGACACATCACTGGGGCAGATATAGGGCTAGTGCTCTCACCATACACTTGTCCAGCTGCCTCTGCAGTCCCTGGGAATCTTCGGAGGCACTATGTTGATTTAGAATAAAATCCTTTGCATCACTGACCCATTTCTGAACAGTTTTTGATTCATCCTGGTGAAAAGTAAAGACACTTCAAGAAAACATTTTAAATCTCTTACTAAGGGCTATAGGAAGTAATCCAGCTTGCTGTTTCATCACTTCACATGGAACACTGATTATTTTAAAAAGGGATCTTTTGGATATTTTAATAAATGACTAGACATGTATGGTTTTTGTGGAAATTGTTTTTTTAGAGGTTTCAAAAAACCTCTAAAACCATGAAAATCAGAATGTTGGTAAATGTGCCTCTTAGTGTTATGGACTTCATATTTATTCTTCATATACTTCCCCAAACAGGAACATACTTTTGTACTTTGCGCATTTATCCCCGACCCATAAGATTGCAAGCCCTACATTAGCAGGGCCCTTATTACACCTACTACATTGGTTTGTCTGTATGGCAAATATGTATGCCTATGTTAAGCACTGTGCAAATTATTGGTTCATAAAGGACTGTAGTAAAAATTATACCTCCTCAGCAGAAATAGTTTCACCTGCCTACACATTTTAGTTTTCTAAGAAAAAAAATATTTTACGCTTGTGTGTTTTATATTTCTATATGTGTATTTACAGACCCAAATAGCCCTATACCAGCCCAATAAACAGTGATCCCCAACCAGTGGCTCGGGGGCAACCTGTTGCTCAACAACCCCTTGGATGTTGCTCTCAGCGCCCCCAAACCAGGTAGTTTTTTTTTAATTCCTGACTTGGTGGCAAGTTTTAGTTGCATAAAAACAAAATAAATGCCAAATAAAGCCTCCTGTAAAGCTGATAGTATGCACAGAGGCTGCCTTAAAGCCAATCTTAGCCCTTTTTTGGCTCCTCCATGAACTTTTATGGTGCTTGTGTTGCTCTCAAAGTTTTTTTTACATTTGACTGTGGCTCAAAAGTAAGAAAGGTTGGGGATCCCTGGTCTATGGCATCTTACAGCAGATTGCCAGTCCGGGCCTGGCTACAAGGGTCTAATAACAGCTCAGCACTAGCAAAGACTATAGATAGATTGCTTTTGTCTGAACCAGTACATTTATTAAACCATAAAATGTGTTTTCACCCTCACTGATTTATTATTAGGATTTCTGTAAAAAGGACTTTTTTGATCAAAAGTTGAAACAAAAAGGCTCTGATTTCACAGATATAAGAAAGAGGATTTCAGTTGACCTTGCCTATGTGGCAACATGAAAATTAAAGTACAGGTAGTACAACTAGACTATAAATGTTGTATAGCAGACGTATGCAATGTACTAATATTCCTAAAATACATCAGTAATTTATTTGTCCCAGTTCCAAAGTTGAAAAATTACAGATTCTTTGCAAAAGCGTTGTCATGCTACGCACAGAAGCTTTTAGCTAAATAGAAATAGGCAGTGTAAATGCTTAGTTAGTTAGTCTTCTTTTTTCAGTCCTTTAATTGAGTTTTGGGATCACCAAAAACATATGGAAAATCCAAGCTTGAGGACCCAATGACACTAAATTGATGGAAATTCAGTCCAATGAATGCAGCTGAGCCCAGCTGGAATAACGAAATAGACAAGTGGCTATGTATTGCATATACTTCTCTGTGTAGTTGCACTTATGTTTAAGTTAACTGACAACCATTAACAGTGACAGCAAAACTGGTGACTAACCACTAAAAAAAATAGAAAATAAATATTGTTAAGAGGCTTTGTGTGGGTTTGTGTGTTTTTAAATACAAATACAATGAGATCTCTGACAAGTAAACTAGGAAGAATGCAGTGTCAGAGGACACAGCCACATGAATGAGTTATATCTCCATGAAAGTGACTTTTTTTCTTCATACTCCTCCAGCTGCTAGAATGTGCCTTGGGAGGAGGCTGGAATACAATAATGCCAGCATTGGTAAAAGGCCACATATTACTGGTGGGGAAAATCACAATTATAAAGAACATTATAGGGCACATAAGATATTGCACTGAGCAATTTTGGCTTTCAAAAAAAAAAAAAAGAAAAAGAAAAAAGAGGAATAGGTGGTTCAGCGAATAAACATTAGTATAGCCATGCTTTATTCAGAACTTGTTTTCAAGCAATTGAGATTTTCTCTGTATGATTAACTGGCCACTGGAGGCCACTGTTGCCTTAGGGTAAAGATGTTGTACTGTGTTAGCTAGTCCAAAACATTAAAGTGAATAGGCAATTTTTCACGGCTACTGCGTAACTTGTTTTTACACATGCAACTTTTTTTCTCACTCCAAAAGTTAATCACAGTTTTTTTCTCACTTCAAAAAGCATTTAAGTTAATGGGCATCTTTTCTCATTCCCATCCTGCTACTTTTTTCACTCCAAATACATTAAAGTCAAATGGCGGTTTTTATTTTTCGCGGTAAAATTTTTTTTTACCAATGCCAAAATGTGGAATTTCGCTGTTAACCAATGTGTGGAAAAAAAGTACTAGTTCTTAGCTGCGCAAAAAAAACTGTGTGTGCACGCCACAATAAGTACAAAATTATATGTTGTTACACAAAATCCTTTTTGTGCATCACAATTTATTGTGTGTACTGGCCTTTGTTGGTGCATGAACATGTGCACAGCTTAGAAGGAACAGTGACTTAAGGTCCCCATACACGGGCCGATAGTAGCTGCCGATATTGGTCCCTTGGACCAATTCGGCAGCTTATCGGCCCGTGCAGGGGCAGAAACGAGGGGCCTGCCCGATCGGCCAGGTTAAAAGATTCAGTCGGATCGGGGACCGCACCGGCTCGTTGATGCGGTCCCCGAACCCACTGCCCCATTGCAGCCCATATAATTTGATTATATGGCCCTGGGGCCAAACGATCGAATTTAGCCTACACGTTCCCTGATATTGCCTACCCGTAGGTGGGGATATCGGGTGAAGATCCGCTTGCTTGCCGATCTCACCAAGCGCGCAAATTTTAACGTGTACGGGGACCTTTAGCTGCCATTCTCCCACCATTGAAATCCTTAATTATACGAACACTTTCGACGTCTAAAAAAGTTCTAGATAATTCTGGACTTCCCAGTATATGAGGAACCCTCCAACCAGATTTATTATACAACTGTAGTATGACAAATAGGCTTATATTTTAAAATATGCAACACAGAGGGCTGTACCTAGGAGGCCTCAAAGAATGATGGGCATGGAAAGAGTCAGAAAGCAGGCAGTGAGGGAGACACAGGGATAAAACAACATTTCAGCTTAAACACAGGAATTTCTAACTAACTGGACTTTTGGCAACCACAATTTAATGGCTTACCTCAAATACTTGAAGTTTTGAGGAAATGTCCTCAAGTATGGAAAGTCTGCCAGCAACATCTTTCTTTAATTTTGACCACTGTTCCTCTATATCCTTAGACTCAGTCACATAAACCTTTGTTTTGTCTTCTGGTGCCCAACTCTGAAGCAGTTTTGTTTCAGTGAACAGTTTATCGATATTTGTCTTCTGATCATCTATTGTTTGTGAGAGACTCTGTAAAAGGGGACACATTAATATTTTGACTTTTCTGATCTTTTTTTTTTTTTTTAATACTTTTACAATACATAATATAAAGTGTTTGGCACACCCCTTTTGAGCCTACAACCCCTCCAGTGATTTCAATACAACACAGAATAAAGGTGCAAAGCTTTTATCATATAGCTACTGTACTTGGTCCCTTTAGAACAGGGTTTACCTCAGCTTTTTAAGCATACAAAACAAAATATCTATTTTCAAGAACCCACCTTAGTCTCTTGCAGGGCCTTTTCCACTGCTACGGGGTCGCAGAGGCCAGTTAAGGGCGACTGTAACTTTTGGTGACATGCCAACAATGTTTCTTTTGTAATTGTTCTTGTTTCCAAGTAAGATTGACTGGGCTGGCATTCCAAGGCTTCAAAAAGAAACAAAATTTTAATATTCATATTTCATCACAAAGGATGTGTCTTTTTAGTTTCTTTTTACCATAGGTCAGGACTATTAATTGCAGTTGGATACATAATGAAACAACATAGCATATTTAAAATGATATATTAACCCTAACCCTATTATTATATTATTAAGATATTTTCTAAATACAAACCTTTTTGAAGTTCCTGGGCTTGTTGCTCGGCTCTGTTCTTCACTCTGTGGTACTGATCTAGAAAGCCACTGAAACTGGAGCCAATAAAACCTGGAGCCATGGGGTGTGCGTTCAGTACCAACACAGCGGATTTTTGGTTTTCAATACGGAAGTTAATCTCATTGAGTCTGGATAAATTTTCCTAAAAAGAAATGTTAGATATTATACATGCATGTTCCATCACAGTGTTCTATAGCAACCCATTTGTAGGTATGTGCGTCACAAGGCAAATGCATTAAAAAAAATCAGCTTTTCCACTCCTTTTTCAGAAAATAAAAAAAGCAGACAGACAATCTGCCAATGTTTATACTATACATTTGGAAATGCTTTCATAAAAGAATATCAAACCTCTGCCTTTCTTTCATTCCCAGCACCGGTTGACAGAGTATAATAATAATTTATAAATATTGTTAATCATTCGCTGTCATCAATGCTAAATGACTATGCCATACTATATGAACAACAACTGTATAACACTGCCAGACGTAAGAGTTAAAGCTTAACAGCACGTGCCAAATTATAAATTCCTGATAAAAAAAAGCTGTGTCACACCATACCCATTCAATAAAATGCCTTTTCATTAGTATTAAATAATGGCATACCCCCCTGGAGGTATAGTCTGCACTGGTACGTTGGTTTGAGTTCATTTTAATAAGGATAATAAAAACATGCTTCTGACACCTGGTCAGACAAAACTTTAATTAACACGGGACTGCATGGTGCCTTTAAGTTCAACATATAAGGAGTACTTATATGGATGAAGGGAAGCTACCATTACTGACCTTGCTGGATTCCACTTGGAATTCCAGTGACTGTTCTTGAGATGCAGAGGTAGCCAGTCTATTCTCCACCTGGTTTAACATTTGCCCCAAGCTCTCCAGCTCTCTGAAATGAGCACTGATATCATCCTGATAATGTATCCCCTTCTTCAGCTCATCCAGTTGCTGGGAGGTCTTTTTCCATTCAGACTGAAGCCTATCCAAGGAGTCTGTCAGGCCTTCATCAGGTATATCTTCTGCACCAACCCCCAGAAATAAGACAAAGTATAAGTATAATGCAAAGTACACACATAGAAAGGGGTTATTTGTGATAATGACATAAATAATGCTGTGCGACTCTGTATCCACACTACGTTTCTTTATAACTAACTAAAGGGCAGTGTGTCACAAGCAAGAATTACAAGAGCTATCAAATAACAGATACAAAACTTGGGTTGAACTCTCTTTTCACCTTTGAAAAATATGTACCTAATAATCCTTTACAAGTGCATAGAGGAAGGTGGACTAGCAGACCCCCATGCAGTACACTATTTGATCATATTGTTGCTTATACCGGTATGACTATGGTATGATCCTACCCTAAATAGTAGTTTTGTGGATATGTTGGTTTGTGTTGTTTGCAATATTTTAAATAAAAAGGCAGCATCATACAATAGAACACAGAAAGTTAAATGTCCGGGGAAAAACAAAATTAAACAAATCATAAAAAATGCTATGCAATTCCCTAAATCCTTGGCTGCATTTAACTATAAACGGTATAAATGGGAGAAAGTTCAGAGCCTCCCCGTCTTACTTATACACTCGCCCTTTTGCCTGGTAAAAGGCCAGCTTTAATGGAAGTACCCTTGAAGGACACTTTATTTGAGTACCCATCAATGTATGGCACACAAGGTGTGTTAGTTCAGGATGAATTGTGCCGACAGTGGAGAAAAGTCAGGAAATTAAATGATAAGGAAAAGGTTAGCCATCATTCAGCAACTTCCGAATAATATTTGAACAGCTGTAGAAACGAAACAACATTCAACACAGAGCTGGAACTGTCTTGCCGTGCAGCCAAAGAAAGCCAATGAATAAAAAATGCTTATTTTGCAATGAGAAACTTAAAGATGCTCCAAGGCAAGTTACAAGTCAAACGTTTGCCCACGATTACATAGGAAGGGTTCCATACTCAACACACCCTTGAAAAATTAATGCTAAAGGAAAAAACAACATTTTTGCTTCTATGCAGATTATGACTGAATTAGACTAGTGCAGGATATATAATTACTTTCTATTTGCTACGGTTTAGTTCATGATCACAGTTTAGATCATAGAATGTTATATGATCGTACCTTCCTTGCACAGCTCTAACATGTACTGTCCTTTAAGGAAAAGTTCTTCAAATATTTGCGTTCTGTTCATCTTTTCTGTCTCCATAGCCTGAAATTGAACACAAACAAACAAATAATCTTTACTAAATCAAATGTCTATGAGGACTTCTACTTTTATAGTATAGCAAAACAATAGAGGGCCACAGAGCGAGAATCATTTCCCCAGAGCAACCCTATAGATTTCTCTAAACTTCCAGCACATCTCAGTAGCGTTAAGCTGTCAATCAGAGGTTGCAAAAAGTAATTCAACAACATCTTGCATGCCACCAATTATCCATTATTGGCCTATTTAACAAATTACTTAACATGGTTTTAATATTCTCCTTATTTATGAATTTAATGGTGCAAGAAGGTCCCAGAGCACCAATGCATCTGCTCCAGCTATCAGTGCACGCATGCAAAAGGCAAGATTTTAATAGGTAAAGTAAAGGCAACACTACAACCCAGCCCACAAATAAAATGAAAATAGGAAAGTGGGTCTATTATCACTCTATACTATATGTCAATCTACATTAACACAATATCAGTTCAGGAAATGGCAGCAATCTGCTACACTGTTCTAACAGAGAGGGAAAAAAGCCAAATTCAATCTGAATACTACACTGTACAGACCAGTGATATCCCAACCCAGCAGTTAGAAATATATTGGAGTATTCAGGTCTACAGTGGCAAATTACGGTTTTGCCACCCAGAAGATTTTAATTAATGCATTCTGATTCTTTATAAATGATCATGGAAATATAAAAGTTCCTGTCCAGGAATGTGAAAATACAGGGCAAAGCTTTGATTTCCAGAGTGAACATGGACAGAAAAAGAAATAGAACACAGAATTAATGATGCATATCCTATAAAATTGCCCAATGAAAAGCAAACTCTCATAAAGTCTCCCTGCTGATTATTTATGTACACACAATGCAGATGACTCCATTATCTTTGGTTTGACAGAGCAGGCAGCCAATAAAGCTGCAGAGTAAAGATTATGCAGTTTGACGGCAAGACTACAGATCATCCCTCTGGCTGGTACATAGTTTACAACAGACAAAACACCTATTCAGAAAGACTTCCTTCCCATGTTTCACATTACCTTTAGCATTTCTTTTACGTCCAAGGTTTCGCTAATCTTTCTATAGTCACTGATCTCTGCAGTTTGAAGTGCAGCTTTGGATTTTATCATCCAATTCAACAGTTCAGCAGCTTCAACATCAAATCTGAAGTAAAAAAAGGCAAAATAGGTCTGAAAGTGGTAGTTCAACTTTACATGAACTTCTAATATGATATAGACATGATGCATTTTGCAGTTGGTCTTCATTTTTTTTTTGTATGTTTTTATTTGTTGTTATTTTACTTTTTGTTCAGCCAAACATACAGTTTGGTATTTTAGCAGTTATCTGGTTGCTAGGGTCTTAGGCAACTGAACCCATGTTTTGCAGGTCCCACATTCTCCTACTTAGCATTTCTCTAAATAGAGGCAAGCTAAACCAGTGTTCTTGTATCAAATAGTGCTGGGAGGTGTATTCCCCTTACACTGTAGTATGTATTGCTATTAAAGGGCATTCATTCTTAATTCTAAGAAATATTCTGCTGAATATATGCTAGGAAACAAAATTGTATACTAGAGTGTTCCTTGCATCACCAAGGTCATTTACTCTTCTATGGTAAACTAAATATGTCAAGGTTGCAGGGGAAGCAAACCACAATAGCAGAATCCTACATACCTTAATAAACATATTACGCTGAAAAGACGCAGGCATTGTGTGATACCTATGAGTGAGGCAAAACCTCTCCTGAATATCAGTTCATGGTTACAGGATCCTATCTGCCATTTCTACTATTCTGTATATAGAATTTATTGATTGTATTTTCAACTATTAGTCAGTCCTAGGAAATGCCCACAAATATACTGTTCTAAATATACTACAATAAGCAGAAGGTTAGGTACTGACATGTACAGGTAGACCAAGCACACACTTCAGGTGGCAAAGTAATGCCTCATGGAAGAGGAGATGTGGATGTGACTGGTAATAGTGTGGCTTAATACAAATCTGATATTTTATCGCAATCTACTTGTTTCAAAACCCACTTTTTCTTCTCCTCTGAGTCCAGGAGCATTTGCCGTTTCTTTGGTGGTGGTGGAGGGGGAAGGTCTTGCTTGGTAAGATGAATAAATTCATGTTCTTTAACCGTTACTGTTTCAATAACAACCTTGCGCGATACTTGGGTAACCCCTAATGTTGTTACAGCTTCAGAAACCTGAAAGGAAAGAAGCAAACAAAGTATGGGGAAACCCAGTAAATAATTGCATGCTATGTTCTGTAGTGTAAAGTATGAAACAATTGAAGCTGCCACGCCCCCTATTGGTGAGAGGAACCTGATTCTCTGGCCTAAAGGTAGGCTACTATGGAGCCTGAGTTTTTTTGCGCCCCAGGATTTTTAACTGTGGGGTGCCTGAACTCTCAGGATTGGAGTACCTCTTGTAATAAGGCACTTTTCTTCTGGCATATTATGCAGCACCTTTTTTACCCCAGCCTTCTGCCCCAGGATGAGAATTTTTATTTTATTTATTTATTCTTTACTTCACTGTTTGTCACCTGGCACATTTATTTTTGTATATTTTTCACTTGGAACTGGTCAGAAGCATAACTTGTT
This sequence comes from Xenopus tropicalis, assembly GCF_000004195.4. Lineage (NCBI taxonomy): Eukaryota > Metazoa > Chordata > Amphibia > Anura > Pipidae > Xenopus > Xenopus tropicalis. The sequence goes on along the minus strand of NC_030681.2, from coordinate 45,460,733 downwards.
TGCACTGGGCCCCCATGCAGAAAAATCTGAGAGGGCCCGGTGCAGCCATTCTCTCCTCTTAGCATACCTGGTTAGTGTATTCCTCCAGCTGATGCACCAGTCCATCCCATCTCTGGGCAAGATCTTCCATGTCACCCTTGAGATTCCTAGAAGCCTTACTATTGCCAACAAGCTGAACCAAATCCTGTGCTATCTTATGGAGATGGTCCAAAGTCTTGCGTTTCATTCCCATTTCTTCCTTTAGAACCTTAATACAAACCAGAAAATAAGCACTTCTGTCTGCTAAGCATGTTTCACTTTTTTTTCCTTATCCGACCAAAATTTTTTAACCTGGTCGAACGACTAAACGACCGTTCGCCATGGTACGAAATTTATGGGGGTGATAATTCGGAGCTCACATACAGTTCCAAAATTGTACAAAACTAGGTTTCATTCGATTTTATCGGTATGTGTATGGCCAGCTTATATCAAGGATGTCAGCCCTGTGGACCTGTTCCTTCTAGTGGTATAATCAAGCAAATGAAATGCTAAAAATGGTTAGAAAATCCCTTTGTAGTATTAATTACAATTACCGTCTCTTGACAATATGCTAATTATGCTGGAATCTGAAGGGCCACGGTTCCTGTTTAATCCTTTTAAGACCGGACCAGCTAAACATGCTTCAGTGTGTGTATAGATTATTTCTGGTTTTCTTGTTCTATTCTGTACTGCACTGCAGAAATGGCGTTTGCTTCATTTATCATAATATTAAACTCAAACATTTCAGATTTGAGTGAACTCCCACACGTGCTTAAGTGAATAAACCAGTGGAAGAATTATTATGACAGATACACCTGTTCCTTTTGAGCCTATTCTGTGAGCCCATTATTCTTAATGAAGAAATGCAGAAAACCAAGAATGCCATGTTTTTTTTCTAGTCCAGTAGAATTTAATGTTTGATAACAAGAAAGAAAAATAACCACAATTAATTACAAAAAATATGAATTCTTGAATCTGGCTGCTTTGCTTTCCACAGCCTTGGCTGTCCGAGGGGTGAACACATTCCATGCATAACACAAATACTTACTGCAAGCCGTCTCACATTTACACTCAGCTCTGTCTGGTCTTTGAAGTCTCTCCTTTGGACCTTACTCAGAGACTCCTCTTTCTCAGATAACCACGTTCTGAACAAGCACTGCAGAAAACACAAAAATGTATCATTCCAAAAATGCCTCATGCACCAACTTGCTATGCTGCAGAATATGCCCTACAACATGATAGTAAATACTCTGTGCATAGCAGCAGTGATGTGTCATGGCTATATTTCAACTACTATTTTGTTAAAAGACCATTAGTCAAACTCGTGTTGCATAAAAGCACAAACCAGGTGTACATGCTGAAGTTTCTACAAGTTGACTAAATATTTTTACTGTTATAGCCCAGAGTAGATTTTGTATGATGTAGAATTCTGGCTGAATGCTGCCTGACAGGATGTCTCCCATGTCAGAAATTGCAAGCATGACCAATTTCCCTACAAACCTGCTCTTCAAGCAGCTTCTGCCACAAGACAAGAATTTCCTGCAGTTTGCTCCAGCGTTCCTCGGTCCAGCGACACACTGCTGCCCAGCGTTCCCCAAGTTTCTAGAATAATAGCAGCAACCCATTAAACCAAATAAATAGGCCTTTACTGACACTAAAATAAAGATTACACTACCTACTGATTGTATTATTTACACACACACACACATGTACATTTATAACCATATCATATCAAGAAGAGAGTACACTGGTATGTCCTCAGCACAAAGAATCTGAAAGATCATGGTCATTTACTTTACTGGATTACATATTATGCTGTGGAGTCACTGTAATACAAGTATAACATTAAGTATAATATTTGCAGACGCCTGTAATCATAATTGTAATTACAGAAGTGATATATTAATGATTTTAATGAGAGAGACCTGGGTGCTGACTATAATAAACATGCATGGCTTAGCAGGAAGAAAAGAGCCCCTGGATACGATTCTTGCCTCCAAGATGATAAACATATAATGCAGGTATAATATACTATATGCTGGATAGCTCCAGATATTGCACCCAGAACAAGGATTCTGTCCTCTGACATCTCACTTTTGAAATAGTAATAAGAAATGGTATTATTATCAGCACTCTTAAGCTTAAAGGGGTGTTTCACCTTTGAGTTAACTTTTAATATGTTAAAGAGTGTCCTATTTTTAGCAATTAATGAATTATTTGCCTTCCTTTTCTGCATGTTTCCAGCATTCAAATGAGGTCACCGACCCAGCAGCTAAAGAACTATTGCTATGTGAGCTTACAATTTTATTATTACGGTTACTTTTTATCAATCTATTCAGATCCCCTCCTATTTATATCCAGTTTTTCATTCAAACCACTGCCTGGTTGCTATGGTAAACAAGACCCTAGCAACCAAGCTGAAATTCCAAACTGGAGAGAGCTGCTAAACAAAAAGCTAAATAACTGAAAACCCACAAATAATAAATAATGAATACATCTTAGAATATTGAGTCTTCACCATACTATGGGCAATGAAACACGAGAAGTTGCCCGGCAATTAATCTCCTCCAGCAGTAAATTTCACAAGGAAATTTTGTGAGGTTTAGGTAAACCAAGGCAATTTATATGTTTTCCCATTGGCGATATACATCATCATTAGTGGGAACACATTCAGAGGAGATTAGTCGCCACTGCTAGAGGAGGTTACTAATCTCCTCATATGTAATTGCCCTAATAGTTTATTTAAAGCTAAACAATCACTAAAGATAATGTCCCATGGGGAGATTTAGTCGCTGCAATTTTTAAAAAGTGAGTTGCTCGTCTTTTCCCAACAAGCGATTACTAGAGATTTCCACAACGGAGCGATTCAATTGCAGGTGTCATATTCCCCACCCACAATTACAAATTAGATTTGTAATTGGGTTTTACTTTCAACCATTCCAAGGTGTCTCATAGCGATTTGGAGCGATACACGATTCTAATTAGTATCGTCGGTTTAGATACTGGTGATTTATATTCTTCTCTATGTAGAGACAAAATGAACGACTTTTCGCTTTTTAAAAATCGCAGCAACTAATCTCTCCATGGGACATTAAGGTTAATACCCCAAGGAGAGATAAATCACCTGCAATAAATCTCTGCTACAGCTGGCGACTAATCTCCGCAAAAAGCCTTTCCACCTGCAACAAAGAATGGCCAGCGGAAAAGGTCAGCTCATGTATGGCCAGCTTAAAGGGGTTGCTAACGTTAGAATTAACTTTTAGTATATTGTAGAGGGTAGTATTCTGAGAAAATTTGCAATTGGTCTTCATTTTTTATTATTTGTATTTTTTTTTAATAATTATTTCAGTTTTTGTTTAACAGCTCTCCAGTTTGGAATTTCATCAGCTATCTGTTTTTTGGGGTCCAAATTACCTTAACAACCAGGTAGCAATTTTAATAAGAGACTAGAATATGAATAGAAGAGAACTTGAATACAAATATAAAGTAATACAAAGTTAGAATAACTACAATAGAAGCCTTACAGAGCAATAGCTTTTGGCTGCTGGGGTCAGTGACACCAATTTGAAAGCTGGAAAGAGGCAGAAGAGAAAACCAATAATTACAAAAGTATAAAAAAATAAACAACAAAGACCGATTAAAAAGTTGCTTATAATTGTCATTCTATAACATACTAAAAATTAACTTAAAGGTGAACCACCTATTGAGGGTAAAGACACACTGAGCTACTAGTAGCAGCTACTTTTTCACAACTACTAAACGCCAGAAAATACCCTGCCATACACAATACAGGTATCGGACCCCTTATCCGGAAACCCGTTATCCAGAAAGCTCCGAAATACGGAAAACCTGTCTCCCATAGACTCCATTTTAATCAAATAATTCAGAATTTTAAAACTGATTTCCTTTTTCTATGTAGAAATAAAACCGAACCTTGTAATTGATCCCAACTAAGATATAAATAATCCTTATTGGATGCAAAACAATCCTATTGGGTTTAATTAATGTTTTATTGATTTTTTAGCAGACTTAAGGTATGGAGATCCAAATTACGGAAAGACCCCTTATCCGGAATACCCTTGGTCCCGAGCATTCTGGATAATGGGTCCTATACCTGTACTGAGAATTGCCTTTGCTAAAACACACAGAGACAATTATCAGTAAATAATCAGCATTGTCTATTTTAGTAGCTGTGAAAAGTTGCTGCTACTTATGGTCACTTTCCACAGAAGCGGTGATGAAACCATAAAGCCAAAGGAAATGCATATATACAAACTCCATGCATAATGTTCCCTAGTAAGAGTCAAACACAAGATCCCAATGCTACAAGGCACCAATGCTAACCTCTGTGCTCCCATGTTGCATTAAGTTTGTTAGCCAGAGCTAAGACTATCTAGTAAAGGCTAGACGGGCTGTCACATTTTGTAGGAAAAATAAGTACCTACTACTCTTGTTTTTTAATTCAAAGGGGCATTTTCCAAAATTCACAACAGTTATGCATTTTTTATTGCATACATATTTAAGATGAGTATTAGATATTAGATATGGCAGGGTGTTACAGTAAATCTTTAAAAAGTAATTCTTACAATTTACATCCAATGCATGATCAATTTTACTGCTTCTGATGAGACCACTAAAAAGGTTTTTTTTTTTTTTTATTTAAAAAGCAGAAAAAAGTTTAAAATAAACGATAATCTGCAGTTTATACTGATGATTTTATTTCTCTCAATCTAAGCGCATAAGTGTGTGTAATTTCATGCTCCGTTTGCTACATAAAATGCTGAATTGTTTGCCTCCATACTGTCAGACTCCCAGCACACTCAGAAATTCATCACTTCATAAAAACAAATGATACTGTAATTTCCACATGTAGCTTACTGATTGATGGAACACATACATGGATACATAAAATGATTGTTTTAAAACTTGCCTTATTAAATGAAACCGTTAAAAGAAAGAAGATACTATATCAATGCAAAATCTTCGAAGAATTTTTCCACTTGGTTTATCTAGAAGACTTTGGACTAAGAGAAAGAGTTTCATATCTACACATCTAAATTCTGTTTTACACCTTTATAAAAGTAGCACAAGCAAGGCTGCCTATGCAGTGTGCGAGGCATGTTGGTACAGTTGACAGCCACAATGCTATAATGCTACACATGAGGTGTTTGGAGTTATCAGCACCCAGGAAGCCTCTATCATTTAATTTTACCACTTCAGAATGTGTGTTTTTTTTCTGTACACTCAACTACTGCACATTTAAAATTCACTGCATCATTTATTTTAAATTTGACACCTGACTTTTACTATTGGAATGCCACATCTAGCACCTTGGAGATATCTGAATGCCAAGGGAGTTATTTAGTTCATGGTGTGCCCATGGGCTCCAAAGACGTCTTTGAATGAAATCATTAAAGAGGTGATATACACTGGTAGTCATTATGACTTATGCAAATAGAACATGCAGTGGATCTTAGGATTGAGGAATTGCAACTGTACTCTCTTAACTAAAAGATAAAATTGAGCAAAAATTGGAAAACTGGCACTTGGGCTAATGCCCTTTGCTGGCACTTGCTTTTCCCACAGGAGAAGGCTGATGCTAGCTTAACGCCTGCATTTAGCAGGTAGTGTGGTAGTAGCCTTAAATTAACTAGAGCCACTGCCATTCACTTTGCACCTTTACCCACTTTTGTAAATATTTTAAACTTAAAAATCTTTTAAATTAATTATGCTAAAGCACACAGTTACAATAGGCTACAGAAAACCCAAACTCTCTCAAAAGGCAATAAACCCTAGGATTTTGCACCTCAATTGCAAGACAACACTGCCTTGTACAGATACATTACTCCTGCGATTGTTAGTCTGTCACAGTATAACTGTACTAATGCATAAAAATACAATTATATGACATCTGTGTGTTTACATATAGCAGGTCGTAATCTTTTTTTTTTTTTTTGCATAGAATAAAACATAATATTTTTGTTAACATACTAAAAGTGGAGAATAATACTGAACGAAACCTTTAAAGAAACAGACTGTCTGCCAATGTAGATAACACAAAAGCATTTGTTTATACTGAGGGAATAAGAAATAATTATCGGACCTGCTGAATGTAATCAAATTAAAACACAGTAATTAGTTCTGTTTGCACACTGATGCCGATTAAACGTAAGTCTCACACAGTACTGGCTTTCATATAGAATTAGTTACATCATTCTAAGAATTCATAGCCACATTCTGCATGTTTGCTTTGTAAATATATTAAAGCTGCTGAGCCTACAAAGTATATTCCTGCAAAGGCAAAAACTGTCAATGAATACTGAATCCTACATATACATACAAAGAGATAAGTTTTTATTATTATAAATCATCCACTAAATTGTAGGGGATACGATTATTTCTCACAAGCAGGTTTTACTGTTTTTCTTGTAGTCGAGCTATACATAGGGGGTCATGCAATAAAAGGCACTAAAATTTTGCCCAGGAGCAGTAACCCATAGCAACCGATCAGCAGGTAGAATTTACTGAACACCTGCTTAAAAGCAAATATCTTATTGGTTGCTATATGTGACTGCTACTAAGCAAACAGTGCCTTTTATTACATATGGATAGTTTATTATTATATTTCCTCAACCTAACACTTTTTTTCTACTGGAAACATCTCAATTCATGCTGTTCGTCAGAAGTGCACTCCGAATTTCTGACTCACTTATTGTTTGTTAAGATTCTCATTCATCCAGGTCATGGTATATCTGTTGTAATAAGTCAAATCAGCTGGACTTGCTGAGTTTTTCTTAAAGACGTTTCACCAGTCATCTGACTAGCTTTCTCAGTTCAGAATTCTAAAATCCAGTTAGATGACTGGTGAAATGTCTTCAAAAAAAACTCAGCAAGTCCAGCTGATTTGATTTATTACTACAGAAATGACTCATTTATAAGGGAACTCATAAATAAATTGTTAGATATATGAATGTAAGGAAAAATAATAAAGACTATTTGTAAAACAGATTCCCTTTTAATAAGGCTGCATAAGATTCTCACCTGCAGCTGCGTTTCCAGTGCAACTGTAGCTCCTTCACCACTGTTTTCATCAACTATGACCACCATGTGAGTTAAGGAGTTCACCTTCACCTGTTCTGTCTCAAGGTCACACTGTAGTGCCTGGAAAAGAAAAGGGTAGGTCAATTTAACATTCATAAAAGCAAAGGCTAGCTAAATTTAGTATCCATAAAAGCTGCCAGGTATACAGAACTCTCAATCTACATGAATAGGTTATAAATCAAACAAATTTGGTCTGGGCTAATAATCCCATTAGAACCACAAAAAAGCAAATGGCACTCAGGGCTATAAACAAGGGAAAAACCCTTAAAATTTTATTGCGGAGGTGCAATGTTTCGGGGCTACGTGACCCCTTTATCAATGCTTGATAAAGGGGTCACGTAGCCCCGAAACGTTGCACCTCCGCAATAAAATTTTAAGGGTTTTTCCCTTGTTTATAGCCCTGAGTGCCATTTGCTTTTTTGTGGTTGTACTGGTTTTGGAGGGTGCCGATCCCTCCAGCAGTGTGCACCGGGCATATAATTTTGGAGTACTAGGGTGTGCGGATAAGGTCTCTGTAGTATAATAATCCCATTAGCTCATAAATAAAAAGGCTGCCACACATGCACATATACAGTTATGCAGCTGGGCTCATTTCAACTTTACTTCCCAAGCACCAAGAGATCCATGGTCATCACAAAAGGCAGTTTGGAAGTTTGGAGAAACTATTGTTATGTGTCTTCTTGCATTGTGCATGGGCCATCTGAATATCCTGAGGGGTGCACAATTCCTTCCCTATAGCCACTGGCACTTGCTTTGCAAAGCACTTGTCAAATGCCTGAATCACAGCTAGTTGGCCACCCTCAACTCAACTGGATTTGGCCTGTATATGACAATGTAATGTTGATCAGTAGCAAAGGTTCTGTGAACCGCCTCCAACTGGTTGTTCAGTCAATTTATAGTAAAAACTGCAAAGAAAACTTTCTGTACCAAAATAATTAATATTTTGCGCTAAAAGTTATTCTTCTTAATATTATATTTTACATAAATATTTTTGATATCTGTATCATAAATGTGATGCTGTATAAAAACTTTGGACTCTTCGGCTAATGCCAGACGAGGCGTAGGGTGGATATTTTCGGCACGCGGAAAATCACTTGCTGAAAATTCGGCACCTTTGCCTCCTACATGTGCCTGAACCCAAATGAATGAGATACGCTCGGGTGCAGGCACATGTAGCCGTTATATTTATAAAAATGCAAGACTTTGCATTAACGGGTACATGTGCCTGCACCGGAGCGTATCTCATTCATTGGGGTGCAGGCACATGTAGAAGGCGTAGGGCGGAATTTTCAGCAATCGCTTTTCCGCTTGCCGAAAATATCCGTCCTACGCCTCGTCTGCCATTAGCCTTAGCTGTCAATATGCTGCTAAGAAGCTCTGTTTCAAGTTGATAAAATCTTTAAAGGGCAAGACTAGTCTGTAGCTGGGATGTGATCAGCATTTAGAGTTATTTAGAAACTCTATAATCTACTACAGATGGGAATGGGTAAAACTTTTTAATACATGGATACATTTTGTTCTTACCTTTCATCACAACCCTAAACTAAACTGGTAGTGCACAGTATCCACCCCAAAACTCAACTATTTCCAGGTAAGTCCCATCTATGGTTTGGGACTATCCTAAATAAATAGGGACATTGGGAGGCATACTTAATCCTTGCTCTTATAACCTCATTCTCATTATTGCTTATCTTTTCCCATAATCTTTTTGTCTTCATCAACATGTCTCCTCCAGGCAACCCCAATCATATGGTAATTGGAGTGTGTGACCTAGTGACATGGGGACAAGCAATATTTGTACTAAAAATGACAGACAAGCACTACAGTACTTTGACACTAACACCTAAGTGCTCTGCAAACATAAACACACACATGCCAAAGGAAGTTTTTAAACATGGAGAGTACTTACTTTGTGTTCTTCAATTTGCTCCCGAAAAAACTGTAAGTCTTCCCCAAAGGGTTTCCTATCCATCTTCTGAATCCGTTCTTCTGTTACCGTCAACCAGTCAGACAATTGGTCCAGCTGTTTCCTTTGCAGATCCATCAGTACTTCATGTAGACTTTCCAAACAAGAATAATTAAAGTCACAAAGGGTAAAACAAAGTATATTTTTCCTTTAAAATTATATCCATATTCACATGCTTATACTGGCAAGTTATTTAAAAAAAATCATACTGACAACTATTTGCATTTTGTTAACTAAGAATAAATTCATCAAAAGCAGGTTACTATATTTATATGTTGTAGTCCTCAGCTGCTTTGAATTTCCTTTTGGAAGCCTGCATTAAGTAAAGGCTTAGGAACATCCACAGTAGAAGTAATGCACCCAAATCTTGTCTGAAATAGCCAGACCCTGCTCAGCAGTGGAGGATAGTAGATAGAATAATGAAAGAAGCATGATTCAAAAAGAGATACAATTCTCACGTAACTTTAGGCTTTTTAGTCTCTTTTTAATCTTTGGAAAATGAAGGGTTAAGATATTAGAATACATTTGGAAACACAATACTATAAGTATGTGCCAGTAAGGTGATTGTATGTGCAGTATATCCTGCAAGACACATTTAAGGAAAGCAGAAACCTAAACCTAGGGTTTGAAGCGGATGGGATTTACTTTTACTTAATTTACTTGCTAGGCAACTCTTGGGGCCACACACACACACATCTGGTGCTGTAGGTGGAAAAACATCAATCACCAATAACTCCTTAATAACTACTTGGTAATACAGGTATAGGACCCATTATCCAGAATGCTCGGGACCAAGGGTATTCCGGATAAGGGGTCTTTCCGTAATTTGGATCTCCATACCTTAAGTCTACTAAAAAATTAATAAAACATTAATTAAACCCAATAGGATTGTTTTGCATCCAATAAGGATTATTTATATCTTAGTTGGGATCAATTACAAGGTTCTGTTTTATTTCTACATAAAAAAAGGAAATCAGTTTTAAAATTCTGAATTATTTGCTTATAATGGAGTCTATGGGAGACGGGCTTTCCGTAATTCGGAGCTTTCTGGATAACGGGTTTCCGGATAAGGGGTCCGATACCTGTACTACCAATGATTCAAGATTGTTAAGCCTGCAGAGTTTAGCTATGAAGGTAGAAGCTTTTGTTTAAAAGCGCAGGCGTTCAATTTCTGCCACATATAACTGAGACCAATACAGGCTGTTTGGACCGAAGTCTGGCCACATGTATGGATTACCTTGATAAGGTACATTAGGGATGATTCACTAAAGTGCGTTAAAACGTGCGTTATTTATAGCATGCGTTAAAAATTTTATTGCGTCTAATTTTTCGCGTCTTAACGCACAATTCAGTAAAAGCATACTTGCGTTATTTTACATGCGATGCTGCTTGCATTATTTTACGCGCAAAGACTATTTTCGTGCGGTATTTGATGGAACGAGCGCTAATCAAAGCACCACGTGTGCAAAAAAATGCACGCCATGTTAGCCATACATGGCATTACTTTCGGAAAATTACTGTACTGAAAATAACCATTTCCCTGCAAACTGGAGGCTGCATCACTCTAGGGCCAACACAGACTTGAATAAATCCCACTGCAAAGTCCATATTTTATTGCCAAAAACTCATTAACTGTACTTTTCTATAATTACCGCCTGTCTCAATTAGGTGTTAATTTTCGCATAGACGAATACGATATTTAGCACGTCTAAGTGTTTGTGAATCATGCGTTAGTGTTATTTCGGCGTGCAAATTAACGCATGCGGTAGCGCGTAAATTAACGCATGCGACATGCAACTTAGCGCATGCGGTAATACTGTAGCAAATTGCGCATTAATTTTCGCGTCTATTTTAACGCAAAAAAGCGTGCAATAAAATTTATCGACCTTTAGTGAATCAGCCCTATTGGCTCTTAGCAGAGGGAGTTCTGTCCCTTCTCTATACATTCCTTTTCATGTATCGGTTTAGTAATTTTTGAGTATAAAAGGAACAGTAGCAATGAAAAATGAAGAGTATCAAAGCAATTAAAATAAAATGTACTGCTGCCTTGCACTGGTAAAATTGGTATGTTTATATATTGTTTATATAAACAAAGCTGCTGTGTAGCCATGAGAGCAGCCATTCAAGGTAGAAAAAAGGAGAAAAGGCACAGGTTACATAGCAGATTAGAGATAAACTCTGTGGAATACAATGGTGTTTAATCTGTTATTCGTTACGAAACCTGTGCCTTTTCTCCCTTTTTCCAGATGGAATGGCTTCCACCCTGGCTACACAGCAGCTCATTAATATAAACTTTAGTAGTCTTTCTAAAGCAAACACAGAACTTTTACCAGTGCGGGGAAACAGTACATTATATTTTAAAGAAGAACTAAACCCTAAAAATGAATAATAAAAAAAAAAAAAGCCATATTTTATATACTATACTTATTGCACCAGCCCAAATTTTCATCATCTCAACAGCAGAAATGATCCAAGACTTCCAACTTGTCACAAGGGGGGGGTGGGGGGGGTGGGGTTGGAAAGTGTCTGCAACACTCACATCCTCAGTGTACTTTGAGCAGGTGTTGAGAAGCTAAGTTTAGGGGTCCTTGCAAATTATCAATATGAAAATGAGGTTTGTCTATCAAATAAGCTGATGCTACAGGGCTAATTATTACATTCTGATGCTAATTGCACAGGGTTTCTAATTATATGTATTAACTCCATATAATTATATTATATTTATACAGTATATTGTGTATCAGTCCCTAAGGTCAGTAAGCGACAGCAGCACAGAGCATGTGCAGTGAAACAGCAGAAAAGAAGATGGGGAGCTACTGGGGCATCTTTGGGGGCACAGATCTTCCCTGCTATAGGGCTGTGGTTGCCTTGGGCTTGTACAGAAGCCCAAGACATAATATGTACAACATTTATAGCCTACTTTTCTAGTTAGTCTTTAGTTCTCCTTTAAGTACTTTAAAACACTTATTTTTTGGTATTACTGTTCCTTTAAGTAAATTTAATTTTGGGAGCAGTCTTATCTGCTTCATGCAGAGCCAATGTCTATGAACAGTACAAATATCTTTTCTGAAAAATTCATTTGAACATGGGTCTCATCTAACAATGATTTTTCACGTACAAAATAATTGTAACAAAACACCTGGCACTGCCCCAGGTGGTTCATACTAATGAATAGGCAGCTCCATATGTATCCTGATATTACTTTAATACTGGAGCCGAGTCACATTGGCCATGTTTGAGATATCTCCATTTTTGTATGCTTCTTACCGGGACTGCCTGTCCATGCTTTCCACACGCAGTGCCTCCCAGCGCGAGTTCAGCAAAGTCATCTGCTCCTGTATTTCATTCTCCTCTTCAACCGATAGGTCTCCCTGAGCAATCAGCTGGTTCCCTGCCTGTAGGACGTTTCCAACACTGCTCTGATGTGCGGTTAGCTCCATCATAAAAGCCTGTAAAGGATATTGAACAGCTATTAAAGGAGAAGAGTTATTCCTGTTCTATTAGGTTGCTATTCTGTAGTTTCCATTATCCAGTCTGCATGAGAGACATACACTTTTATTAGTCTACACCTTACAAACACAAACTCATTTTGTATGTCAAAAACCTTTTTTATATTTTTAAACCATTAAAGGAGAACTAAACCCTAAAAATGAATATGGCTACAAATGCCAGATTTTATATACCAAACTTACTGCACCAACCTAATGGTTCAGCATCTCTATAATAATAATAACGATCCAGGCCTTTAAAGTTGTTACAGGAGCTCACATGCTCAGCGCGCTCAGAGCAGCGGTTGGGAAGCTAAGCTTAAGGGTCGTCACTAATCATTAAGCATAAAATAAAGTTCACCTGTCATAGAAGCTGATGTTATAGGTTAGTAGCCCGATTAATAAATGATGTACTGGTTTTTATGATGCCAGGTAATGCGAATTTGAATTAATACTCTACCTTGTAATGTAATATTTTTGTTCAATATATACAGTTTATTGTGAATTGTTCCCTAAGTTCAGGACCGCAGCCCAGAGCATCTTCTAAATCACAAATCTTCACTGGTAAAAGGTTGCAAGCTTGCCTTGGGCAAGGACCTATAAACATGACGTGCATCATTTAAATCTTTATTTTAAGCTAGTTCTCCTTTAAGACTCTTCCCTTACTTGTTTCAGGCTTCATCAGGCAGATCTCAATGGGCACAAGATTGCACCTGCCATACTCTAGACAGGCAGACAGGAGACTGACAGATGAGGAGAATAGTTGCTCACGATAAATCTCCTCTACTGCAGACGACTAATCTCCTTCAAATGCCTTCACACCATTGACACCATTCCTGGTGGGAAAAATACAAGCTGCTTCGGCTTTTCAAAGTCGCCCGAAGTTTTCTTGTGAGTCAACTTCGGAAAGCCAAACCGACATATATTTTTTTCCCCACTGGCAATTTATATTTTCACTGGTGGGATGGCATTTGGAAGAGATTAGTCACCCACAGAGATATACTGAAAGCGACTAATTCTTGTCTGCTATGGTTTATATCTGTGTAATAGGCTATTTCCGATTTTAGTTTAGAGAATATATTAGCCCATTTACAGCAATTGGATGCTTGTTCTGCATTTTAATTATAGAAATGTTTATAAAATGCTTCAAAAAAAAAAAAAAAAACCTTCTATGATTATGAATTTAGGTAACACAAACCTCATGAGTGGCAAATTGCTGTTTAACTTCTTCTACGTCATCAGATACATCATCTTGTTCCTGAAATGTGTCTTCTGCCATTAGAAGCCAAGTGAGCACATCTTCCAGAGCCACCTGATAGCTGTCAAGATCCATTTCAACCTCTGTTACTGAGCTGCTTGTTCCCAGATTTAAATCTTCATACTGTTCTTCAAAAACCTACAGGGAGGTAAAAAATGAAATAAAAACAATTATATATAAAATTATATATTAGTGCCAACATACTCAACATAAAATTGTTTCAGGTTCTTTACAAAACATCACATGAAACATTTGTGCCAAATAAATGTAATTGAAACTTAGGGTTAATTTCTCTATCCACCTATGTGGATGGATTTTATGGGTCTATAGGTCTTTATTCATTATATAGGAGATTTAGCAAAGAGGGGCTAAAGAAAACAAACCCCAGATTTAAGTCATTCTCTCATGTGGAAACATAGGGGCCTTCAAAAAGCCTATATAAGATCTGATTATAGTAAGATCTTTGGCCATGAGTCTCTGAAGAGGGTCTAATAAAAAATAAAATGAAAAAAAAATTACCAATTTCAGTGTTTATTTACCACAAGGGCCTTGAACTAAATCATAAACCTCCCAAAGAGAGAGAATAAGCAATATGGTGCAATGCACCATATTGAAAACTGATACAGGTTCATACTGTGGCTTATGGACCACCCCAGGGTATTGTAGAAAATGCATTAAATAGTGTCTTGCATGGTGCGGAGAGATTGCAAATAACCAATGTGGTGCAATTGTTCAAAAAAGGGATAATGCCTGTTAGTTTGACATTGGTGGCATAAGAAGCTTTTGGAAGGTGTAAGGCTAATGTTCCATGGAGCAAGTTAGTCTGTGCAACTTTGGAAAGCCAACGTGATGTTTTCTCTAGAGAAAAGGCACCTGCAAGGGGACATGATTACATTTTATATGTACAAACATTATAGACCAGTGATCCCCAACCAGTGGCACGGGGGCAACCTGTTGCTCACCAACCCCTTTTATGTTGCTCCCAGTGGCCTCAAATGTAGGTTCCAATTTTTAAAATTTCTAGTTTGGAAACAAATTTTAGAAGCACAAAGACACAGTTTAACTCCAAGCAGAGCCTCTTGCAGGCCAGCAGTCACATGGGGCTACCGAACAGCTGATCACAGCCCTTATTTGGCAACACTTTTTACATATGAGTGTGGCTTATGAGTAAAAAAGGTTGGGGATCCCTGTTATAGACCTGAAAAACTGAAGTTTCGCTTGGAGTCCAAGATCAATCACTTTATAATGGAACAAGGTAAGTGTGGGGTTACATTACATTGTGTGTCTAATGATGCTGGGAAATTACTTTTATACAAGTATCATGGTTTTCATGCAATCTGTCAAGTATGGTTCTGTGAAAAAAAATTATATTTATTAATAGAGGCTCAGATGGTGTTTGTACACCTTTTCTACATAAACCCAGCTGAACAAAATCATGTCAAAAAGAGGGGGTTAAATTCCCTTTAAAAATTTCCCTGTATAAGTGTATTGACTACTATATAGGGCAGTGCAAAGCAGACATTTGTCCTGGGCACCCATGTCAGAGCTGTGAAGAGAATTAAATAACTTTATTTAGATCTATGTTAGTAGGGATTAATGATGAGTGAATATGTGGCATTTCGGTTTGCCATAAAAAGTTGCAAATCTGAGTTAAGTTGCATTCAATTGTCCAGAGCATTAGTGTCACACATTAGGGGGCAAAATGTGAGGATAAAGCTAACCACAGAAATATTCACCCATTTCCTATAGACTTTTAGAAGTCTGTTTATCAAATGGTGAGCTCTAACTTTTACCCATTCATAAATACTCTTTTAAAAAATCCCATAGGAATGAATGCAAAGTGGGTGATTTTTTCTGTGGTGAGCTCTAAGTGTTTGGACTCGGTTTGGCTGAATCCTGGATTCGGGGCATCCCAAAAAGCATTTTAGTCCACATAAGCCACTTTGCAAATGAGCATATGAATTAAAGGAAGATGGACTCCCAGAAATACAGGGAAAGCTAAAGAGATCTTGTACAGTTCCAATAAATATGCTAAATCAGATATTTCTCTGGGAAAGGACTGAATCAAGAATCTTATGGAGTGCTTAAGGAGCACTGATATATTATTTATATTTTATGCCAACAAAGAAAAATGACATTGAGCATACTGTTAAGAGAGCGTTGCATATTTCACTTATATTAGCATAGCTCTATACATTTTTACTTCAGGTTTAATAGACTGACTGATATTTAATATGCTGGTTGTCGTCTATGATAAATAGCTACATGACTGAATTAGAGACAAATGCAATGTTACAATGATGGGCATTTGAAAGTATGAAGTGCTAACATTTACTGCAGTAAAGAAACGTAATAAGGTATTTGCACAGTCTCTTAGCTAAATGCAACACCAAAGGGAGAATCTTTACTGCAGCTGGTTTCAGAGGTTAAACAACAAAACAGGCTGGGACTACTTTGAAATTGGGTAAAAGTATGACTGCAGTGCTCCCCAAAACTGTTATTTATAGGTTCTTTGTTTCCTAGCTAGTAGCTGTCCATCTATCAGCGCACCCCTGTGTAAGCTGCCGTTTCCAACATTTTTGTGGTCTGCAAACAAATGCACAAATAAACCACTAACTCTATGCACACCAGTTAGGGGAGTTGTTTAAGCGGATTATGGGGTCCTTTTACTTATCAATAGCTGCACCTGAGCACAAGAGGCCAATAGGAACCTTGAATTAATTACCTCCGTTTGGGGAGCCATTCACTGAGTAACTATTCCCAGGCAGACTTTCTATGTTTTAGAATGTCCAGTTGCATTAGACTTTATTCTACCAGATACAGTGTTAGTCACTGGCCATAATATAAACATTCACGTAATATGTCAAAATATTAGGCACCCCCCAGTGATTGTATTCACTCAACTTATACCCCCGGCTGGTGTTCCTGTTAGCAAAAAACTACACCAGCCTGGGTTATATGCAGGCCAGCAATCCTCTTCCGCCCTCTTACTTTGCGCTGGCTGCGCATGTGCAGTAGAGTGAAAAGTTGAACGTTTACGTTTAGTCGGCTTTTTCACTCTACTGTGCATGCATGGGCCCCAGGATCACAGAGAAACAAGAAGGAAGGAAGGGGATTGCTTGCTTGTGCGATTTTCTGCTAATAGGAGCACCACTCTGAGGTATCACGTATGTGAGCCTAACATTTGGCACTCCTCAGTGATTTTAACTTTCCTTCTCCTTTAAAGAAAAAAAACCCCTATTTATACATGTCTGTTTTTTATGATACAGTATGTTAAAAAGCCATAACTTATTGTATGCTAAACCTTCTATACAGATTCCTGGCCTGGACAGATTCTATACAGATTCCTGGCCTGGTACAGATTCTATACAGAATCCTGGCCTGGTACAGACAAAAAATATGGCTACTCCAACTCATGCCAATAAAACTATGTACAGCTGGTATGTTGCTTGGCATTGATAGTCTATCCTTCTAAGACTGTTGGCCTCAATAAAACCTAGCCAAATATATCAAATGCTGTGTGCAAAGTGGCTTTATAAATCAATTAGATTTTAAAACAATCTCTCAGACTACAGATTATATATATATATATCTTGAAAATGCAGGCAGGACTTTCAAAATATAGAAGTAACAGAACCAAATGCTCAGCTCTACTCTTGCTTTGTTGGCCTATTGTTCGAGCTGTAACAGGAAAGAGCAAGCACGGCTCCGCTCCTATTCTCTTGTCAAAACTACATCTCCCAGTATCCCCCAATAGCTTGTCAGGAAGTCACAGTTCTGTAACAACTGAGTAAAGTTCGTCTTTGTGCTCAGCTACTGTACCTCTAGAAATAGTATGACACACTAGCTAAGACCTCTACATTGCAGCCCCTGTAAAGGACTTGAACTAAAACAAGCAGTTTATTTTGGCACATTCCTAAAACTTGTCAACAGCTACTTCAAGCTTAGACCATTACATGGCTTGCTATGGAAGCCAGAGTGATTATGTCATAATGTAAAAGGCTTATCTCTCACAAAGCAAGAATGGCCCATACAACAGAAATAGCTGCAACATTAAAGGCAACATAAACCCAAAAATAAGATTTTGCTAATGACAAAAAAATGTAATCAAGCAACTTTCTAGTATACATTTATTTAATATTTTTAAAGGTTTTAAAGTTATTTTAAAGTGCAAATGCTATTGAAACCATGTTTCCAGTCCCTTTGTGTGCAAAGGTGGCCATACAGGGGCAAATTTAGCTGCCGATATCTGTTTTTTAGACTGATTCTGCAGCTTATCTGCCCGTGTATGGGCACCACCGTCAGGTCCCCCCAACCGACATCTGGCCTGTAATTGGCCAGGTCTCGCATGGGCAGGTTAGATTTTTCTGTCGAATTGGGGACCACTTTGGCTCGTTAATGTGGTCCCGATCCAACGGCACCTATGCCGCCCTTTTAATTTAATCATTTGGCCCTGGAGCCAAAGATCAATTTAGCCTGATATCGCCCAACTGTAGGTGGGCATATTGGGAGTATATCCGCTTGTTTGGCTAGGTCTTACAGTGTATTGTCACCTTTAGTTTTGACTCTTGAAACAATGTAGTAAAAGTCATTTAATCTCCAGATTTGTTAAAGGGGAACTCCACCCACACACAACTTAAAGGAACAGTAACACCAAAAAATTAAGTGTTTTAAAGTAATTGAAATATAATGTACTGTGGCCCTGCACTGGTAAAACTGGGGTGTTTGCTTCAGAAACACTACTATAGTTAATATAAATAAGCTGCTGTGTAGCCATGGGGGCAGCCATTCAAGCTGGAAAAAAGGAGAAAAGACATAGGTTACATAGCAGATAACAGATAAGACACCATTGTATTCTACAGGGTTTATCTGTTAGCTGCTATATAACCTGTGCCTTTTCTTCTTTTGAATGGCTACACAGCAGGGTTTATATAAACTCTAGTAATGTTTCTGAAGCAAACACAAAACTTATACCAGTGCAGGGCAGCAGTACATTATAGTTTAATTTCTTTGAAATATATACATTTTTTGGTGTTACTGTTCCTTTAAGTTATTTGAAAAGTAAACAATTTAAGCAACATACAACTTCACATATACAATTTATAACATCAATGTTTCAGTCCCTTCCTCCCTGTCAGGATTTCAAGTGACACAGAAAGAGAAGAACTGTTTTGCAGCTGGATTTCAGCATATAAACTGGTATTTATTCATACTTTTTTAAAGAATAGATTACAGTAAGGTATATTGGGATTTGGTGTTGTATGGGGCTCTTTAACTAATTTTGGTTCAAAAACTGGAGTTCCCCTTTAATCAGCTGGCTTTTGTATACCGTTTCAAAAGTCAGAACCACAAGGATGGAGAACAGAAAGGGACTCAAACTGCAGCTATAGGTACAAATAATTTTAAACATTTTTATTTTTAAAGAGTTTACATCCTCTTTAATCAACAGCACACGTTTTATTTAACATAACAGGATTTAAAAAGGTTAATTTAAAATTAATTAGTACCTTTCATGAAAGTACTACTTTACAAAAGAAAGGTATTTATTTGTAACATTTCCTGCATCAAATTTACCCCAGATAATAACTACCAACACTAGTCACTGCTAAAATACAGCTTTTGACATCTCGCTAGTTATCATATTAACTATATGGTTATGTACACCTCACTTAACCATTTTCATAGGCCTAAAAACACTTAGAAGCCAGATATGCCCAAGTTGATTGGCCTATGGTGATACAATACAGTGTATTACAGTAGGACAGAGGTTATCTATACTGTATCTATCACCACATGGGCCTCAGTACATATATTCAGTTTAAATTCCTTTCTGTGATTAAAAAAAATCCAAGTTCCCATGTGAACTTTCACCAGGGCAAGTCACAGTTTCGCCCAGACTGACAAATACAGACAGATATTCAGGTCTAGGCTGTTTTACTTTGCAGCCAAGAAATTTGCATCCCAACAGATGCTAAGCTACATTTCTCTATAAGAGCTATTCTGCTATGAATAGAAACAAACCTCGCAGGGTACCTGTGATACTATAAACTACAACTAGTTTGTATATTGGTGTATATATAGATATATATGTGAGTGTATAGATAGGCCGGTATAAGTATGTGTATATATGTGCACTGGAGTTTGTAGGGGTTAAACTTAATGGTCTTTTTTCAATCCAACTTAACCATGTAACTATGTAACTACCTGGCACTAGGGGAATGTAGAAATTCTGTTTGTGACTGGAAACTGTTTGAAAATTCCCATCCTAAACATAACTTTGTATGGCAAACACCCAGCATTGAGGCACAGAAAACTAAATTTAGCTAAGAACTAAATCATGGTCTCATATTTCAAGCATAATATGTTGTCCAAGGATCATCTGTACATTAAATAGTTATTGCCACTGAATTTTTTCCCATGACCTTACTGATCAAACACACACTAGCAGGGACAGATAAGCCAATGACCCAGTGAACCTGGGTTTATCGGACGCTAAATATTAAGCCTACAGTAACAGGCCTTCACCAGTCACAACAATTTACTTCTACACTGCTGAATTGGTTAGAGGATTTGACTAGATCAAGCTTGCTCATCCAGAATGCTGAAAAATATTATGTATTTCATAGTAGATCAATTTTTTTTTTTTTTTTAAATCTAATTTTATATGGTCCAAAGGGCTGGTATTTTTAGTTCAACATGCACATTTCATGAATAATCTAGGCTTATCCACTAGGATAATAATACATGCACATATATATAGTGACACACTGAATGCCTGTACACGCAATTTTGGGGGAATTGGCAATGGTAGGCAGGCAGGCATGCAGAGGATCTGGAGCATAGAGACAGGGACACCAAGTCTTCAGGCAAAACTCAGGTTTATTAAGGGCCCATTCTTCCCAACAGAGACATAAAGACAGTTCAGTAAACAGTTCAGGGTTTTGAGATGTCCCTTCTTCAGGGTTTTCACCTTCCAGGGTTATTTCCACGCTCTGGAACACTCAGGCTTCACACTAAGCCTCGCTGAGCCCTCTCAGCACTCATCCGTTGGGTCAGCACTCCCTCTGCTTCCTGGCAGTGGCAGGTGGCACCCCCAGCTCCTCTGGGTGTTCCTAACACAGGCAGCCCTCCTGCTCTGTGCCCTGCTCTGAGAGTGACCTTCACATAGTCACGGTTCAATTCCAACTCCCTAAATCACACAACCCCTTTTATTGGCTGCTCACCTGCAGCCTAATCAGGCAGCTCCCTACAGCTGGCCAAATCAAACCTTAAAGGAGATTTACTCTAAAACAGCATTACCTGCTGTAATACTGGTGGAAATACACCAAATAATGACCTTTCCCATTGCATCTCTCACAATATAATATATATATATATATATATATATATATATATATATATATATATATATATATATATATATATATATATATCAATCCAAATGGTGTCCGCACTCCAAGGCTCAATATTCTGCGGGGTGCTAGCCAAAATTATGTCTGTATAGAAAATAATCATCCGTGGCCAGCACACCCTTCAATGTTTCATCAAAATTTTTTTATTTTAAATATATTGTTAAAACCAACGTTTCTTGCAATCAGCATTGAATCACTTTCTCCAGCTTGTTAATAAATAGTCCAAAGCATGTTATAGATGACATGTTGAAAAAAAAAACAGCTTACCACTATACTTTTAAAACTAACCCATTTTTATTATATTTAATGACAGGCTATGATTAAGTGCCTTATAGAACAAAACGTGTAAGGCTTTTCAGAACATGTAAGAGTTACTAAAGATATATGTTTTATTCAGTTTGAACCAGTCAAGTTGGATCTTTGAGTGCCTGCTCATCTTCTTTATATACGGTATTATCTGTCCCTTTGGGCTGTAGCTTTGGGCTCTGGCACCTAAGCCCAACGTTTCTATTGGCGAGTCTACCAATTTCTCTACATCTAAGGGGTTATTCCTCTTTCCTTACGTCCATTTAATAAACCTTAAACGAAAATTCTTGTCTAGGAAAATAGTGGCAATCAGTTCAAAATATGGGAGCCAACTTTTTTTTTAGATACATGGCCTATACGTGGTTGGAGAATGTTGGTGCCTGCAGCTAGGGAGCTGTAGTTAGGTAGACTGGTAAGACAGATAGAGAACATAATGGCAGCTCTGACCAACTGCAAGTGGGCATAATCACTACTTGTGAGTGCTACAACAATACCAAGCACTGCACTGTGCACAGATCTGGATGGAACATAATAATGTAACACAAATGACTGTACCTGTTGCTTAGTGAAAACCGTCTCCTCACACACCCCCTTGTATCTCCTGGGAAGCGTTTCCACCTCATGGATATCTTCCAGCGTGACTTCATGTGGAAGCACTTCAAACAGCGATGTTAAGTACATAATTATAGATTTTTTGTCAGGCAGCTGCACAACAACATCTGGAAAAAAATATTGGCGTATTAAAAAAGATTTTAGTGCTTTCCAACCAAGTTTATATGATGAAAGCATCATTTCACCTCTTATAAATAGAAATACACCAAAATATCTATGAAAAGAAGTTATTTCTGACAGGATCTGGCCATTGGGGAGTTTTCACACTGGAATTTAGTCTGCTTTTTATTTCACTTTAGAAGGATGGGCAAAATGACTATAGATTTCTAAGGTCTGTACTGCAGACATACATCTGCATACCCCACATCAATATCCCTGGGTCCAATTTAAAATAAAAGCAGCAATATGGTAATAATAAAAGCACAGAACACCTTTAAACAAATCCACCAGTGATTTCACATTTCTGGGTCCAACATACTGCCTGCTTGCCTGAAAGCCTAACGCTGACTGATATGGCTTGCTTGAAAGCTACATAGAAAAAAAAACTTTCCATATTCCAATATACAGAATATTTAGCTTGGCCTTCTGATAATCACTGATGTAACAATAAAAGAGAGAAAATCCATTGCCAATCCCAAAAGTATGAAGGGAACAAAGAGAAGCCAAAGTTACGTATAATCCTATTGGTGTGTGATATAACTTGGTCAGAGCCAAAACCTTCCTAAAAACATGCCATACCACACACTATGCCCCTTCCTTCTCTCTACATTCTTTTTCCACTCCTTCCTTCCTGCATCCCTTTTTACAGGTATGGGATCAGTTATCTGGAAACCTGTTATCCAGGCACTTCCTAATTATGTGAAGACCATCTCCCATAGTGAAATAATTTTCATTTTAAAAGAATTATTTCCCTTTTCTATGCAAAAAGGAAACAGTCCACTGTCCCAACTAAGGTATAATTAATCTTTACTGGAGGCAAAACAATCCTATTCGGTTTATTTAACATTTAATTGATTATTAGCAGACTATGGAGACCCAATTACAAAAAGAAAACACGGGTCTCCTCACTTTCTTTACAACCAGTTTATCACCGTTATGTTTTCTAAAGTTCAGTTGGAAAGGGCTCTGGCACACAGGGAGATTAGTCGCCCGCGACAAATCTCCCCGAATTGCCATCCCACCAGCAACTTACATTTTCGCCGGTGGGATGGCAGTTCGGGAGATTAGTCGCCCATGACAAGGGAGATTTGTCGCGGGCGACTAATCTCCACGTGTGCCAGAGCCCTAAACTTTTTAAAACCAACAACGATATATATGGGATAATGGCATAAACAAAAGGCTGGACTATGGTGTAAAAGCCCCTACTGGTTTATTGTAGTGCTGAGTTTGCATATAATGTATTATTGTAGTAATTTAAACAGATTAAAACTCAAACAAATAAAAGCTCTAACTTCCCCTCACATCAAAGTTTACAAATAAAAGTTTATTGGTCAGTGCTTAAGAAGTCATTAAATAAAACAGACAATTTTATTTCACTTTTAAAATGGAAAAGATTCACTCCATAGTTTCTAATTATGATTTCAAAGCCAAAGCTGGGCAGTGTCTGACCAGACAGCTAGTACATGGCGTGGGGCATATGACTGCCTGCAGAAAATTTTGCCGCATAAAGGAATATAGACGTATAAAGTTCTTTATAGAACACTAAGCCTCCATAAAAAATGTAAATCTGAGATGAAGTTTCATTATGTGCATGTTTCTAGGCTGCTGCTATTGACTTATGCATAATACCCCAGCTTGTTATCTCTGCATTGTGCCTGTCAGCTCATTTTTTTTTTTAAATTCTTACATTCTTTTCTGCCTCAGTCACACTCATGATAAAGCTAATCCAGCAGAGCCAACCACAAGAGCCAAACTGCCTGACAGTTCTTTATTAGCGCTCATATCTCTTAACACTTTCCCTGAAAAATCAGAGCCAAGAGCTAACAGACCTGGTGCACGGGAGGCCTCTGATAGCCAAAAGGTTGTGCTGCATCTATGCACACAATAACTATTATACCCACAGACAATTTATCTGCATCTTTAGTACAACAGAGAAGAATCAAACAAACCACATACCTTCTGGGTCAAGAAGCTTTTCAATCCCCATGTGTTTCTTTGCAATACTGAATGCATGGTCAAGTCGCTCGAGGGGGGAAAGTGTGACAACTTTTTCCCAGCTAAACAGGTCTGGCCTGGGAAAAAAAAAATGTAAACTTATGGATAGATGTATTACAGAATGAACCAGGCAATTCAGAAAGATTCCAAGCAGTTTGACCTATTCCCTGCTGGAATCTAAAAGTTCTAATAACGTTTTGTTTATCGAGCTGAATCACTTCCATCATAAAAATTACTGAGCAATGATAACTTGGCACATGCAATTCAATAAATATACTTTAATATTATATATATATATATATATATATATATATATATATATATATATATATATATATATATACATACATACATACAGTGGTGTGAAAAACTATTTGCCCCCTTCCTGATTTCTTATTCTTTTGCATGTTTGTCACACAAAATGTTTCTGATCATCAAACACATTTAACTATTAGTCAAAGATAACACAAGTAAACACAAAATGCAGTTTTTAAATAAGGGTTTTTATTATTTAGGGAGAAAAAAAATCCAAACCTACATAGCCCTGTGTGAAAAAGTAATTGCCCCCTGAACCTAATAACTGGTTGGGCCACCCTTAGCAGCAATAACTGCAATCAAGTGTTTGCGATAACTTGCAACGAGTCTTTTACAGCGCTCTGGAGGAATTTTGGCCTCGGTTTTCTAGCATGAACCGCCTTTTTAAGGTCATGCCACAACATCTCAATAGGATTCAGGTCAGGACTTTGACTAGGCCACTCCAAAGTCTTCATTTTGTTTTTCTTCAGCCATTCAGAGGTGGATTTGCTGGTGTGTTTTGGGTCATTGTCCTGCTGCAGCACCCAAGATCGCTTCAGCTTGAGTTGACGAACAGATGGCCGGACATTCTCCTTCAGGATTTTTTGGTAGACAGTAGAATTCATGGTTCCATCTATCACAGCAAGCCTTCCAGGTCCTGAAGCAGCAAAACAACCCCAGACCATCACACTACCACCAACATATTTTACTGTTAGTATGATGTTCTTTTTCTGAAATGCTGTGTTACTTTTACGCCAGATGTAACGGGACACGCACCTTCCAAAAAGTTCAACTTTTGTCTCATCGGTCCACAAGGTATTTTCTCAAAAGTCTTGGCAATCATTGCGATGTTTTTTAGCAAAATTGAGACGAGCCTTAATGTTCTTTTTGCTTAAAAGTGGTTTGCGCATGGAAATCTGCCATGCAGGCCGTTTTTGCCCAGTCTCTTTCTTATGGTGGAGTCGTGAACACTGCCCTTAATTGAGGCAAGTGAGGCCTGCAGTTCTTTAGATGTTGTCCTGGGGTCTTTTGTGGCCTCTCGGATGAGTTGTCTCTGCGCTCTTGGGGTAATTTTGGTCGGCCGGCCACTCCTGGGAAGGTTCACCACTGTTCCATGTTTTTGCCATTTGTGGATAATGGCTCTCACTGTGGTTCGCTGGAGTCCCAAAGCTTTAGAAATGGCTTTATAACCTTTACCAGACTGATAGATCTCAATTACTTTTGTTCTCATTTGTTCCTGAATTTCTTTGGATCTTGGCATGATGTCTAGCTTTTGAGGTGCTTTTGGTCTACTTCTCTGTGTCAGGTAGCTCCTATTTAAGTGATTTCTTGATTGAAACAGGTGTGGCAGTAATCAGGCCTGGGGGTGACTACAGAAATTGATATTGAAATTGAAAATTGAAATTGATAAACCACAGTTAAGTTATTTTTTAACAAGGGGGGCAATCACTTTTTCACACAGGGCCATGTAGATTTGGAGTTTTTTTTCTCCCTTAATAACGTAAACCTTCATTTAAAAACTGTATTTTGTGTTCAATTATGTTATCTTTGACTAATAGTTAATGGTTTTTGATGAGCAGAAACATTTAAGTGTGACAAACATGCAAAAGAATAAGAAATCAGGAAGGGGGCAAATAGTTTTTCACACCACTGTATATATATATATATATATATAAATAAATAAATACATACAACATTTGAGGAGAAAAATGGGAAACTGGAAAATGTAAAAAGAAAGTAATTAGCAAAATGCCATCATTTGTATAGAATTCTATCCAGAAAGTTACGAATTACAAGATGGCCATCTCCCATAGATTTAATTTTAATCAAATAATTAAACAAAATTTAAATGATTTCCTTTTTCTCTGCAGTAATAAACCAGTACCTTGTGCTTGATTACAACTAAGATATAATTAATCCTTATTGGTGGCAAAACAATCCTGTTGGGCTTAGTAAATGTTTAAATTATTTTCTATTAGATTTAAGGTATGGAGCTCCAAATTAGGGAAACGACCATTATCTGGAAAGCCCCAGATCCTGGACATTCCTGATAATAGGTCCCATACCTGTATTAGCCTGAAAACTATTAAGAAGGCAAACTGCCCCTTTAAGCAACACAAAAGACAGGAGAAAAAAATCAAACAAGGAAATAAAGATTTTAGTACAGTCATTAATGCTGTGTGTAAGGACATAACAGATTATAACGATGCAATTAATGGTAATGCCTCTTCCTTAGTAACACATTTTAAGCACAATAAATAGAACAAATTACCTCCCTTGATAGTAAAACACCACAATATTATTAACTTCAACTGTTTCATTAACTTCTATTTTTATATCTGATGCAGGATAATGTGAACCTTACCATTTGACATGTCTCAAAACTACCCAGGTTTCGAAATCAAAATCTAGCTGTGCACCCTTTATCTGTTGCAATTAGACCTGCTCTAGCTCAGGCCACTGCTTGATATCGCTGACCTCATTTGAAGAATAAGTGTCTTCTCTAACCAAAGTATTAACAGACTCATATTCTACGAAGACCAGTGGAGGACATGGGATCATTTATGCAAGAAATAAATTAAGTAAGGCTTGGGCAGCATTGCAAGTAGAAGTGATGAAATCACCCCACTGCCTGCAATAAAGTGTCTTCCACTCATGGAAGCATTGCTCAAAAAAAAGCAATTATGCACTCCTCCTAAAGATGACACCCTACTGTAATTACCATTTTAGTGATACAGGCATAGAGGACTGATCAGAGAGGGCTTGTCAGTGGTTTATTACTAATGTCAATGAAGACATTCCTGGGACCTGTGTAGCACTGGGGAAGAGAAGAATATGATAGCTGTGAATTCCCTGTTGCTGGCGACTCACCAGAAAATGACAGAAGGCTTGAATGAAGAAATGGTTTAGTGGAGCACTAGCTTTTGTAACTTGCCCAAACAGCTATCTAGGTATCATATTTGGGGCCATTTGCCAAAAAGAATGAAATAATTATATAGTATACATTGCCAGTGAGTTGTTTACAGTAGAGCTGAAATTTGCTTACTTACTTGAGCAATTAACCAAAATGTAAGAGATCATACTTGGCAAATGGCAATTATTCAACTTAATAAGGAAATTGTTCTAAAATTAGAAACCGTGAATTAAAAAAAAAAATACACCACAATAATAATGGTTGAACCAAAGGCACATTAAAGGCACACTAAAATGCTATCTCATTATATAGCTTAAGAACAAACAAGTAATCTCAATAAAATAGCCACAGCCTGGATGGTAACAATTACACTATAATCCACAACAACAAATAGCAACCATTACAGTCATACAAATCTAATGGTTTTTGTTTGGGAATAGTGACTGTTAACACATACAAGGTTACTCAAGATATCTAGCCCATGAGAGGTCAGGGTATCACAATGGTTTTACAGAGGATAAATGCTATAGGTGCACTGAGCCACATTTAAAACTGGTCACCTACTTGTGCCTGTGAAGAAGAGCATTGAAGGCCAAGCCATCCGTCCAACTTGTGGTAAAATTCAGGACGTTAACTTGATTGTAATGCCTTGTGGATTGCCTGACCCAGCTCAAAAGAATCTTCTCGCTGTTCGTCTGTTGAAGGTTGGCCATGATGGCTTTCATAACATCTTTCACCTGGAAAGTAAAACCTGTTGTGTTATTGTCAGAACTAAAAGCTTCGAAAAGAAGAATGTACAGCTTATGATAAGTGGGTTGCTTATTGTCCGCTTTATATTCATTTACTCTCTTCTAAGTGAAACTCCATTTTGTGATGCCTTTCTCTGATATCAGCATTATTTAATAACTAACAATAGTGACCTGTTTATTCAAGGGGTAAAACAGAAAGTTTTTATTTCTATTTAGTGCCTTTCTGATATCCGTTAACCATTCTGCTCTAAGTGTAGGCCAACCAATTGAATATTTCCAACAGGAATAATAATCCTTGATCCTACAGAATTGGGTAAGAACTAGACTAGCTTTGTTTATTGCAGGGCTGTGGAGTCGGTAGATAAATTCTCCGACTCAGACTCCGACTCCTCAGTTTCTGATACTTCCGACTCCTCTGTTTTTAATATGCTAATGTATTTAGTGAAGCATACAGTCAATGAAAAGCATGCTTCATGGTCACTCAACATGTTCGTTTATGCACTGCGTGCATTTGGCTTTATTCTTATAGCAGAGAAGTAATTAATTATGACTGTTTGTGAATTGGGACATTTAAACTTGCTTTATTTTTTTTTTTTCTTCCCATTTAAATTTAGTAGGAGTCGGAGTCGGTTCATTTTTTGCCGACTCCGACTCCAGGTACCCAAAATTGCCTCCGACTCCACAGCCCTGGTTTATTGCCATTATTTCAACATAAACTAAAGGTCAATTTACAATGAATGGGCTTCATTTCCTTCTAATTCTGGTTTTGTCCCTCTTAGCTAAAATACAAATGTTCTTGAAACAAGTACAATCTGCATGTGTTCACCTCTATAAATGAACCTTTATACTGTCTCAGTAAGGCAGCAATTCCACTGATTAAGGCCAATGACACACAAGGAAATTAGTTGCCCCATGATAAATCCTCTCTAGCAGTGGCGACTAATCTGTTCTAAATGCTTTCTACACAGCGAGAATGTAAATCGCCAATAGGAAAACATAAGTGTTGCTTCAACCTTTCTGAAGCTTCAAAACTTGCCAAAAGCTTCAAAAAAAAGCCAAAGCGACACATATGTTTTCCTACCAGCAATTTATGTTCTTGCTGGGAGGAAAGCATTTAGAGATCAGTCGCCATAGCTAGAGGCGATTAATTGCAGGACAACTATTCACCCCATGTGCCATTGCCAATGCTCTATATTAACATTATAGAGCATTAAAATTCCAATTATTTATCTGGACATCAAGATGACATCCCAAGTGTAGCTCTTGCTGAAGCACTAATTCTCACTCTAACTTGGCCTTCTTTTACCGTAGAAGACATGAACAATACCTTTTTGATACAAAGTCCACATTGTGTCAGTGCATTTTTTGTTTCTACAATTGACTGTTTGGGGAAGCTGTGGATATTAATCCCATCTGGCTAGCACATGGTAATTCTAATATAAGGAGTGCAGGCCTAACAGGCTACGTTTGTTTTACTGTAGAGAAGAATAAATTCTTGCCTGCCAGTGTAAAATGATGCTCCATATTAATCCAAGGGTCAATTTATGGTTACCATCAACAATGTCTGTACCTCCAATGTTCACCAGCTCAACCTAAAACAAAAACCAAAAAAAAAAAAAATATTTTATTGGTGCCACATAGCTGGTTCAGTAGACTACTGGTGTAAATATGTCATACGGTGCTTCCAACTCTAAAACCAGGGCGATACCCTGTCCTCTTTATATTTCTATATTCAAGATTAAATGCACTGATACTTCACAGGAGTGATGGAACCCCTTGAACTGTGCTATTAAATGGATATTGCCTGATGAGTCTATAATTTACATACCGATGAGATTGTGTACGTGATTATTTTATCTAGCAGGTGCTCCCTTATTTTTATTATTACGCCATACTTTAGCCATGGTTAGTATTTTAAATCAGGGGGTTTACAGTTTGTATCTGTTGAGACTCGTTGCTTGTTGCAAAGCTATAATAAAATCAGTAGTTCATTTACTAACACTGGGCAAATTTGCACTTGGGCAATAACAGATAGGACTAATCAGTGATTAATTTTGTTCTAACTGCATGTAGAACAAAGAAAGCAAAAATTGGACTGGCTGCCATGGGTAATTGCATAAGTTCTAATTTGCTTAGTGTTGGAAAATGAGCCCAAGTAGTGTTTCATTAATGCCATTTGTTACTCTATATAGCTGATTTTAATAAATGTTGTGTTCCCTGGAGTTACCCATGTTAGTAAGTCTTACCATATGCAGTACCCAACAGTACCACAACCCACTACATAACCAGGGCTGCTCTCTATGTACAGATACAAAAGGCTATGCATTAATACTTTCATTTTTTGTTCAAGAAGGGGACAAGAATTTGAAAGATATAATCTGCCATAATAAAAGATGAAACTTACATTGTTCTGATGTAAAATTTGCAGGACTCTGTTGACATTATTTAAGGCATGAACTCGTGTTGATCCACGTTCCTTTGGCTGAAAGTAGATACAAGGTTAAAAACAATCAGAGGTAGCTCTGAAGGTCAAGGGTTTCCAAAGCCCCAGATGTTAAATATGTCTTTATTTGACACCAAGAATGTCAATTAGGCATTTTTAAGTGGCAGACTTGTATACAGCATTAAACTCATTCTAAGCTTTCTATGCACATTACAGACAAGATGGTTGCAATAGCTAAATGTTGTTGGAATGCCAAGAGTAGTGGTGACATTTAAATCGATGAACTAAATTCTAGATATATCCGAGTTTAAGCTTGTGAAGGGCAAAGTGGTGAACAGCTAAAGGTTGAAACACATACTGAACATCCTACTTTTCTTCCTGGGAAGGAGACTTAGGACATGCCCAGCACTCATTTGTAACACAGAGGATCTTTGGGGACGGTAAAGAAAAACAATTATTCACCATGGAATGAAATTGCTTTTAAAGGATATATGTTCCCACCTCTGTTCCATTACATCTAGATCTGCACTAATACTATTATAACTTTCCAGGCCTTGTAAAAGTTACCTTCTGATGCACATGGGTCCCAAAGGGTTATGCAAGTGATGCTAAATCAAATATGGGTGGGCTTTGGCCAGGTCAGTGGTGTGTTTCTTGTGGAATGGTGTGTGGTCTTGGCAGATTTGGGCATTGGCTAGACATGCCTTACTAGGACGAGTACCAACCTCAATTGGCAGCTGGGCAATGGGCTAGGAACCTGGCCCCTGGGCAAGTAATATAGAGCCAAATGATTTCTGATGCTAACCCTAGCACCAATTGCATAATTACTATAGGGTCTTTTAGTAAATAAGAGGTTGAGGTAAAAAAAAGAAGTTAAGTCTTTAAAAACAGGGTGGATATTGAAGCAATATGGCCCTCCAGTGTGGCTTTATGTATGGAAAAATTGGACAACATACTGAACAACATAGTGGAACTGAAAAACAAATTCCAACAGGTTAGTCCATCCACACTTGCAATACATGGCAAATACCAATCTTTTACCAGTCCATCAAACACTGCATTGTAGAACAATTCTTTATCGTTGGTCAACAATGAGCAAGGTAGCAAACTGTATATCATTTCCAGTTTTATTTAAAGCATTTTAACACATTTTTCCTTTAACGTTTCAGCAAAATCAATAATGTAGCCTGAAAAGCTGTAATCCAAACCACTGTTTGGAGATAAAAGTATGTGAAGGGGGGGGGTTAAAAAAGGTACAGATGAATGAAAGTGGGCCATAAAGTGATGATAAGAAAAGAATGTTACACAGTCAGTAAAGAAAAAAAAAAAAAACTAACCAACAGTTCATAACATTAAGGGCTCTGGCACACGGGGAGATTAGTTGCCCGCTACAAATCTCCCAGTTCTCGGGCGACTAATCTCCCCGAAATGCCATCCCACCGCCGAAAAATTTAAGTCGCCTTGAGAGGAGACTTCTGCGATTTCAGGGAAATCGCGCCGCCGCGTATGTCATCCCAACGGCGATTTACATTTTCGCCGGTGGGATGGCATTTCAGGGAGATTAGTCGCCCGCGAACAGGGAGATTTGTCGCGGGGGCGACTAATCTCCTCGTGTGCCAGAGCCCTAAGGCCTGTGACAGATGGGGAGATTAGTCACCGGTGACAAATCTCCCTTGTTGCGGGTGACTAATCTCCCCGATATGTCATCCCACCAGCAAGAATGTAAATCGCCGGTGGAATGGCATACGCGGCGCCAAAATCGCCGAAGTTTCCTCTCAAGGCAACTTCACCGATTTCGGCGCTGCCCTGCGATGGCCCTAAACCAATAGCCTCTTCAGCCACTGTTTAATATATAACATATAATCATTATGTCAAGGTGCATGGACTGCTCAAGCACTGCTGTAATGATAAGCTCTTATCACAACTATTTGTATAGTAGTTAAATACCCAAGGGCAAAAATCCAAAACCGGCCCTGACTAATTCCTATTAAGGCATACAGACAATATTGTCTGCATGAACCAAAGTTTCATAGTTACATAAGTTTAATTCACAAAAAATGTAGACAAAGTTGCAATTCATCAAATATATGCCCAAAGCTAAATGAAGCAGTAATAAGTAGGGATGCACCAAATCCACTACTTTAGGATCTGGCCAAAACCCAAATCCTTTGCGAAAGATCGTTCAAATACCAAACTAAATATAATTAGATAAGGAAGAGTAAAGAAGAGCTGCGCCAGAGGCTTGGATTAAGCAGAATCCTGCTGAAAAATGCTGAATCCCAAATGAATCCTTAGTAATAAGCAAGCAAGCGTATTTATTTTTCAAATAAAACATCTTCAAAATGGTGCTTAGTTAAGGCATCATCAATAAGGTTGATCCAAAATTATAGAACTGTCCAACAGGAAGACTGACGGCTTTATTACCCACCCCCAAACCCAAGCAGTGCCAGGCTTCCACATACCAAAGTTGTTCCTGTAAGACCCTCTAGCAAGTCCAGCAGTTTTCTTCCATCCTTGAGGTCAACAAACAAGTCCTTCACTGGAGCTTTGTCAGACTGCAGGTTAAAAAAAAATACATTATTTTTATTCATGAAGGAAGAAATATTACAAATTCGTTCAAAAAGGCCAGTTTTTAGAACCTCTCAAATTGCAAACAGAAAATTTTTGTTTGTGTTACCACACAATTGGGCACAATTTTTTTTTGCACTTGACTAGACTATGATCTGTCTATCTATGAATGAATGAATGAATGAATGAATGAATGAATGAATGAATGAATGAAGTGTTTAGTATTTTTGAGGATTTTTAGAGAAATTGCAGCATCTCCCCTTTTGTTAACTGAAGCAGTGCCCCAGTCCACAGAGATGTTCTTTGAAATTCCAGAACTGGGAGATAACCTTCTTGCAATGGAAGTCATGGGCAGCTCAAAGGCACTTATGTTGTCTAAAGGTGCCCATACACTATAAGATCCGCTCGCTTGGCGATGTCACCTACGGGTGGGCGATATCGGGTAGCAAGTAACTTTAAAAAAAAATAATAATCCGATCGTTATGGGGCAGTCGGTTCGGGGACCGCATCAACGAGCCAATGCGGTCCCCGATCCGACTGAATTTTCTAACCTTGCCGATCGAGATCTGGCCAATTTCAGGCCAGATATCGGTCGGCCAGGCCGCTCTGTTCTGCCCATACACGGGGTGATAGTCGGCCCGTGTATGGGGACCTTAAGGTAGCACTATGATTGGAACAACCCTTGGGTCAAGTGTTAGATGAACCCCACTGCAGGTGGATGCATGGAGGAGATAACATAATATACAAAAAATACATGCAATTTAGAATTTCCAGTTCTACAAACATATAAAAGTAATACATCTATTATGTGGAATGTTTGGGACCACATTTAGGTTTATGCTACCTTAGTTACACATAAGAACTGTCTTTTTATTACAGGAAAAAAGCACAACAAAAACAAGACACTATTTGAAATAGCACATTGACATTTTTCTGGATTTTGCTAAAATAAAAGATAATTGTCAGTTAGCTAAAAGTTGCCCATTGTTACAGTATGCATCTAAATGCAGGCAGTTTTAGCTCAGCAAATAGACTGTTTGGGCAAACACATTACAAAAATTATAAAGAGAGAAGAATAAATAAATTGGCTTGATTATATAAATAATAAACACATACGGCAAGGCAACAATAACAGTAAATAATGACAAGAAAGTGAAATTCAGCACAAGAGATTGCTACAAGATGCATGATTCACAAAGATACTAAAGAATGAAGATGAAGTGAGCTGTTCAGTACCAGGTGTCTGATGGAGTTATCAGAATAATGTGGTGTATGGGCCAAACAGCTGTGATATGTAAGGGACAGCAAGACCTAATATGAAAGGAACAATTGGGTAAAACTGGCCATTAGCACTGCACATTCCTTTTATATAGAGTACAAGGAAATACTTTCTTCTCATCTTTTCCCATGTCTTTTTTTTTTTTTCTAAACCAGAAATAGACGATCCAAATGATGTGCTGGGTTTCCATGCTCACTCGTGTATTCAGAGCCTGTTCCCATTGCTATCTTTTCCTTATATAGCTCAGGCTGTATATGCAGCCCTGCAAGCATTCAGTTTTATTTTCAGCTTTGCATGACTATTACATTAGAACTCTGTAAATATTACACTGTGCATCTGGGGGCACCGGGGAACCAAAAACATATTTATTATGAAAGAGATGATAAATCATTTTATTTTAGAAGTTTTTTCATACAAAATTCTCATTATCAACCTAAATAGACATAAATGTGTTACAACGGATGTGAACATTTTGTACGGTTCAGTGTACCTACAATGTGCCACTGTACAAAACATGGTCTTATAGGGAAAATATAGTTTGTTTATAAGTACACAACTTTATTTTCCTGCAAAACATATTGATCAGGTTAAGTAAAATTGTGTTTTTCATTTACTAACATTTTGTTTATCTCAGACAGTGTTCCTTGAAATAGTTTGGTGATATGACGAGGGTAGGGTTGCTACCTTTCTGCATCAGCAGCTTTGGACATAGAACAAGCAGTGACATCATGGAAGTGGGACGAGTGATATAAAGGGGTGGGATAATCAAAGAGATTCCTGTCTCAAAATCAAATGTTGAAATCTAATTGCTGATTGGTTGCCCTGGGCAAGATCACCAGTAATGCTTTACTCCACTTTTTACACAGCATGATAAACATTAGGGCTGCACTGAATCCACTTTTTTGGGATTCGGCCGAACCCCAAAACCTTTGTGAGAGATTCAAGCAAATACTGAACTGAATCTGAACCCTAATTTACACATGCATATACAAATTAGGCTACGGAAGGGTTAAAGACAAAAAAAAATTCAGCTTCTGTGTTTACACGTAAAAAAGTCATGTGATTTTAAGGATTTGGATTCAAATCGGCCAGGAGCATGGATTCAGGCGAATCCTGCCTAAAAAGGCAGACTCTTGGCCGAATCATGAACCAAATCCTGGATTAGGGGCATCCCTAATAAATATACCCCTTATTGTGCCCATCTGTTGGCCAACATGATTTAAACAATTTGGCCCTTGTGCCAAGTGACCAGATGAAATCCAGGTCAGCCACCTACAGAAGCAAGTATGCTGTTTATGCAGCTCTTTTCTACTGTCTGACTCTGGGCCAATTCAATTTATTAAAAAAAAAAAAAGTAAAATATGTAACTATTCTCTACTGCCAATGTGGTTTGGCCTGAACTGAAAAGGCATTGGATTTTAAAATTCTATTCTGCTATATGCCCCTGAGGTCCCTTCCCTGAGCCTCCACATAATATTTTGGGGGGAAGAAAATCTTTCCATACTCTTTCAATGACTAGAGAGCTGTTATTAATTATGCCTAGGTCGTCACAAGTCTTGGAGACAGTACAAAAGCATTCTTGCCTTTGCATGCTTGAATATTATACCTTTAGTATTACTTCCAGTATGTAATAAAGATTCTGAGGCTTGCAAAAACCCAATTTTTGCCAAGCTTTGTAATTACTACCCTTTGCTAACCACCTAACTTTAATGCTGATTTAGTTGAACGCTACAGCTTTAGGTCTTTTCCTAAAAAGACACTAAAATATCTCAGAATTTGCAGAATAGCAAGCACTAGGGACCACCTGAATGAAATAAAATGCGAGGAAGCTCTAAGATGCACTATTAACTATTTAAATGTATTCTATTTTTTTTAAAAAAAATTCCCTGTTATAATTAGACACTACCTTGCACTTTATAGGAGACCTGTCACCTTAAGAAATAATTCCAATCATGTTAGTCAAGTAAAATAAACTTTACTTACACTATACAAATTATTTACATTTTGTTGCCTTCATTCTTGGAATTTACAATCACAGCAAGCAGGCAGGCGCCATTTTGTGGACACTGTTATTGAGGAAAGTTTTGTATAGCAACAAAAACTTGTTTATGCACCATCTAGAAAGTGCTAAATGGAAAGTTAAAGTAATTGCAATAAAAATATCTGATCTGTTAATCATATATTGCCTGCTCCGCCTCTATGCAGAGGTGCAGCAAGCAATATATAACTGACAGATGAGATTTTAAAATTCATTTATGGATGATTTAATAAAAAAAAGAATTTGGGTTACATGTTTAATTTGCAAAGTACTTTTATTATACAGCTTTTTATGTCTGGGTGACAGGTCCCCTTAAGACACAATTGCTCCAAAGTACAGAAAACCTCCGTTTATAAAAAACGTTTGTAAGCACTAAAGGGGTTCTGTTCATAAAAAGTTTTATATAAGCACTGAAGGAGATTTAGTGGCATTTGGTCCATTCAGAACTGCTGTTTAAAGACGCATAGGAACCAGCAGATATTTAATAATACTTTGTTGACTTACAGTTAAAGAGGTTGTAAACATTTAAATAAACTTTTGGTATGATGTAGAGGGTGATAGCATGAGACATTTTGCATTTGGTCTTCATTTTTTATTATTTGCGATTTTTAATTATTTTAAAATTCCGGTTTGGAATTTCAGCAGCAGTAACTATTACCCAAGTAACCAGGCAGTGGTCTGAATGAGAGACTGGAATATAAATAGGAATATAAATAAGAAACATATTCTCCCCAACTGAAATGTACAATGATATATATGTATATTGTATAGCAGTGATCCCCAATCAGTGGTTCGTGAGCAACATGTTGCTCCCTAACCCCTTGGATGTTGTCTGCCTCAAAGCAGGTGCCCATTTTTTAATTTCTGGTAAGGAGGCAAATTTTGGTTGCATAAAAACCAAGTATAATTGCCAAACAGAGTCTTCTGTAGGCTGCCAGTCCACATAGGGGCTACCAAATAGCCAATCAGCTCTTATTTGCACCTCAAGAAACTTTTTCCATGCTTGTTTTGCTCCCCAACACTTTTTACATTTGAATGTGGCTCACAAGTATATAAGGTTGGGGATCCCTGTTGTATAGATATACAAAGCTGCTTGTAGGCGATGATCTGTGTTAGTCTTAAACTAGATGCCTAATTTAAGCCGGCCATACACGCACTGATAATATTGTACGATACCACATTTCGTACGATATCCAGTGCGTGTATAGCAGCTCGAAGAGGCGACCTATGATCATGGCTGAATCGGCAGGTGGAGGTACAATTTCTATCGTTTCTACCTCCATATTCAGCCCTGAATGTCAGTGGAGGGTGGGAAGAATCTTTCGTGCAAACAATGGTCGCATGAAAGATTGCAATTGCTATGTGTATGGCCACCTTTAGGGTTAATTGGTTATCAATATATACACCCAAAATGCTGAGTATGAAACAAATTGGCCAAGAATCACAACTAATTTTTAATTTAAAGAAGGGAAATAGGTTCAATGTAATAGGGAAAAATACAGCTTTAACTAAAACCAGTTTCAGACAAGAAATAGCAGAAGTGGTACCTGGAAGATCCACAAAAGTCAGGAAGAACGAAGACAATCCCAACACAATGGCACGCAAATGCAATAAAAACTGGGATTGATTTATGAAGGGATTTTGCCAAGAATTAATAATACATGAGATTAAAACTCACTTCTGCCTCCCTTTAAGTGCATCTATAAAAAGGCTTTGAAAAGCTATACGGTGTGGGAAGGGAGTGCATTGCAAAGTCTCATACAATAAGCAAATACATTATTAAATAAATAAGCCTTTTGCAGTGTTCTCGGTCACATTCCTTTCCAGCAGACCTGAGTTAGACAAGCCTTGTCATATTCCAGAGTGAGAATTATAATGTTTACTTTCATTTGTTTTTAATTCTCCCTAATAGCAGTTCCACTAGTTTAGGCTGGTTACGGATCATACATCATATTACCAGTGAAACATGTTATTTTATGCTAATTTCAGCAGACACCAGCATCCTATTATCAGACAAATTAAGCAGGACTAAATATCCAGAGGTAAAGAAAATAACAGCAAAAGATTCAGTGAAAATAAAACCACATTTTAATGGCTCAAAGATTTTTTCAAAACATAGTACAAAACAAATTCAAATATATACTATACCAAACAGTGACAAGGTGCATCCTAGTGCCTCTCCTAACGCGTTTCGCACAAAGTGCTTCATCATCATCCTCTGATGAAGCACTTTGTATACTGGTTCAGGGCCTATCAGTGAAATATAAAATGTGATTTCCTTTCCTAATTTATATTGTTAGAGGTAAAGAAAAGCTGCTCCGATTTCGTTTTTTATGCTTAATGCTGCTCAGAAATACCGTCACAAATTACAGGTCCCCATATTACTTAGTTGGCAGGGGGTCAATTTTACCAGGAGCCAATTACCCTGCCTGTATGTTTGGAGTGTGGGAGGAAACAAGAGTACCAGAAGGAAACAAGAGTACCAGGAGGAAACAAGAGTACCAGGAGGAAACAAGAGTACCAGGAGGAAACAAGAGTACCAGGAGGAAACAAGAGTACCAGGAGGAAACAAGAGTACCAGGAGGAAACAAGAGTACCAGGAGGAAACAAGAGTACCAGGAGGAAACAAGAGTACCAGGAGGAAACAAGAGTACCAGGAGGAAACAAGAGTACCAGGAGGAAACAAGAGTACCAGGAGGAAACAAGAGTACCAGAAGGAAACAAGAGTACCAGGAGGAAACAAGAGTACCAGGAGGAAACAAGAGTACCAGGAGGAAACAAGAGTACCAGAAGGAAACAAGAGTACCAGGAGGAAACAAGAGTACCAGGAGGAAACAAGAGTACCAGGAGGAAACAAGAGTACCAGGAGGAAACAAGAGTACCAGGAGGAAACAAGAGTACCAGGAGGAAACAAGAGTACCAGGAGGAAACAAGAGTACCAGGAGGAAACAAGAGTACCAGAAGGAAACAAGAGTACCAGAAGGAAACAAGAGTACCAGAAGGAAACAAGAGTACCAGATGGAAACAAGAGTACCAGAAGGAAACAAGAGTACCAGGAGGAAACAAGAGTACCAGGAGGAAACAAGAGTACCAGGAGGAAACCCGCACAAGCAGGGGAAGAACAGACAGAACGCTGGCTATGAACTCTCTTTATGGCCCTTCTACATCAGTGATCTGTAGCTTCCAGTGCCAATCCCATCCCTCTTTGTACAAAATCTAGTTTCTGACAAAAGGGAGAATGAAGCAGGCTAAGGTAAAACAGTTAAACCAAACTCAAATAAAAAAAGGCATCTTGCTTGCAAAGCAAGTTATTAAAGGACATGTCAACCCCAAAAATACGTTTTTGGCTAATAAAAGAAAACATAATTCTAAGAAACTTTTTTACAAATTTAATAAACATTTTCAGTGCTTAACAGTTATTGGTAAATGTAATTGCTACTGAAAGCAGCATTTGCTGAACTCCTGGTTGTTACTTTTTAAACAATGCAATGCAATGCAAATGCCAGTCTTCTCCAGTAAGGCAGGTCTGTTAGTCTGCTGCCCTGTGTATCATTGTTTCAACAGTCTCTAGGGCTGTCACCAGGGCAGAGATTATAAAAGGACAGGCAAACAGATTTTAATAGCAACTATATATACAAATATGAATGTATAATGTAATGAATGTATATTGCAAAGTTGCTTAGAATTTTGTTTTCTTTTATTAGACAAAAAATTATATTATGGTTTGACTTGTCCTTTAACTCTTTTACTGCCAAGCACGTATGGCATACGTGCTGGCAGTAAAAGGGCTTAAACGCCAACGACGTGTCTCATACGTCGTTGGCGTTTAAGCGCTGCCCTCTGCAGCGGCGGCATGTGCCGCCGCTGCAGAGGGCTTCTAACAATGACAGCCCCCCTGGGCAATGTGCCAGGGGGGCTGTCATCAGGGTCCTGCGAGCCGATCGCTCGCAGGACCCTCCAGGAAGCAGCAGACGCGATCGCATCGCATCTGCTGCTTCCTGCTTCCTCCCTCTCCCCCAGCGCCGGCCCAAATGAGGAAGGAGGCGATCGGGTCTTCAGGAACAGGTAAGGACTTTTTTTTTTATTGCATTTACACACTTTTACACACTTATACACACATTTACATACATTTATACACACTTACATACATTTACACACACTTACATACATTTACACACACTTACAGCACACATTTTAGCATTTTTTTATTTTTTTTTATTTTTTTTTCATTTTTCACACTTTTATACACTTATTTACACTCATATACACACTTACACACTATCACACAACTTTTACACATGTACACACATGTATACACAAACACTTTGGTTTTTTTTTGTTTTGCTTTTTTTTTTTTTTTTTTTCATTTTACCACTTTGTTTTTATTTTCTTTTACCTAAAAACTGTTTATTTTGACAGCGTAACTATTGGATCAGATATTCTGGCCACTAATTACACTGTCATGTAACTTATTTTGTTGTTTCACTGATTTGCACAATTTTTGTGGTTTTATCACATTTTATCCCTATATAAGTGTTCCTGATCTGTTTTTAGCGTAGCTTTGCCAGGTGTAACTTTGGTGTACAAAAATAACTTTACCTATTTTGAATTCATCAGAATGTGTACTTTCCAAAAATATATGGTTTTCTGGGGGTCACTGTATAGTTAGGGGGGGTTACTGCACATAATACACTGACAGGGGGCTCTGTGTGCAAAAGCTGAGCTGGCAGGCGAGAAATCCTTATGCGCTATTTTCATTTTGGGTTCAGTACATACCGCAGACTTTGGTATATCTATGCATATTGGGCATCAATCTGTTCAGTAGACCTCTGGTGTTCCTATTTGGGGTGACTTGCCTTTGTACGCAAGAAATTGTGTGAGATAAATGCGGCAAATTGCAACATTTTTAGGCGATTTTCTGAAATCTCATAAAAACCGATAACTTTAGGAAAGCTCTGCAGATTGGTACTTTGGTGTAGAAAGGACTCTTTACCCTTGTTGGATTTGTCAGAATGTGTACTTTCCAAAAATATATGGTTTTGTGGGGGATCTGTATAGTTAGGGGAAGTTTTGGCACATAATACACTGACAGGGGGCTCTGTGTGCAAAAGCTGAGCTGGCAGGCGAGAAATCCTTATGCGCTATTTTCATTTTGGGTTCAGTACATACCGCAGACTTTGGTATATCTATGCATATTGGGCATCAAACTGTTCAGTAGACCTCTGGTGTTCCTTTTTGGGGTGATTTGTCTTTATCTGATCTTTATCAAGAAATTGTGAGAGATAAATGCGGCAAATTGCAACATTTTTATGCGATTTTCGAAAATGTCATATAAATCTGCAAACTTAGGAAAGCTTTACAGCTTGGTACTTTGTAGCAATAAGAAATATTTACCCATTATAGATTCGGGGGGATGTGTATTTTCCAAAAATATATGGCTTTCTGGGGTGAATGTACTTTTTTTGTAGCATTATCCCACATAAAGGATGTAAATGTGTTGATTTTGCAGGAGCTGAAATGATAGATCATATGGGGGTATGTTCCCATTGGGGCCCCTACATGCCACATACTTAGGTAAACCTATACATATTGGGCATCAAACTGTTCAGTGGACCCCTGGCGTTCAAATTTAGGGTGTTTTATCTTGGTACCTAACACTATGTGGGAGATAAGAT
Organism: Xenopus tropicalis; assembly: GCF_000004195.4. NCBI lineage: Eukaryota > Metazoa > Chordata > Amphibia > Anura > Pipidae > Xenopus > Xenopus tropicalis. The sequence goes on along the minus strand of NC_030681.2, from coordinate 45,418,458 downwards.
GCTGCAAAGTGGAAGCTTTGAGGGGATTTTTGGAAATGTCATCAAAATTGCTAACTTTAGAAAAGCTGTGCGGCTTGGTACTTTGGAGTAGAAAGACATGGGTACCCATTTTAGATTCGGGGGAATGTGTACTTTCCAAAAATATATGACTTTCTGGGGTGAGCGTACTTTTTTGTAGCTTTATCCCACATATAATGATGTAAATGTGTTGATTTTGCATGAGCTGAAATGACAGAAATGACAGTATATATGGGGGTATGTTCACATTGGGGCCCCTACATGCCACATACTTAGGTAAACCTATACATATTGGGCATCAAACTGTTCAGTGGACCCCTGGCGTTCAAATTCAGGGTGTTTTATCTTGGTACCTAATGCTATGTGGGAGATAAGATGCTTCAAAATGGAAGCTTTGAGGGGATTTTTGGAAATGTCATCAAAATTGCTAACTTTAGAAAAGCTGTGCGGCTTGGTACTTTGGAGTAGAAAGACATGGGTACCCATTTTAGATTCGGGGGAATGTGTACTTTCCAAAAATATATGACTTTCTGGGGTGAGCATACTTTTTACTAGCTTTAGCCCACATATAATGATGTAAATGTGTTGATTTTGCAGAAGCTGAAATGACAGAAATGACAGTATATATGGGGGTATGTTCACATTCGGGCCCCTACATGCCACATACTTGGGTAAACCTATACATATTGGGCATCAAACTGTTCAGTGGACCCCTGGTGTTCAAATTCAGGGTGTTTTATCTTGGTACCTAATGCTATGTGGGAGATAAGATGCTTCAAAGTGGAAGCTTTGAGGGGATTTTTGGAAATGTCATCAAAATTGCTAACTTTAGAAAAGCTGTGCGGCTTGGTACTTTGGAGTAGAAAGACATGGGTACCCATTTTAGATTCGGGGGAATGTGTACTTTCCAAAAATATATGACTTTCTGGGGTGAGCGTACTTTTTTGTAGCTTTATCCCACATATAATAATGTAAATGTGTTGATTTTGCAGGAGCTGAAATGACAGAAATGACAGTTCATATGGGGGTATGTTCACATTGGGGCCCCTACATGCCACATACTTAGGTAAACCTATACATATTGGGCATCAAACTGTTCAGTGGACCCCTGGCGTTCAAATTCAGGGTGTTTTATCTTGGTACCTAATGCTATGTGGGAGATAAGATGCTTCAAAGTGGAAGCTTTGAGGGGATTTTTGGAAATGTCATCAAAATTGCTAACTTTAGAAAAGCTGTGCGGCTTGGTACTTTGGAGTAGAAAGACATGGGTACCCATTTTAGATTCGGGGGAATGTGTACTTTCCAAAAATATATGACTTTCTGGGGTGAGCGTACTTTTTACTAGCTTCATCCCACATATAATGATGTAAATGTGTTGATTTTGCAGAAGCTGAAATGACAGAAATGACAGTTCAAATGGGGTATGTTCACATTGGGGCCCCTACATGCCACATACTTAGGTAAACCTATACATATTGGGCATCAAACTGTTCAGTGGACCCCAGGCATTCATATTTAGGGTGTTTTATTTGGTTACTTTATGACCTGTAGGAGATAAGATACTATAGACTAGAAGCTTTGAAGCGATTTTTAAAAAAAATCACAAATTTTGATAAAAACCAATAACTTTAGGAAAGCATTGCGACTTGATAGTTTGGAGTAGACAGACAGTTGTGCCTATTCTGTATTCCCCAGAATCTGTTCTTTCCAAAAATGTACAATTTTCTGGGATAAACCTTCTGTTAGTGGAATTTTGGCCTTGAAATCCAAAGTATGCAGTTTTTTTGGAGCAGTGCTTTGGGAATTTGGTAATGTACTGCTGGGAGTTTTTGACCTATACAAGTGAGAAATCTCCATAAAACTATATATATTTGGTATTGGCACGTTCAGGAGACATGGGACTTTCCAAATCAGTTGTATATTCGTGCATAAAATAATTTTTGTTTCTAGTATGTGTGATTATATTATGGAAAATTTGATTTTTTTTGCATTTTTAGACATTTAGAAGCCTATATCTTGTTACAGAATTGGAATTACACAAAAATTCTACCATATTTTGAAAGCTTAGGTTGTTCTGAAAAAAACGATATATTGTTTTCCTTGGTAAACTAAAAGTCCCCCCGAGGAAAGGCCCCTAAAGTGAAACAGTGCAAAATGTTCAAAAACTGTCTGGCAATACAAGTTCCGCTTTGACCAAAATGGCTGGCAGTAAAAGGGTTAAACATAATGAATCGCTATGCTACATGGCATGATTCCAGGTGCATTGTTACCCAGTCTATTAATAGGTCCTTGTGATGGGGGGGGGGGGGGGTGACAAACTATAAAGATGTGCTTTCTTTTGATTTCAATAGTAATCAATGGAAGGGTGAAAGCATTAGCGGAGCAGCCCACCAGTTCCTATATAATATTGGTTTTTTTGTTTGTTTGTTTGTTTTCAAAAAAGATGGCAACCCTACCTACTGAATAAAACAAGTCCAGAATAATTCTGTGCTCATAAGCCCGTACATTATTATATATAATACAAACAATATAAACAATAATTGAAAGAAAAAAAAAGTTATATACCTCCCACCAGTCCAGTTTTTCATGCAACAGTACCGCATTGGGGGGCTTCATGGAAATGCTGTTGAGTCTGTTTGGATTGAGGGGGAGTAAAGTGTATCTCACTAAACCCTAATTATGCCATGAAAAATTAAAAATAGTATTATTGATCAATCAATAGCAATTAGTAAGATTGAGAAGGAAAACCTAAGAAGTATCTCACTGAAAGGTCCTGAAATAACATACTATTAATTAAACACATTATTCAGTGGGAAACACAACCATTTATTGGCTCAGAATTTAAATACAAAAATTCAAAAAACAAACCATACTATACCAAATGGAAAGGTACATCCCATGCTACATGGCACCCTCTCTCCTTCCTAACGCGTTTCGCACACTAGGTGCTTCATTGATCCTAGCAAAAAGTTAGTGTTGTTTACAACACACCAGAGACATAAACCAGGAAATACCCTTCACCACACAGGCAGGGCTGTATTTACCATATAGGAACCGGAGGGCCCATACCTAAGGTGGCAGCATTAGAGGGACAGCCCTGTGTGCTTATATTGTGAATAAAATGTGCAAGGAAAAAAACCTCCTAAGCTCCCCACGGTACTTGTGGCTATCCAGTGGCAGAGCTGAGGAGTCATGCGGGTTTGGTACTGTGGGCTGAGGTCCGGTGTCTAGGGGGGCACTGGACCTAAATACATACAGCCCTGCATGCCAGCACAAATAATATTCTATCTTTATATGCTAGAATAGCTAGATAGTGTTTAAAGGCACAAATTATACTTTCTTTTTACATTGGTGACAGTATCAATAAGATGCCTGCCAATAATAGAGTATTTTACTAATTGCAATGCCAATTGGAGACTAGTGATTCCTCACACAAATAAATATGCAATAGGTTTCCTTGGCAGAATGAGTGAGCATGAAAATTAAACAACTGCAACCCCTGATAATAAACTTGGTGTATTTTCCCTTTAAATACCTCACCTAATCCACTTATCTAGTGGGTACCACATTAATCCCTAAAATGAAACCAGCCAGACGATGCAGATCCACTTAAAGGTTGTCTCCCATCCAGCTGGCTGTAAGTGGGAGTAAATACAGGATGTTTTGTAATGTTTATACGAGCCTGGCTCCTGAACAAAAATGTTCTCTGTGCTAGCGGCAGAGGGGAAAGTATGGAAAAGGGACAAGAGGGAAAAGGAGGCATTAGCAGGTTCTGCTACAATTTCTGCCCAGTTTGTGTTGAAACCAGAGACCTCGGCCAAGATATAAGAAATGGAAATGAATTCCACTGCAAGTGTTAATGCCAATTTGTGATCAGGCAGGGGCCGTTATTCAGAGGGCAGCACCTGCTAAGGTCCATCACTTTAACAGTATTTTCAGCCAGTTTACATTAGGCCCCTGAAGCTCCCAGCTTAGCAACAATTTTAAAAGGCAGCAAGTAGAAACAAAGCTAAATGACTAGGTAAACCACCACCAAGCTACACTTTTTTCCTGACCCAAGTTGCTAAAGTTTTTGCAAAGAAAATGAGGCACCTGTTTAGAGAACCTGCATGGCATAGCACTGCGCCGGGCACTAGAGCCTGTACTGTGCATGAATGGGGGTACTGCGAATGCCTACGAAGATGGTGGAGCAGTAGGGTACTGCAGCCTGACTATGGAAGGCATATTTTGACCCAGGACCATTGTCTTCCTTACATACAGGTTAGAACCTGGGGCCAGGGGATGGTGATTTGCGCCAAAACATTGTAGTTTGCTAGTGGTTTTCCTTGTATGTTTATGTTGTTTAACGCTTGTATATTGCACACAACAGTAATACTACGGATTTTCTCTTTCTCAACTTTTCAATTTGCAAATATCTTGCTTATTATACAGGTGCATGTTTCATACAGTTACCCTGATTCGTCTCCTTACCAATGGTTTCATGGGCATCAGGGTACATATTTATTAAAGGGATTCTTTCATAAGAAAACATGTTGTTTACAAAATGCATCAGTTAATAGCTCTACTCCAGCAGAACCCTGTATTGTATTTCACAGCAGATTTTTTAAAATTTGGTTTTAAAAATCTGACGTGGGGCTAGGCATATTCTTCGTTTTGGCCGTGTGACTTGCGCTCGGACAAACTTCAGTCACTCTTTACTGCTGTGCTGAAATTGTTTTTACCCTCAGCAGAATAGCACTCCCCCAGTTACACTGAGAAGGAGAAACAATAGCTTATTTGAAAGCAGTTCTATTGTGTTCTATTCTAAGTGCTGGCTCTTTCTGAAAGTCCAGGTTAAGGCACAATGCACTAAGAGATGGTTGCCTATACACAAATATTACAACAACAAAAATACATTTATTACTTCAAGAATAACATTTTGAAATGGTAGAATTATTTGCAATGTTCACAGTTTAATTTATTAATATAAACTACGCTACAAAAATCATTGCAGAATCCTTTTAATAGTTGTATAATTACATTTTAAAAACAAATGTGAGGTAATCTGAACCATGTGTGCGTGGGTTGAATTATTAAATGATTTTTAGCAATATGGTGATCTAAAGTACAAAACAATCCCTTATGCAGAAACAACCCCTCCCCCAAAAATTTCAGATAACAGATCCTTTACCTATAACATTTCTATAACATTTAAACAGAATCTAAATCCAAAAAATGAATTGATTGATGTAAACAGGGTGCATCTCTGAGCACTTTTACAGTTTACATTCATTTTCTATTTTTAATGGTTTCTGAGCATTTTTAGACTGCCAATACCAGGCTTTTGGCTCTACTGGGAATAAGCTTACACCGATTCATATTTTGGGGTTTAGATCCCCCTTTAACTTTATGGAAGTACAAGGGAATTCTCTCTTACCTTTGAAAAGCGGGCATTAATCCATTTGGTAAAGGTCTTTTTCTGTACATCATTATGTTCATCTGAAAAATAGCAAGTTAGAAATCTGGTTAGTGTTTAACAGAACCTAAACTTTTCCTTTTGGTTAATCAGTGATAACAAATATTGTCAGTCAGTGAAGTAAAGTGAAAGCCAACTGTTGTGCATGTTGGAGAGAAAGTGTGATACACAGGCCTGGACAGAGATTCAAAAAAGGCCCTGGCATATCAAGCACACAGAGGCCCAAACAGTCCCCTACAGGCCCAATAAATAGTGACTGTCTATGGCATCTTACAGCAGCGCCTCTGGCATTTGCCTGAACCCACAGATTGCCAGTCCGGGCCTGGTGATGCAGCTCACACAAGACAAAGGTCAATAAGCCTTGTACCTGGATTACAACTGCTCCACCATAGCACTGTGCAATACTTATAATAATGTAGCGGTTAGCAAAGAGAAGTGGTTTATTAGGAAATTAGATCTTGGAATGTAAGTGAAGCTATACATGTTGCTTGTATTGTTCACCTTCACTGATCTATGCAATATTTATTTTTTAAAGGAACATGCACTACAGTTACCTGGTTGCCATGGGTTACAAGACTACACATTCCTAAAGTAGTGGGTTACGGGTGCCTGCTTTGAAGATAGACTATGCTACCTTTTGGCTTTTTATCTTCCTACCATGCCAGACAAATTTTGGGTGCCCTATTCTGATCACCAGCAGTGCTGGACTGGTATACTCAGCTAATTACCAATGCTCCCAACCATGCTACATGCCACTCTAGCAGCAAATAATTCATGTATAGGTATGAGATCCCTTATCTCAGTGGTTCTCAACCTTCCTAATGCTGCAACCCTTTAATACAGTTCCTCATTGTTGTGGAATAGAAATTATTCCCAAGACCATCGGAAATATGCGTTTTCTGATGGTCTTAGGTGACCCCTGTGAAAGGGGTCGGGACCCACAGGTTGAGAACCACTGCCTTATCTGGAAACTTGTTATCCTGAAAGCTCCAAATTATAAGATGGACCTCTTCCATAAAGGCCATTTTAAACAAATAATGCACTTTTAATAGACTTAAGATATGGTGATTCAAATTACGGAAAGATCCCTTATCCAGAAAATCCTAGGTCCCAAGCATTCCAAATAATACATTCTATACCTGTTTTCAGCTTTAAGGAATGCTTAGCTTTCCTGAAATCACTTGCGCCATCTATGGGGAAAAAAGCCTGTGCAGAGGAATACTTTCAGTATTTTAACATTAGTAAACCAAAGGGCAACATTCTTTGAATTCCTTATGAACAGGTTTGCCAACAGAACAGAATGGGAAAAGCCTTGTGTCTGATAAATAAGCATGTAAAATGTAAGCACTTGCACTGTGTGTAGAGAAAAAGAAAACAAAAAACATCAAGTTGTTGCATGCCAGAATCATATGAACTGGCAAATTGCAACCTAAACGTGACCTGAAAATTTTCAGCAAACTTTTAAAGCCTAGAAATGGACTGATGGCAGATTACTTGCTAGTGACTAAACAAGTTGCTTAAATACATTCAGAATATACATTTACATTATTTACATTGGAAAGTGTAAACATGGAGAAGGTAGGTATCCTTTGAGGAAATAGATAGTCTTATGATGAGCAATTTGTGCAACGGCGGTACTAGGTCCATAGACTTAAGGAGTGGTCATTAAGGTTAAGCCATTAAGGGGAATTACACTTTTAAAAGGGTTTCTGTGAACCTCAAAAAATGTGATAATATGTAAACCACATAAAATAGATGCTGGGAACACCTCCATGGCAATAAAAGATTTTGGGGGTTATGTAATTAAAGGAACTAAGTTTGCCCAGGTGCAAGTAGCCCATTGGCACAACCAATCAGGTGGTAGCATTTACTTCTCACCCGCTTTCAAACATCTTATTGGTTGCTATAGATTACTGGGCAAATGTAGAGTCTTTTATTATATATGGCGGTAAATCCCTTGGCAATCTAGTCCACTGTCATGCCATGTCTCCTTTGTATTGAGAGCACATGGATAACAATAAAGGTGCCAGGCCCCCAATGCAAGAAAATATTCAGAGGAGCCTGGCACGCTTACAAACCCTCAAATGCCAACCCCCCTCCAATGCCCAATCAAATACACATATACAGGAGATCAGTCGCCCATGGTAGAGATCTATCGCAGGCAACAAATCGACTACAGTGCCATTGCCCTACCAGTGATCTATAATTTAGCAAGAGTACATGTAAGTGAAGAAGTTCTGCAAGTGAACTGCAGTGGACTTTTCTTAACTTAGCTAACATGTCTGAAATGTCCTACAAGAGACTAAAAAAAGTGCAGCAGTCATAACACGTTCTAAATAAAGAGTTGATGCTCAAAATTGTGGCTACAAAGACCAAGCTGTTCCCATCTGCCATCAAGTTGTACATTCTTTCACATGCCAGCTGCACTAAAGCAGTGGTGACACAGGATAAATAAGTCACCTGTCAATTACAAATAAACTCAACATATAAATGCAGCTGTGCAAAGAAGGGGGAGTAATACAAAGTGGTAATTTGTTGCTAACTGTGCCCTAAATTCCAGTGCAACCAAATGTGAGTGTAACTTTGTGTCCTATCAGAAGAAAAAAATGTGACATTTCAAACAGGCACAGGCAGAGCTTCTTACCATGGGTCTCCGTAAAAAAAAAAAAAAAAACCTTGCATATGGGAGAGCTTTGCAGCCTCAGAGAATTTATGATCAACCTTATTTATTTATTACTGTTGTAACAGGAAAGTTCACTTTGCTCAAGGAGATCATAGAGCATAATTAGTATAGGGGCCCTATTTGTGTTCCAGCCCATAGGTTAAAAAAAATCACTGGGCTTTGGGGAACTACTACATACAGTGCCAGCAAACTAGGCCACACAACAAACAGGGGACTTAATAAGTGTTAATAAGTGTTAAATAATTTAACAAACAAGGGTTACAAACTAAAGCTGGCCATACACGTGGCGATCTCACGATGTTTCGTACGACCGTCGGTCGCACGAAACATCGTCAGATCCGCCACACACCATTCAGGGCTGAATCGGCAGGTAAGGAGGTAGAAACAATAGGATTTCTACCTCCTTCTGCCGATTCAGCTCTGAAGGGAGAATTTTGGTCAGGCGCCTTCTATGGCGCCCGATCAAAATTTTCTAACTTGGCCGATCGGCGAGCCGACCGATTTCAGCAGCTTCCTGCGATATCGGTCGGCTCGCTGACATGCCATACACGCACCGATTATCGTACGAAACGAGGTTTCGTACGATAATATCGGTGCGTGTATGGCCACCTTAAGAATGGGATCAGAGCCAGGTGTCCGTTACACACCACCATAAAAATATTCTGATTATAATGAGTTTTCCATTTACAGGAGCTCTAAAAATCTGTTTTTCAATAAAAAAAAAAATCAGTCAGACAAAAACTGCTTTTAATAGCAATTACATTTACACATAAAACTTTAAAACCCCTGAAAATATGTAATTAATATATACTGATATATTGCTTAGAAAGACTTATTCTTTCATTATGCAAAAGAAAGAAATGTGTTTGGGTGGAGGGCCTTTGAAAAGTATATCAGTTTCCTGAGATAAACTAAAGTGAGAAAATACTGAGTTACAAGTCAGCTTGGCAGGACGCCTTCACACCACTAATGCTGCAAAAAAGCTTTGGGATATAACAGTGATGGTGTTGGGTCAATATTGGATCGCCTACAGACAGCAGAGATGTAAAAACAGGAGCAAAGTGCAAAATCGGGGCTGCTAGTTACAATATGAAAAAAAGTCCAGAGGCAAAATAACATGCAAATTATTTCTATTGTGAAATATTTTCACTTATCATGCTATTGTGTGGCAGCAAACACCTAATGAGGGTGGTGCACACTATACCACAGACTGATGTTAGGGAACATGCACATATGTAACACCTGCCTCTCCCTCGGTTTACACTTCTAAATATGTTGGTCATTTATTTAATAATGTTATATACACTACTAGCCAATCTACACATCAGTCAAATACATTAATTTTAAGTTAGGTGAGTATTTTTATCACTGACTTCTGAGCTTCCCCACAATGATTAATGTGCCCATAAAAGAAGTCACATTTCTAAAAATAGCAAAAAAGTCCCCACAGGGATCATAAACTGGTAGAAAGACCACTTGGTTACATCAGTAAAGTGCAGAATTCATCGATTATAACATATTGCAGATTATAGAATTAGATAATCTAATGTGTCTGTAATAACCTAGAAATTAACTATGCAGGTAGCTTCTCTGCACTATGCAACTGATTTAGATTTCTTGGGATCAACTCCCCCCATTTATAAATAAACATTTGGTCAGGATCCCGCTTACATTACAAACGTATCCTGAATATATAGGATTAACCATAAAAATCCACTTGCCGGTAGTATGCTGAACAGAAAACAAGTATTCTACCCAAACCCCATTCTAAATTTCCTAAAGACTGGGATCCCGTCCAGGTTTTAATGCCCCCTATGAGGGATGGATCCACGACTTAACTATGGCATATTGTGCACTCCCTGTGAACTTGATCAGCCTCTTTTTATTGGGCCCTGTTTATCTTTATGCTTTTTTACCATATAATTTAGTGAGTATCTGTTCAATGTCAAATTGCCAGTAAGATATGAAAGAGGCAGTGAGACACGTATTTAAAACATGTGCTGGGTAAGAAGCTCTGGAGCCCAAGGCAGCAAGGGTCTAGTGTACAAAAACAGCACTATTTAAAACAATAATTTTGTTTTTTAATAAAACACAGTAGGCATAAAAAGAACATCAGCATCATTGCCAGGGGGAAAAATAACTAGGTGCTTGGCTCACAGGTGTTTATTCAAAGAAGTTTATTTTAATAGATTGTGAAAGGCAGGGAACAAAGGGTGGCAGTTTTTATGGTACTGAACAACATATTGAAGGGATATAATGTTTTTATACCATAATAGTGTTTTCTTTGTATAAGGTACAAACTTTAGGACATGAAGTAACTGTTTTTTCAGAGGGTGGTACACACATTGTTTGGAAAATCAGAATCAGAGAAACTCCAAGACCCAGAATCTATCACTTCACAATATAACAAGGTTAGTGAGGGGTTGCATTACTATGCAAGTCTAGGGGGGGGGTGGGAAACTGTTGCCAAATAGCACAGACACACTGCCATAGTTTCCTATGGATATGGGGCAAAAATATATTTAGTTTAGAAATTTCAGTTGGCATCTTTGCACCTTTTCTTTTACACTAGCTCAATATGGAAAAGACAGTCAAGGATCATATAACAGAAGTGTAGAGCTTTAAATGGATTGTGTTGATCAAGCACAGTGGCTCAGAGGGTAGCACTTATACCTTATATTCCAGCCACAGCAATATTTACAAGGAGTTTGTACGTTCTGTCTGAGGGTAAGTTTCCTGCCATGCTCCAAAAATATACTGACAGGTAAATTGGCTCCTGACTAAACTGACCACAGTGAATGTGATATGGACCTTAGGGTGAAGACACATGAAGCTACTAGTAGCAGCTACTTGTCATGGCTACAAAGGTAGACAATGCTGATCATTTACTGATAATTGTCTCTTTGTGTGTCTGAGCAAAAGGAAATTCTCAGTATTGTCTAAGGCAGGGTATTTTCTGGCTTTTAGTAGCTGCTACTAAGTAGCTCCATGTGTGTTCACCCTTCCATTGTAAGCTCCTCTGAGGCAGGAACTAATGTGAAAGAAGTATAATCTCTGTAAAGCACTGAAGAAATGTATCAAAACTATTCTGAATTACGACAGTTACTATTTTTGCTGGCATGGGGTACTCAGAAGTCTCTCTGTACTTCCTTTCCTGGAACAAAATTGTAGACCTGTGATGTTTTATGGCAGGAATTCAAGGTACACACCCATGGTGACAGTGAGTGCCTCACAAGACTTAGAAAGGAATAGTTAAAAAAAAAGAGCCTTTTAGATAAAGGTTTATTTAATGCTGCACTGGGGGGACTGTGATGGAGATGATTATATTGGGGTGCAACAGTGAAATAATCACTTGAACCCTACACAAGTAGTAGATGAAATTTAATAAACACCGACATCCATATTAATTGGTGGCATAAAAAAGTCCCCCCACACACTTTTTCACAATTATCTGGTGGTCACTGAAAAACCTGAATGCTAAGAATCTGCCTCACAACAAAAACTGATGCTAAAACCTTCTCTGGAACACAATTCCCGCTAGGTCATTTCACTCGCTTGCCAGGTCTGACTATAATAGGGCCTGCAGGCCCCGTTCGCGTGAATAGGAGAGGATGTTTATTTTCCACATGCACATTCGATCCTTTGGCTCGTGGACAGAGATTTCCGATTAGAGAAGCCAAGGCTGGCCATCTACAATTGGAAAACACGAGTCATCCAATCAGATAAAAGCCTCCCAGCCTTTCATTCCAATTTCAGTGAAAATGAGTCAATGTTTCTAAGTGCTATAACCCTGCTGAAAATTATATGCATTCCACCAAGGGAGCAAAAAAAACAGGGAATCACCAGTGAAATTAATAGAAAACTAAACCTTAATGAGTGATCCACTTCTATAATTACATTTCTACGTGCTTAAAATATCCTGTAAACATGATAACCTTACCCGAGGTAAACTGCCTAGTTTGTTCCACTTATACATGTGGCAGGAGATGGCACGTTCAAGAGGAATAGACACCTACAGTATGTTTAGCTTGAGCCAAATAAACAGGGCTTCTATAAAAAGTGCTAAGTCTATTATTTTAATTAAAAAACATAATTTCAAATATAGAGACCTGTTCTTTCCCTTACCAACACCCCAACCCACCCCCTTTGGGAAATTAGTTCTACTGTGTATAAACGAGTCCCATCCTGCCTCTCTAACATCATACTTACAGGTAAGGCCCTATGGAGAACATTGGAGACAACCTCCAACCTGATCCGCTGCATGTCTGCAAAGCAGCAGATACTGTACAGGTCAATGAAGAGGTGTACAGGAGCAGATCTGCTTCTCCACAGGCTGAGAGCAGCAGAGCCAACCCTCCATGGAGCCTTAATGTAGCCATACAGGGGCATATTTAAGCCCTTTAAACCCATTTGGCAGCTCATCTACCCATGCATGGGGCCTTCCTGAGCAATATCTGGCCAAAAATCAGGCAGGTGTCGATCACTTTGATTTTTGTGTCAGATTGGGGACCACTTCGGCTCACTGAGGTGGCCTTCAGTCTGAAGGCCCCTATAATCGTCATTTTAATTAAATCATTTTGACCTAGGAAATTCATATTAGCCAGGGGAAAATCCACTCATATGGTGACCTCGCCAAACAAGCATGATCTGTGACAATCCTGGGAAAAAAACTGAACAGTGGATGTTATGCACTGGCAGGAGTCACGGGGGGGGGGGGGGGTCATATTAGCAACAGCAGGGGTTGCTAACTTCCACTCATAAAAGCCAAAACGTTAGGCACCCTGAGGGCATATTCCATATAAGAAAATCCACATGAATAGTCATCGGGGCTTGTTTATTAACATGGGACAAATTTGTCTCTTGGCCATAACCCTCGACAGCCATAGGTCAGGTGGACAGGCCATGCAACACTGCAGCACATTCACCTTCACATGGAGCAAGGGTACATTTTTCCAACATCTTCTGCTGCTTCTGCCTTCTCTTTGGAACAGGCAGGTGCATGCCTAGTAGACTGAAAGCTGAACTTTGGCACAACAGGCTGACATTTTCACTGTATTGCATATGTGCCTGCACAGACCCGGAGAAGAGAAGCCAGAAATACCTAGGCCACTGCAGTTTTCTGCTAACAGGAGGTATTAGCCCTGGGGGGTGCATTATAATTTGGTGCCCCACAGAGATTATAGCTTTAGTTTTTCTTTGGAGGTTCCCAAGGGCTCTTACACATCACATTCCACTGGACAGGAATGCATGAGTTAACAGAACCCAATTTACCCTATAGACTCACTGTGCCTCACTGAACTGCAGAACACAGGTCAGACACAATTTGCTGCATTTCACCTTTCAGAGCTACCCATGTGCCATATAAATTTTGGCCATTTCTCAGTTTACCAGTCTATTTCCAAGTTTCCATTACCTTATTTTGTAGTTTTCTAAAATAAACACATAATCCTTTGTATCATGACACAACCCTCCCCACAATATATGCCCAAGTAAACTAGCACCCAAATATTTATTGTTTATTTCACTGATGTAGTGTAGCCTACGCAACAGACATCCCAGGAATGTTCAGCAATATTGGCTCCAGAGATCTGTATTGCAAGCAGCCATCCACACTCTTTGTGTGCAACTCTTCTATTAATGGATGGCATAAAATGCATCAGCGTGACATTGTGACATTGTCCTAAGTCAGTCAAGTGTGCCTGCAACTGTTTACTTACCATAACTATAATCTAAACAGAGAGAGCTTGTTATTACGATTATTTTTAGCTTTACATTTATGTAAGGAATACATTCTACAGGTCTGTGCATGAAGTGAACAGTGTGAACTAGTAGGAAAAGGCCCACACTCTAGACATCCTAGGAGTGTAGGCAAGAGCCCACTGACTATTTGAGCACACTATTTATCATGATTTTTAACTGCTCCATATTTGTTGAGTATATTCTATAGATAAGTTTACCTTGAAATAGCTCATTTACTTGTTCTTCTTTAAGCTGTATTGCATAATATAATGTTATTATATGGCGACAGGTGTGCCATTCCTCTATGCAGTCTACGGTACAACTGTTCTAATGTAACAAAAGCTTTCAGCGCAGCTTCGGTCTCTCTTGCTGAAAGGCATCAAGCTAAGAAGTATTGTGCTTCTGTCAGGCACAGGAGCTTAGACTAGATTTATACTGCAAGGTGGAATGTAAAGAAGGAGATGAAAATATTGAAAGGAAAATCTATCCTATTAATAGACAGGTTTTACATTAATGTCATTTTGCTATGAAAGTTAAAGGTGCAATTCACCTTCAGAAAACTTAATGAAAACTAAGTAACGACTTCAAGCTAAACACTAACACAGTGACAATTTGCTATAATAGTGGTATAATATTGGTGGCATTTCTCTGGAAGGATGAGAATATATCAAACTACGTATTACATTTTAACAGTCTTTGAAGCCCAGGACCTTGATCATAGAGCTGCCCCTAGGGAACATGAGAGTAAGCAAAATAAAAATAACTAATTTTAAAAGTTACATTTAAAAAAAGTGATTATTTACTATCTTGTTATTGTCAGGATCACATGTGTGGCAGCTCCTACAAGTACCAATGAAATATCAATTAATGATTGTTAAAATGAAACAGCAGTTCCAGGGCTCAGCCTCTATGCTTCTCACATTTGGGAGTACCCTAGTTTTCCATAGCAACAACGGACTGCATAGAAACAACTGAAATGGGCCAGTATATGTATTTTAAAAGGTTCTGTATAATGTCCTTTGCCCTGATGTCCATAATCAGTAGCTCATACAAAGGTCTCTCCCAGATGTGCCTTTAAAATATATTTTAGTATGATGTAGGCAGGTAAATTCACACAGTTTGCAGTTGGTCTTTATTTTGTGTGTGTGTGTGTGTGTTTTTTTAACGCACCTCTCCAGTTTAGAATTTTAGCAACAACCTGGTTGCTAGGGTATAGTTTAACCAGTGGGTTGAATATGAAACTGAAATATAAACAGGAGAGGACCTGAGAATAAGAAGAAATAAAAATTGCAATAACAATAAAACTGTAGTTCCTCAAAGTGATTTAGTTTTTTGGGTAAAAAGTAACAGAAAAGGAAGGCAAATAATTAAAAAACTATTAAAAATAAAGGGGATTTGCTAGAACATCCTGTAAAACATCCTGCAACTTAAAGGAAGAGAAAAACAAAAAAAATCTTTTATAATAAATAAAATATAATGTACTGTTGCCCTGCACTGTTATAGGGTTGTGTGTTTACTATAGTTTATATAAGTAAACTTCTGTGTAATCACAGGGGCAGCTATTTAGGGCTCTGGCACACGGGGGAGATTAGTCGCCCGCGACAAAACTCCCTGTTCGCGGGCGACTAATCTCCCCGAGTTGCCTACCCCTGCCATCCCACCGGCGAACATGTAAGTCGCCGGCGGGATGGCAGACGCGGCGGCGCGATTTTGCGCAAATCGCCGAAAAAGACTCGTGAGTCTTTTTCGGCGATTTCCTGAAATCGTCCGCCGCGTGTGCCAGCCGGCGGGATGGCAGGTCATGGCAACTCGGGGAGATTAGTCGCCCGCGAACAGGGAGTTTTGTCGCGGCCGACTAATCTCCCCCATGTGCCAGAGCCCTTAAGCTACAAAAAAGGGAAAAAGGCACAGGTTACATGGCAAATAACAGATAAATTCCCTTTATCAATTTAAGAAGCTGCCCCCATGGCTAGACAGCTGTTTTGTTTATAAATTATAGTAGTGTTTCTGAAGCAAACACACAACTTTTTACTGGTGCAGGGCAATAGTAAATAATACATTACTTTGATAGACTTGACTTTCATTTTTTGTTGATGTTACAGTTTGTTTAAAGGTGAACTACCCTTTAGTTATCTTAACATATGGATGTATCAATTCATGGAATGCTGCCCATCTAACATCAGTCTAAACTATATTAAAGGCAGCACTTGTACTGCTGCAGAATGAATAAAAGTATGCAGGAGCAGAAATCAGTTGCATATATAGTGTTTCCAAGCAACAGGTGTAAAGATGCCGGTTTGGTGAAGCAGTCCTAAAAACCACTCCAGGCTGGCAGCAGTTACATCACTGACTATCCCCCCAGAATTATTAATATCTGTACCTGGTGTCACAGAGTGTGTCCTTAAGTTTGATGATACCTTGAGAGAAAAGTGGGGATGTTTCCATGCAGGTTGTGCAGGCAGCCCCTTCACACTCATGTCAGTGTAACTGCAAGCAGCAGCAGCAGCAGAGGAAACGGATACTGATTTTAAGCTAGAAGCAAATGCATTGTGGGCGTGTGTGGAACTCACTGGATTTCCTATATTACGCAGAAAGTATGTGAAAACACTAACAGACAAAATACTCCCCGGAGGGTTAGAAAGCATAACAGAGGCAGGCAAGCCTGTGTGGGAACCAGAACTTCATCTGGTCCTGTATGATAAATAAATTAGAAACATTAGCAGCAAAGTCTGCCAAGCAAATTGTTTGGAACCCTCCTAGCAATGCTAAAAGAGAATTCATGTTTATTCATATGTTTTGGCCTAAAACGTGCTTCATGCCTAACCTGCAGCATTCTAGTTGGCTGAGCATCATGGGAGCTGTAGTTAAAAGAAAAACTGGATAGCTCTGTAGTAACAGTAAACCATGATCAAATTTAACTATATATCATTTTTATTCTATATTTTTTTATTTTAATAGCACATCTACAGAGGACATTTATTTAAAATACTGAATCTTTATTGGAACACCCTATCCCCTCTGATTCCTGTAGCTGTTAAAATTAGTGATGAGTTTGTGTTAATTTTATTCACATAGATGTACAGTTACATTTGGGTAGCCAATCACAGCTGCGCCCTTACATATGGAAATGTATATTGCAGTTCACTGCCAGATCTGCTGGGTGCCCATGGTACCGATGGTTCTACCGAGCACTGATCCACAGGTAAGCAAACATGATTATATCCCACAGACAAACACCGATTTAAAAAAAAACAAAAAAACACACTGGTGTAGCCTACAATGCAAGACATTTATTCTCTGCTAATATAGTTTTGGCATTAACAAAAAGGTGGCTACCCTATCAAAACAGGTCAGTCCATGCAAGAGTACTTTTCTGACCAATTACATTTTATTTACACACTTCAAACCAAATACAACATGATCAAATTCATCAGTGTGTTCAGGCCATTAGTATTCTCTTTTATGCACCCCTTGCGAGCTCTATTGCCATGAGGCAAGGTAAGTAACTCACCTCTGGCAGCATTTTACTAGCGCTGGAACCCTATCAGGAAAATAGATCAGCTAGGTTTCCTGTTGTTTGTCAATATTTTGGCAAAATGGCTCCACATGCCTCAGCTTATTAGCAATATGCCTATCTTTGGCATTGCTGGTTTGTACCTGGTCCTGTCTGGTGTTAATATATATCCTTTCCAAGTGCTTTCCAGAAAAAATATTTATTTGTATCATTAATGCCAAGAACACCCTCAAAATCTTCTGTGACCAGGACTGGAGTTGCAGTGTGTGTTTAAAGAATGCAGCGGAATAAGCATCTTATAAACACGTGTGATGGTCCCAAAGGGTTTGGTCACCTTAAATTTGATGCTTCCATAGAATAACTAATTGACAAGAGGAAGCAGCTGGTTTCTAAACAGATTTATGTTTGACAGTATTTACTGTAGCAATGGCAGTTAATGAATTTAAAAATGAACTTTAAAGCATGACTCTCTATAATCTAAATTTAGGAATTAAAACTAAATTCAGTTTAGATTAAGGAAAAAGTGAGATTTCAAGTAATCAACTAAAAAAAAAAAAAGAAAAATGTGTATTATAAATAGTGTATCCCTTTTGTAACCTGTATAAGCACTATGCCTAATGCCTTTACTGTATATGGTCATGGAACTTCTTGTTGACTGCTAATATCACTATTCACAAAATACATTACTGCTCCAAGTTGCCACTTGTCAGAGCAAGCCACTGCGCTGACCCGATTGTGACACTAGCCACAAGAATCAGCCTCAATTGTGGCACAGTAAATGAGTAAATGGCACTATACCTAGGAGTTAACTATATGAGACTCCTTTGCTGAAGGTATTAGTGTCCATGCCACAAAAACAACATACAACTACAGTACATGCAACAACATACAGAAGCACATGATTCTGTTGGATGCTACAAAACCTTGTCCTGATCCTTGAGAATTAAGAACTGAGGGGCAGACAGGAGCATTTGACCACTGCTATTCTCTGCAGAATGGCAGTGGCGGCCTAAACGCAGTCTTCTTATCTCTGTAATATACAACTTTCTCCCTGTAAATGGTAGATTAACGACCATCATATAATGGTCGTTAATCTACCATGTATATGGAGAAAGTTGTATATTTGAAAAATTAAATCAAAACACAAATGTTCTATGGAGTCCTAGGCAAGCACAGGAGACACAAAATCCTTCTTAAAGTGATACTGACAATAAAAAACTACTCTTCAAAATATTAATGTACATAAAAAGTTACCTACAGTATAGGTTATTTTGATCATTTTTCACTGAGTTTGCTTCTGTAAGTAATTGTTCCTAAACCTCACTGTTTTGCCAACCTGATTGTCCCTTCTCAACCTGTCAGTTATAGCTTCTAATGCTAAGAGACTACTGATACACAAATATGGCAGCCCCCTCAGAGGAAAATGGGGGATCAGATAGGTAATGTAAAAGCATCAGGCAAATACTTTTATAGCAAAATTATAAATAGCATGCAAAGACAATGTTATTATAGATGTGAAAAAGGTTTAACCCTTTTACTGCCAGCCATTTTGGTCAAAGCGGAACTTGTATTGCCAGACAGTTTTTGAACATTTTGCACTGTTTCACTTTAGGGGCCTTTCCTCGGGGGGACTTTTAGTTTACCAAGGAAAACAATATATCGTTTTTTTCAGAACAACCTAAGCTTTCAAAATATGGTAGAATTTTTGTGTAATTCCAATTCTGTAACAAGATATAGGCTTCTAAATGACTAAAAATGCAAAAAAAATCAAATTTTCCATAATATAATCACACATACTAGAAACAAAAATTATTTTATGCACGAATATACAACTGATTTGGAAAGTCCCATGTCTCCTGAACGTGCCAATACCAAATATATATAGTTTTATGGAGATTTCTCACTTGTATAGGTCAAAAACTCCCAGCAGTACACTACCAAATTCCCAAAGCACTGCTCCAAAAAAACTGCATACTTTGGATTTCAAGGCCAAAATTCCACTAACAGAAGGTTTATCCCAGAAAATTGTACATTTTTGGAAAGAACAGATTCTGGGGAATACAGAATAGGCACAACTGTCTGTCTACTCCAAACTATCAAGTCGCAATGCTTTCCTAAAGTTATTGGTTTTTATCAAAATTTGTGATTTTTTTTAAAAATCGCTTCAAAGCTTCTAGTCTATAGTATCTTATCTCCTACAGGTCATAAAGTAACCAAATAAAACACCCTAAATATGAATGCCTGGGGTCCACTGAACAGTTTGATGCCCAATATGTATAGGTTTACCTAAGTATGTGGCATGTAGGGGCCCCAATGTGAACATACCCCATATGAACTGTCATTTCTGTCATTTCAGCTTCTGCAAAATCAACACATTTACATCATTATATGTGGGATGAAGCTAGTAAAAAGTACGCTCACCCCAGAAAGTCATATATTTTTGGAAAGTACACATTCCCCCGAATCTAAAATGGGTACCCATGTCTTTCTACTCCAAAGTACCAAGCCGCACAGCTTTTCTAAAGTTAGCAATTTTGATGACATTTCCAAAAATCCCCTCAAAGCTTCCAATTTGAAGCATCTTATCTCCCACATAGCATTAGGTACCAAGATAAAACACCCTGAATTTGAACACCAGGGGTCCACTGAACAGTTTGATGCCCAATATGTATAGGTTTACCCAAGTATGTGTCATGTAGGGGCCCGAATGTGAACATACCCCCATATATACTGTCATTTCTGTCATTTCAGCTTCTGCAAAATCAACACATTTACATCATTATATGTGGGATAAAGCTAGTAAAAAGTAATCTCACCCCAGAAAGTCATATATTTTTGGAAAGTACACATTCCCCCGAATCTAAAATGGGTACCCATGTCTTTCTACTCCAAAGTACCAAGCCGCACAGCTTTTCTAAAGTTAGCAATTTTGATGACATTTCCAAAAATCCCCTCAAAGCTTCCACTTTGAAGCATCTTATCTCCAACATAGCATTAGGTACCAAGATAAAACACCCTGAATTTGAACACCAGGGGTCCACTGAACAGTTTGATGCCCAATATGTATAGGTTTACCCAAGTATGTGGCATGTAGGGGCCCGAATGTGAACATACCCCCATATATACTGTCATTTCTGTCATTTCAGCTCCTGCAAAATCAACACATTTACATCATTATATGTGAGATAAAGCTACAAAAAAGTACGCTCACCCCAGAAAGCCATATATTTTTGGAAAGTACACATTCCCCCGAATCTAAAATGGGTACCCATGTCTTTCTACTCCAAAGTACCAAGCCGCACAGCTTTTCTAAAGTTAGCAATTTTGATGACATTTCCAAAAATCCCCTCAAAGCTTCCATTTTGAAGCATCTTATCTCCCACATAGCATTAGGTACCAAGATAAAACACCCTGAATTTGAACGCCAGGGGTCCACTGAACAGTTTGATGCCCAATATGTATAGGTTTACCTAAGTATGTGGCATGTAGGGGCCCCAATGTGAACATACCCCCATATATACTGTCATTTCTGTCATTTCAGCTCCTGCAAAATCAACACATTTACATCATTATATGTGGGATAAAGCTACAAAAAAGTACGCTCACCCCAGAAAGTCATATATTTTTGGAAAGTACACATTCCCCCGAATCTAAAATGGGTACCCATGTCTTTCTACTCCAAAGTACCAAGCCGCACAGCTTTTCTAAAGTTAGCAATTTTGATGACATTTCCAAAAATCCCCTCAAAGCTTCCACTTTGCAGCATCTTATCTCCCACATAGCATTAGGTACCAAGATAAAACACCCTGAATTTGAACACCAGGGGTCCACTGAACAGTTTGATGCCCAATATGTATAGGTTTACCCAAGTATGTGGCATGTAGGGGCCCGAATGTGAACATACCCCAATATATACTGTCATTTCTGTCATTTCAGCTCCTGCAAAATCAACACATTTACATCATTATATGTGAGATAAAGCTACAAAAAAGTATGCTCACCCCAGAAAGCCATATATTTTTGGAAAGTACACATTCCCCCGAATCTAAAATGGGTACCCATGTCTTTCTACTCCAAAGTACCAAGCCGCACAGCTTTTCTAAAGTTAGCAATTTTGATGACATTTCCAAAAATCCCCTCAAAGCTTCCATTTTGAAGCATCTTATCTCCCACATAGCATTAGGTACCAAGATAAAACACCCTGAATTTGAACGCCAGGGGTCCACTGAACAGTTTGATGCCCAATATGTATAGGTTTACCTAAGTATGTGGCATGTAGGGGCCCCAATGTGAACATACCCCCATATATACTGTCATTTCTGTCATTTCAGCTCATGCAAAATCAACACATTTACATCATTATATGTGGGATAAAGCTACAAAAAAGTACGCTCACCCCAGAAAGTCATATATTTTTGGAAAGTACACATTCCCCCGAATCTAAAATGGGTACCCATGTCTTTCTACTCCAAAGTACCAAGCCGCACAGCTTTTCTAAAGTTAGCAATTTTGATGACATTTCCAAAAATCCCCTCAAAGCTTCCACTTTGCAGCATCTTATCTCCCACATAGTGTTAGGTACCAAGATAAAACACCCTAAATTTGAACGCCAGGGGTCCACTGAACAGTTTGATGCCCAATATGTATAGGTTTACCTAAGTATGTGGCATGTAGGGGCCCCAATGGGAACATACCCCCATATGATCTATCATTTCAGCTCCTGCAAAATCAACACATTTACATCCTTTATGTGGGATAATGCTACAAAAAAAGTACATTCACCCCAGAAAGCCATATATTTTTGGAAAATACACATCCCCCCGAATCTATAATGGGTAAATATTTCTTATTGCTACAAAGTACCAAGCTGTAAAGCTTTCCTAAGTTTGCAGATTTATATGACATTTTCGAAAATCGCATAAAAATGTTGCAATTTGCCGCATTTATCTCTCACAATTTCTTGATAAAGATCAGATAAAGACAAATCACCCCAAAAAGGAACACCAGAGGTCTACTGAACAGTTTGATGCCCAATATGCATAGATATAGCAAAGTCTGCGGTATGTACTGAACCCAAAATGAAAATAGCGCATAAGGATTTCTCGCCTGCCAGCTCAGCTTTTGCACACAGAGCCCCCTGTCAGTGTATTATGTGCCAAAACTTCCCCTAACTATACAGATCCCCCACAAAACCATATATTTTTGGAAAGTACACATTCTGACAAATCCAACAAGGGTAAAGAGTCCTTTCTACACCAAAGTACCAATCTGCAGAGCTTTCCTAAAGTTATTGGTTTTTATGACATTTCAGAAAATCGCCTAAAAATGTTGCAATTTGTCGCATTTATCTCACACAATTTCTTGCGTACAAAGGCAAGTCACCCCAAATAGGAACACCAGAGGCCTACTGAACAGTTTGATGCCCAATATGCATAGATATACCAAAGTCTGCAGTATGTACTGAACCCTAAATGAAAATAGCGCATAAGGATTTCTCGCCTGCCAGCTCAGCTTTTGCACACAGAGCCCCCTGTCAGTGTATTATGTGCCAAAACTTCCCCTAACTATACAGAGACCCCCACAAAACCATATATTTTTGGAAAGTACACATTCTGACAAATCCAACAAAGGTAAAGAGTCCTTTCTACACCAAAGTACCAAGCCGCAAAGCTTTCCTAAAGTTATCGGTTTTTATGAGATTTCAGAAAATCGCCTAAAAATGTTGCAATTTGCCGCATTTATCTCACACAATTTCTTGCGTACAAAGGCAAGTCACCCCAAATAGGAACACCAGAGGCCTACTGAACAGTTTGATGCCCAATATGCATAGATATACCAAAGTCTGCGGTATGTACTGAACCCTAAATGAAAATAGCGCATAAGGATTTCTCGCCTGCCAGCTCAGCTTTTGCACACAGAGCCCCCTGTCAGTGTATTATGTGCCAAAACTTCCCCTAACTATACAGATCCCCCACAAAACCATATATTTTTGGAAAGTACACATTCTGACAAATCCAACAAGGGTAAAGAGTCCTTTCTACACCAAAGTACCAATCTGCAGAGCTTTCCTAAAGTTATTGGTTTTTATGACATTTCAGAAAATTGCCTAAAAATGTTGCAATTTGTCACATTTATCTCACACAATTTCTTGCGTACAAAGGCAAATCACCCCCAATAGGAACACCAGAGGCCTACTGAACAGTTTGATGCCCAATATGCATAGATATACCAAAGTCTGCGGTATGTACTGAACCCTAAATGAAAATAGCGCATAAGGATTTCTCGCCTGCCAGCTCAGCTTTTGCACACAGAGCCCCCTGTCAGTGTATTATGTGCCAAAACTTCCCCTAACTATACAGAGACCCCCACAAAACCATATATTTTTGGAAAGTACACATTCTGACAAATCCAACAAGGGTAAAGAGTCCTTTCTACACCAAAGTACCAATCTGCAGAGCTTTCCTAAAGTTATTGGTTTTTATGACATTTCAGAAAATTGCCTAAAAATGTTGCAATTTGTCGCATTTATCTCACACAATTTCTTGTGTACAAAGGCAAGTCACCCCAAATAGGAACACCAGAGGCCTACTGAACAGTTTGATGCCCAAGATGCATAGATATACCAAAGTCTGCGGTATGTACTGAACCCTAAATGAAAATAGCGCATAAGGATTTCTCGCCTGCCAGCTCAGCTTTTGCACACAGAGCCCCCTGTCAGTGTATTATGTGCCAAAACTTCCCCTAACTATACAGAGACCCCCACAAAACCATATATTTTTGGAAAGTACACATTCTGACAAATCCAACAAGGGTAAAGAGTCCTTTCTACACCAAAGTACCAAGCCGCAAAGCTTTCCTAAAGTTATCGGTTTTTATGAGATTTCAGAAAATCGCCTAAAAATGTTGCAATTTGCCGCATTTATCTCACACAATTTCTTGCGTACAAAGGCAAGTCACCCCAAATAGGAACACCAGAGGCCTACTGAACAGATTGATGCCCAATATGCATAGATATACCAAAGTCTGCGGAATGTACTGAACCCAAAATGAAAATAGCGCATAAGGATTTCTCGCCTGCCAGCTCAGCTTTTGCACACAGAGCCCCCTGTCAGTGTATTATGTGCAGTAACCCCCCCCTAACTATACAGTGACCCCCAGAAAACCATATATTTTTGGAAAGTACACATTCTGATGAATTCAAAATAGGTAAAGTTATTTTTGTACACCAAAGTTACACCTGGCAAAGCTACGCTAAAAACAGATCAGGAACACTTATACAGGGATAAAATGTGATAAAACCACAAAAATTGTGCAAATCAGTGAAACAACAAAATAAGTTACATGACAGTGTAATTAGTGGCCAGAATATCTGATCCAATAGTTACGCTGTCAAAATAAACAGTTTTTAGGTAAAAGAAAATAAAAACAAAGTGGTAAAATGAAAAAAAAAAAAAAAAAAAGCAAAACAAAAAAAAACC
Source organism: Xenopus tropicalis (assembly GCF_000004195.4). Classification (NCBI taxonomy): domain Eukaryota; kingdom Metazoa; phylum Chordata; class Amphibia; order Anura; family Pipidae; genus Xenopus; species Xenopus tropicalis. Next base: position 45,393,571 of record NC_030681.2, on the reverse strand, counting down.
AAAGTGTTTGTGTATACATGTGTGTACATGTGTAAAAGTTGTGTGATAGTGTGTAAGTGTGTATATGAGTGTAAATAAGTGTATAAAAGTGTGAAAAATGAAAAAAAAAAAAATAAAAAAAAAAAAATAAAAAAATGCTAAAATGTGTGCTGTAAGTGTGTGTAAATGTATGTAAGTGTGTATAAATGTATGTAAATGTGTGTATAAGTGTGTAAAAGTGTGTAAATGCAATAAAAAAAAAAGTCCTTACCTGTTCCTGAAGACCGATCGCCTCCTTCCTCATTTGGGCCGGCGCTGGGGGAGAGGGAGGAAGCAGGAAGCAGCAGATGCGATGCGATCGCATCTGCTGCTTCCTGGAGGGTCCTGCGAGCGATCGGCTCGCAGGACCCTGATGACAGCCCCCCTGGCACATTGCCCAGGGGGGCTGTCATTGTTAGAAGCCCTCTGCAGCGGCGGCACATGCCGCCGCTGCAGAGGGCAGCGCTTAAACGCCAACGACGTATGAGACACGTCGTTGGCGTTTAAGCCCTTTTACTGCCAGCACGTATGCCATACGTGCTTGGCAGTAAAAGAGTTAAATGTATGGTGTCAGTATCTCTTTAAGGTTCAGATTTTATTCTTCTTCCGACGAGTGTTCGGATATTGGTCGTACGTTTGAATACAATTATCTAAAACGACTGAAACTGTAGGATAAAGCCCTAAAAACAACAAATCAGAGGATGTTCTGAACATGAAATAGTTGGCAGACACCAACCATACGTGAACACTGTAGGTCCCCAAGGATTTTGTCAGATACATGTCACAATACATGCGCTGATCTTATTGTTATCCAACTGAAATTTTCTAACCTGTCCAATCGAATAAATGACTGACTACCATGGTCATGGTCGGGACAATAATTTGGAGCCCACACAGGGTCTGAAATTCGTACAAAACGTAATTTCCTACAATTATATTGTGCGTGTATGGCAAGCTTTAGGCTGCCAGTTGAACAGCCCTGGTCTACACAACATATTACACATTACTGAATGTATGTAACAAGGCTTTCAAAATGCTGACCCTTTTCAAAATGCTGACCCTTTACTGAAGGTTCATGTAGTCATGATTCATATTGTTCCTGAATGTGTTGGGCCATAATGTTTATTCCTATATTCCAAGGCCTAGGCTTCCCCGCCTATAATTAGAAACTAGGCAGCTGCAGAAATCCAAGTGGAGCCCTTTGAAATAAAAAGACGAGAGTTGAGCTATGGTTCTTTGTGGTTTTTGTACTTTTTTTTTTTTTTTTTGCAAATGAGAAGACTGGCACTATACGGAATATATAAACATAAAACCACTTACTGGAAAATTCTACCTTATTTGTAGCCTGTAATCATTACTTATTCTCCCTATCTTTATCCTGTGGTTTCCAAACCACATTTCTTAGTTTCCCTTGTCACAGTAAGCATCAGCTCTATCCCTATGTTTACATTTAGATTACTGCCTCTCTGGTCAATATCTGGGAACAGAGTTTACTCTGCATTTGGTTGGCCCTGGTGTTGACAGTAATCACATTTTGTTCATATCACTGATTCTATTGTATAGTGGCAGCATCTGCCCCTTCTAATATCCTCTGGGCAGCCAAAACAGAAACGTGAACTAACTGAAACAGATCAAACCAAGACTAGAATCTTTTTTTGGTTTAAAAAAAAAAAAAAAAAAAAAAAGGAATAAGACATACTTTAAAGATAATTTGAAGAATAAAATGAGACATGTTTAGGATATATACCCGACTATTTCAAAAGCACTGGTAACATTGTAATGGAATTAAAAAACAAACAAGCTTTTGATATATTTACTTAATGTATAAAAGGGTGCATATTAATACTAATAAGAACCTTCACCTGACTTGGAAAATTAGCATTAACATGGATTGCATACTTGCTGACTGGATTTTTGCAGAAATGCATTGTCAAAAAGATGCAGCCAATGGTACCTATTACTGACCCAAGCATATGTACTAACCTGTATGTGGTGCAACAGGAATCCCTATGTAATATCCTTTTGCATTTACGCCTATAATATTAACAATTAAAAGGCTTTTTGCCTCTTTTTATAAAGTTTAATATAGAACACTTTCAAGTGATGTTCGGGGGTATCAGCCATCTTACAGTGACCACTTAAAAAGGATTGCAAAAACATTTGTAAGGTCAAATAGTAATGGAGAGTTAAGATATTGATGAGGCAGAGCCAACCTACTTAAAATAAGCACGATATAGTAGAAATATTATGTTCTGCGGTTATTGCAGGTTTACTGAATAGTTTTTAATGATCAGTAAAAAAAATGTGTAAAACAGATTCATAGAAATCAGGTACATTCACTGGAGGATTCTCCAGCATTCAGTTGGTCACTTAAAAGTTCTATCAAGCAATATTATTTTAAAATACAAACCACATGTTGCTGAACTACAGCTCACACCATGCTTTAACCCTTAATAATATGGTGGAATATGTTGGAAGTTGTAGTCCAGCAAAATTTCAATATGGGTGAGCAACAGTAATAAGCCAGTTTAGTTTAGTGCAGAGAATGTCAAGCTGACATGACAAGCTGGATGACTGGTTGGAGAGTTATTTGGACCTAGGTGAAGCTCTTAGGGAGCCATAGGTGGATTTTCAATAAGTCTAGGGGAGGCTAAGCTTGGCACAAAAAATAAAGAAACTCACTCCCTTTCTGCACTGTCCTGGAATTTTTCTCTTGCTCCTGCAAGCTCTGTTCTGCTGTAATCAGCTGTGCTCTGATTGGATATTTCTTCTTGTGGATTCTCGAATCAGAGCACAGCTTTCTTGACAGATGGCAAAACTGACCAATTTGGTTTTGTAAATACAGACTGCATCTCACTGTATATAATGTACCTGGGGTGTCAGCACCCACTGCCTCTCTCTCTATAAAACTAACTTAAAAACACATCTAAAGGGGTGGTTCACTTTTAATTTAAATTTTAGTATGTTATAGAATTGCCTATTCCTAGCAACTTTATAATTGGTCTTAATTCATTTTTTTTATAGTTCTTGAATAATTTGCCTTTCTCTTCTGCCTCTTTCCAGCTTTTAAATGGGGGTCACTGACCCCAGCAGCCAAAACGTATTGCTCTGTGAGGCTACAATTTTATTATTATTGTAATTTTTATTACTTATTTTTCCATTAATTAATCATATTCCCATCTCTTGTTTAAACCACTACCTGGTTGCTAGGGTAAATAAGACCCTAGCAACCAGATAGCTGCTAAACTACCAAATGGAGAGCTGCTGAACAAAAAGCTAAATAACTGAAAAACCATTAAAAATAAGAGGACCAATTGCAAATTGTCTCAGAATATCAATGTCTACATCATACTAACCGATCCCAAACACAAATGTATTGAGAACCCCTCACCTCATCAAGGGAGAAATTAGGAAAGGGAATTCACAAAAGTGGAGTAAAGGGAATTGGAAAGAAAGAAAAATATTGCATTTAAACTGGAGATAAGAAAATGTCAGAATCAAAAAGGCCTCAATCCATTTCATGAATGCAGTGGTTATGTAAACTTTGGAATTAAACTGTCATCCCATCACTAATGAATTTGGAGTATCAAATAAAACTTACAACATTTGTATGCTGGTGAAAGTTATTAATTCCATTATGTAAAATAAAAGTTAAAAATGTAGAAAGGAGGAGTTAAAAATAAAGAATTTGGAGTAGCTAATTACAGTGTTGTCAACTGTGCCCTAATCTCTAGGGATAGTGCTTAATTTTGAGCAGCATTTTTTAAGAAGGTTTCTTAAAACACTATAAAATAGTAATAATCTTGCCTGGATGGCCTATCTGGTGGGACTAACACCCTACACTCCATTTTAGAGCATGTGCTTTTTAATGCTCTGGTCCAGCCAGGATTGGACTGGGGGGTGAAGGACCCACTGGGGCTTCCTCCCCAGGGGCCCTGCAGGTGCCCCCGCTGGCCGCGTCCCCTAACCCACCTCACAGGGTCTTCCCCCGAGCTGCGTAAATTTAACGCGTCAGGGGAGGAACGGTCGGGAAATGTCCCTTAACACCAAAGCATCTGGGTGGAAGTTCAAGGATCGTCTCTTATAATTTATGATTAACACTAAAATGATGATGTAATTGGCACCATGCAAATTAAAATGATAAATCAATATACAGTATTGACAACAATGTCAACCACATCAAACAGACAGATAATTTAATCATCAACTTCATTTATTTATTTATTCCAAACCTACTTCATAACTTGGTACAGCTAGGGGAGGGGAATGGAAATTAAATAAAGACAAAGGCACACTCAACAATTGTAGACAAAGCCAATCTTGTAAAAGTGCATAATCCTGTACAGTGGGGGCTTTGTCAGCAGATGAAAATGTATATTTATGTGGTATGTTAATTATTCCTTGCTGAGCTAGTAAAATGCTTTGTGAACCCAAGTGGTGGGAGTGCAAACACTAAGGCAATTCACAGAGGCATAGGTCAAACCTAATGCTGTATTTATGAGATTGATCTAACCTTATTCTGAAAATAAAGCATGTATTGAAAGGAAAGTATAACTGTATCATGCATATACTGTACCTGAAAACAGTCAATCAATTACAATACGTTCCAAAAACTGTTTATATTTCATGATTAATAAAAAAAAAAAAATTAATTTTTTTTTAACAAGATTGATTCATTTATCAGTAATAAGGCAAAGAAACTGAATTAAAATGTCTTAATTTATGGTAAGTCAATTTGCTGTAATCTGCTTGGCATTAATGCTACATGTTTTCAGATAATACGAAAATCCATATTATTACAGCACTCTTTGAAGGAATTTAAGAGAGGACCTTGAGATATTACAATAGCTTTCATATTTTCCCTGTTTATATGATCCCAGATATGTAAACTCATGTCTGGTGACTGCAGGGGAAACCCCATGCTACCTGCACTCCTTGCTCTTTGGATTCTAACAGACCTTTTGTAGCTTTCGTGCATGTTTATGGCCATTCCAGTCTCTGCAAGTCACAAGAACGCAGAAAAGGTAAATCTTTTCCACAACTGACTATTCCCATTATAATACTTGGCTGTTCTCTGTAGTGTTTAAACGCTCATGAGGTGGTCTTCTCTTAAAAGCTTTCCAATGGCAACAGTTTATGTCAAATTTTGTTTCAGCTATGCACAAAAGTTTCTTCCAGTAGCTATTGTGTTTGGAACATTCTAACAATTTACATGTGGTTGTATTGTTGAAATAAGGCATGTTGATACTGCTAACCCCCCAGTCTGACAGTTGCCTTTGTCAGCTGGATTTGAGTCTTGGATGAACATGCTGTTCTTCCCTTATAATTAAGTTAGCTTGATATATTAGTTTTTGGATACTAAGGTCACTTCATGTCTTCATCTAGTTATGGATAAAAATGACTGCAGAAATCTCTACATCGCATGTTGAACTGTATCCTTAAAAAATTTCAGTTTGCAATTCGGTACTGGAATAATTTAGCACTCTAGAGAAGCATGCTGCGTTTGTGTCCAACAAGATAAAAACTGATGGAGTATGACAGACTTTTTCTTCTTATTGAAATACATTGGCTGTCGGACGTAGATGCAGGAACAAAACACACAACCCGACAACCTGATCCGACTTGCAAAACAGCAAGGGGTAGAACCACAAAATCTCGTGTGTGTAGTTTAAACAGTGACAGCAAATTATATTCACTCCAATTGGCAATTCAGAATAAACCCCAATCCCAATTACACTGGATACCCCAAGGGGGTCACTTTTCTCTAGATTAAGTATTTAAATTCCTATAGACACAATGAGGCCGATTCACTAAAGGTCGTTAAGCATTATCGCATGGTTTTTTGCGTTAAAATTGACGCGATAAATAATGACCGATTTGTCAAAGTAATTTTGCATGCTTTAAATTGCATGCTACTGCAATGCGTTAACTTTAATGCATGTGTTAATTTGCACGTAGAAATAATACTAACGCATGACTCACAAACACATATGAAATGTTAGACGCGCTAAATATCGTATTAGTCTGTGCGAAGATTAACGCCTACTTGGGGCAGGAAGTACTTAAAGAAAATTGTGGATTTTTTCAAGTGTGTGTTGGCCCTAGAGTGATGCATTCAGGGAAATGGTCATTTTCAGAAAAGTAGTTTTACGAACGTAATGGTTACGTGAGTTAAATCGTGGGTTAAATCGTGTGCTAATATAGCAAGCGGTGAAATATATAACGCACAACGGGAATAACGCAAGAAAAACGTTCATCACGACTTAACGCAAACAACACCGCTTCTAAATTAACACAAGTATCCTTTTAGTGAATCGTGCGTTTAGTTGAAAAAAATAAGAAGCGATAAAATTTTTAATGCATGCTATAAATAGCGCTCATTTTAACGCACTTTAGTGAATCAACCCCAATGTTTCTTTCCTGAAAAACGTTCTCTTAGGTGCTTCCTGAAAAATGTTTTCTTAGGAGCTGGAAAACAATAGCAGTTGCCCTCTGCTGCTTTTGCAAGCACTGACAGAGTCTAATGGCTTTATCAGGCTAATAAGTTATTAATAATTCACCAGCCTAAAAAAAAAAAAAAAAAAAAAAACAACCATTCCTTTCACCATTAGGCATCGAGTCTCAGAAAGACAAAAATGCACTTACTCAGCAGACAAGTGAAAGTGAAACAAATTGTTGTGAAGATTTTGTTATTCTATGGTTAAAAAGGAATCCAGCTAGGATTCTCTGATTATTATTGTTGTCATCAGTTACAATTGCTGCAGTGATGTCACGTCACATGACTACAACAAATAATTTCAATCGAAATTATATTTTCACACACCATGTAACATGACTTTTAAAATCAGGACAATAAATACAATGATCCACCCAGGCTACTTCCATTTATCACCTGATCTGCCCAAACCATTGTAAGCTCTTTTGGGCAGGGCTTTCTTCACCTCTTGTATCGGTTATTGACTGCTTTATATGTTACAATGTATAAAACCCACTCATTGTACAGCGCTGCAGATTATGTTGGCGCTTTTTATTTTTAATAATAATAAAACCACAGCTACATTACAGTAAGCCACCAACCTTTATTAAGCTGGGTATACACGGGCAGATCCGCTCGCTTGGCGACCGGGGAAGCATGTAGGCGAATTCTGCACACGGCAATGGGGCAGTCGGTTCGGGGACCGCATCAACGAGCCAATGCGCTCCCCGATCCGACTGGATTTTCTAACCTGGCCGATCGATATCTGCCCAATTTCAGGCCAGATATCGGTCGGCCAGGCCCCTCGGTTCTGCCCCTACACGGGCCAATAAGCTGCCGAATCGGTCCGTGTATGGGGACCTTAAAAGTATATTTTGGGGTTAAAGCTAATAGGAAAGCGTAGGAACCAACTGACTTCATTCCCTAAAAGTAATTAAATGATCCATGTAGGGATATAGTCAGGAGACTCTCTTATAACAACCAAATACAATGATTAGAAAACAAAATTTTAATTAGTCTTTTGCTTTTGTAATTTTTGAATTATTTTAAATTATATTGTTCAGTAGCACTAAACCATGAAGGTGAAGTTGGTAGTGCAAAGTAAGCACTAGAAGACACAGGCATTTTGACTTCCACTGTCCCCTGGCTGAAAACAATGTTGGTAAAAATGCTCCTGTTCACCTATTACTACTAACAGAAAAGTGCCCTGTCTGCACCTGGGGCGGTGGCAGATGCCACAGATGCGGCAAATGCTACCAGTGCTTTTCAAACAGACTGCAAAAACAGGCAGTAAGCCCCATGTACCACGTCTAAAGACTGCCAGGATTACTACCAAGACCAAACAGCAGCAGCTGAGTTCAAGACTGGGCAATCAATAAACAATCAAAAATAAAATAGGTTCAATTCTATCTGTAAAGGTGGCCATACACTATAAGATCCACTCGTTTGAGGTTGCTAAAAGAGCCCATCTTTCATGTAGATATTTTTGTAATATCTTTTGTAATATCATTCTAATCTGATCGTTTAGCCTTAGGCAATAGGAGCTGTCTAAGCAAGGACCAATCACCATGGTATGAAAACTATTGGAACGATCATTCGAAACCCACACATGGTTTGAAAATCGTACGAAAAATGATATCAGTGTGCTTCTCCAGCAGAATCCTGGATCCATTATTCAAAGACAGATTTTTTTAGGTTTCATTTTGAAATTACACATCAGGCTAGTCATATTCTTTATTTCTCAGGGTGCCACAACCATGTGACCTGTGCTCTTATAAACTTCAGTCACACTTTAGGGCTCTGGCACACAGGGAGATTAGTCGCCTGCGACAAATCTCCATGTTCACGGGCGACTAATCTCCCCGAAATGCCATCCCACTGGCGAAAATGTAAATAGTCGGTGGGATGGCATATGCAGCGGCGCGATTTCAGTGAAATCGCGGAAGTTGCCTTGAGGGTGACTAATCTCCCCGTGTGCCAGAGCCCTTACTGCTGAGCTGCAAGTTGGAGTGATATCACTCTCTTTCTCCAGCCGATCAGCATAACATTGGGAAGGTAACAAGATAGAAGCTCCCTGTAGATATCAGAATAATACTCAATAATAAGAAATCCAAGTCTGGCTTGGGACTCCTCCAGTTACATGGTAGTAGGAGGTGATCTAAAAGCCGTTCCAATGTGTAGCGCTGGCTCCTTCTGAAAGCTCAGACTCATTGCACAGAGATGGTGCCTACAAACCAATATTACAATAAAAAAAAACACATTTGTTGGTTCAAGAATAAAATTTTAAATGGTAGAGAGAATTATTTGCTGTGTAAACAGTGTAATTTAGAAATAAGTATACCATAAATATCATGACAGTTTCCCTTTAAGGCTAATGTCACATGGGACAGAATCTCAGCTTGTGGATAAGCACAGGCCAAGAATCCACCCCTATGCTTAAAAAATCTGACTGTTGTGCCTGCACCTGGAGACAGTGATGCAGGCACACTAAGCAGAATTCGGCGCGAAACTGCACACATGAACAGTTTTCTTTACTGAATTCCACTCCGTATGCCTGCACGCACGCGGGAAGACACAGAGGAGCGCCAATTGTAGTGTAGGGGCAGATTCTTAGCTTTGCATTTATCCGCAGGTCAAAAATCTGTTATGTGTGGCTTAAGTCTTAGGTGCTTGTATTTTCTCCCACACAGGTTACCTGACTTCTGATGACACTGACCACTTTGTGCAAATGAGATCTTAGCCTTAGATTATTAATTCTAATGGGGCAGGGACTAATACAAATTTGTTATGTCTATCTATACAGGGGTGCTATAGCTTGATTACAGTGTATGCACTTGCAAGGAAGAAACACTACACAAAAGGGAACAAATGTAAGAAGGCTTTAGCAATGCACAGCACTAGATTACAATGCTGTATCCTGATCCTACAGAAACTGGGTGGAACACTGCAAACTGACACTATTGTAGGGACTGTATTATGCATTCAGTGTGTGAATATGTGCAGAATCCTGAATACATCTCAGCTCAGTGGAAGTAAAGGTAGCTATAAATGTACAGACCTGACTATTTGGAACAGTGACTCTTCTCAGAGATAAATTACAGAAAAAGAGCATGTACATAATGCCGTTTCACTCAGTGTACCCAAAGTGCTTAAACTGGCCATACACATGGTGATCTGACGATGTCTCGTGCGACCATCGGTCGCACAAAACATCGTCAGATCCGCCACACACCGTCAGGGCTGAAACAGCAGATAAGGAGGTAGAAACAATAGGATTTCTACCTCCTTCTGCCGATTCAGCCCTGACGGCAGATTTTGGGTCAGGCGCCTTCTATGGCACCCGATCAAAATTTTCTAACCTGGCCGATCAGCGAGTCGTTCGATATCAGCAGCTTCCTGCGATATCAGTCGACTCACCGACATGCCATACACGCACTGAATATCGTACGAAACGAGGTTTCGTACGATAGTATCGGTGAGTGTATGGCCAGCTTTAGTCTGGTGCACATACATGGATAAAGAAATCACAACAATTGTACGTGCTTCATGTGTAACCAAGAGGTAATCCATTCAGACAGTTACAGACAGTCTTGAAAACAATAAGAGTTATTTCAATGCACATTATTAAACTTTGTTGGAATGGAAGGCTAGTTAAGCAAGTCATCAATAAATTGATGACACTAGGAAGAATACACTTGTATTTAAATACAAATATATTTTGCTATTCACGCACAGCAAACCAATATTAACATAAAACCAAATGGTGAAGAGCAGTTATTTTTTACTTGTGGATGTATAAAATGGTTGGGGGTTTGTGTCAGAGCATGATGGTTTGTATTTGGCCTACAATATCCCGGCAAGGAACACAAGAAGGTATTTAGCAGCTTATAACTCATCAAGGGGTGGAAACGTAACAAACAGGCCTGTATGGGGCAGACGTGCAAGCAAACTGGTTGCAAATTCTCATCCAAAATAACCATAGTCTTGGGAAATACAGCAACACCACCTGCCTTACCAGTTCATATTCTTGAAAACATACATTCACATTTTTCTTTACTGAGCAATGCTGCCTGGTGTTTAACTCCCCTGGAGTGATTAATGTTTCCTCTAGCTTGGGTGGGTTCATTAGTCAATTTACTCTCCAGGAACAAAGAATGCTAATAGAACAAAGGGACTGGCAGTGTAGGAGGGTCAGATTTCTCCAATAATCAGGAGAGGCAAAAGAGAACTGGGTCAGGGTTACAGCAGTAAAGCTGTCCCGTCTCACACAAACACGCACTCAGTTTTTATTGTGCAACGAGTACAGGCTTTTGTTGCTACTTGCCAAAAAACAAATCAAATGTAAAATAAAAGGGCAACTCAACTGCTCCTTTTTACAGCAGAGAGATGATAAATTCCCATAAGCAGTATAGCCTAACATATCAATCCCAACCCTGCTAATCTGCTGCATCCATAGAAAGATGTGTCACACACCTGCCTGTATGTAAATAAATAGCGCTCTGGAATTAGCATGGAGAAATGTCATAGTGTATTGGATGTAACTATGCCAAAATGATTTCAAAGCTAAGTATGTTCCCTAAATTGAAGTCACACATTTCTGCAAAGCGATTGTTAAACAAACAGACTTTTTATACTTTATGGGCCTAGAAATAAATAGAAGTGGCAAGGCTTAGAGCACAAAGAATTCCCTTTCATTAGTGGGGAGACAAGACCAAGAGCAACATGCTCTTTACAATTCTAAATATTATGCTGAATAGTCCTTCCCAAAGTTAACTCCATATTCTTTTCATTTGCAACATAGAACATCTGGGTGTTTCCACTGTTTGCTAAGAATGAAGAAGAGGAGAACTTGGAAAGCTCTCTGACCTGAATTACAACATTCTATTGTCTTAATGTTGGCAGAGCAGAGTAAAAAATATTTCTTCCACTCAGCTCTGCAGATACACAGCATGCCAACGTTTGCCATCTGGAGCCTGTTACACTGGTAACAACCGAAAGCATAAATAGTTTTCACTTGTATATTCAGTTATTTATTTTAAGTGGAGTGAGCTGCTATACAGACAAGTCCAGCAAAGGTGTACAATAAGGAACCAAACGTTCCGTAGTGAAGGTTAATCACTCTTATATACAGTTTTCCTTTTAAATATTTCCTAATCCTGGATCTGCAACTAGCATTTAGAATGTAACCATTCTTTTCACTAGGAAAAAGGAACACTGAGCCACAACACTCTGACAGGACACAAATTGAATAATATAATTAGTTGTACATTTGGATCAGGTCTAGAAAACCCTTACGTACCAATCAGCATTTAGCATTTACAAGTCACCTGTTTAAAAGCAAACATTTGATTTTTTTGGATTAAGTTACTGGAGCTGGGGCAAACTTTACAACTTTGATTACATTACTCCAAGTGATACTGACACTAAAAACTACTCACCAAAATATTAATGCAAATTGAAAGTTACCTATATGTCATGTTGATCATTTTTTACCAATAGGACTTCTATTGTAAGTGTTACTTGAAGTCCCTAAACCTGACTGTTTTGCCAACCTGGCTGTCCCTTCTCAACCTGTCAGTCAGTTATAGCTACTAATGCTAATGGACTACTTCTACACAAATATGGCAGCCCCCTCATAGATGAACTTGGGGGATCAGATAGGCAATGTAAAAGTATTGTCCAAATATTTTATGGAAAATTATGAATAGCATGCAAAGTCAATGTTATGTAAAAAAAAGCCTTAATTTCTGGTATTTGTATCTCTTTAAATGATACTGGTGCAATTATCCGGATGCCAGGTTACTCGCTCAAACTGTATCAGATTCTATACTTTTACTTTTGTTTGGAAACGTCTGACAGAACTTTGCATTTTTTTAATATCTATTATAGGATTTCTGCAGTATAACTTGCGTCACTTTCATCATTAACATTTTATTATGTATCTGCAATAGAAAAGTCAAATCAGTTAAATAGATCACCACAAACCATAAGCATAAACTATCCACTTCACTTAGTAAAGGTGGCATACAAACGCCAATCCTCGTAGGTATCCAAACTGGGCCACGACAGATAACGTAAAAGGTGCCATAAAGAGCACAGCTGCCTTTCCTAGCTGTTTCAGCGGTTTACGCAGACAGCCCAAATAATCAGTAAAAGTGTAGAGGAACTGCACCTCTCCTTTACTTTCTCATCTGCAAATGCACCATGTACTGGCAGGTAGAGTACGACTAGAAGATAAGATTTTCCAATATATCCATGTACAAAACAGAAAAGCTAAAATAAACCCGTAAAAACATAGACCAACCAAATATCTACATTTATCAATTATCATGAAACCATGTAACAAAACAAAATAACTGCAGTATTAAGTTGAGGGTAATATATATATATATAGCGAACCCAGGGTGGCACTCTGCTTCAGCTCTTAGGCTCATGCCACACCAGGCGTAGGGCTGATTTTTTCGGCAAGCGGAAAAACGCTTGCCGAAAATTCAGCCCTACGCCTGCTACTTGTGCCTGCACCCGAATGAATGGAATACGCTCGGGTGCAGGCACATGTAGCCGATATACGCAAGAAAACGCGAGACTTTGCATTCTCGCGCGTTTTCGTGCGTATATCGGCTACATGTGCCTGCACCCGAGCGTATTCCATTCATTCGGGTGCAGGCACAAGTAGCAGGCGTAGGGCTGATTTTTCGGCAAGCGTTTTTCCGCTTGCCGAAAAAATCAGCCCTACGCCTGGTGTGGCATCAGCCTTAGCTCAGGTGCAAGGTAAATGATTTAAATATCCAAAAAAGACCAGCAACACCGAGATATTCTAAAAACAATCAATTGTGTATTAAAAAAGCATTAACAGCCAACGTTACGTTTCGGTCCCCATCGGGGGCCTTTCTCAAGGTGTATACACACACACATCTCCATGTTGTAAACAGCAACTTGTATCATAGCTAAAAGCATTAGTGGCACTAACCAACCATATCTTAGTTGCTCTGATATCGTAACCTGTCAATAGTCTAGCATTTGGGCTGGGAATATCACCAAGTATAGAAGATACAGTGTACTGGAAAAAAGATGTTTGTTTCTTACTCAAGAGTTCATGAGTAATAGAATGCAAATATTTTACAAAAGTTTGCACTTTAAAATATACAAACACACATATATTAAATATCATATATATCTTGCAGTACAATTTCCCATCTATTATCATAATATTGCCATACACAGCTATCAGTGTGCACAGACTTTCTGCATATAGTTTCTGAGCTGCTCAAACACACAGTAGCCCAATGACTGTGTAAAAGCACACAGCTTAGGGTGCTGAATGATATCACTTGTGTCAAATTACTCACTGTAACTTGTGCAGACACGCATATATCATAACAATGTACCTTCTTGGAGTCCCATGGCCTGTATAAAACACTCCTTCTGAAGCCCAATTTCTTTAAATCAGCGGAGTTGAGAATTTTATATGGGGTTGAGCGTGAAAGGACAGATCAAAAACTGACTTGTGTTGTTATTTTATGGCATAATCCCCCAAGGGGGCTGGGACCAGTCAGTGGATCACTATGGGGAAAACCATTTATTTTCTTCATAAAAGGCCTGAAGTTTAAAGGAACAGTAACACTAAAAAATGAAAGAGCTTTAAAGTAATAAAAATATAATGCACTGTTGCCCTGCACTGGTAAAACTGGTGTGTTTGCTACAGTAACACTACTATAATTTATATAATAAGCTGCTGTGTAGCCACGGGGGCAGCCATTCAAGCTGGAAAAAAGGAGAAAAGGCACAGGTTACATAGCAGATAACAGATAAGTTCTGTAGAATACAATAGTGTTTTATCTGTTATCTGCTATGTGCCTGTGCCTTTTCTCCTGTGAATGGCTGCCTCCATGGCTACATAGCAGCTTATTTATATAAATTATAGTAGACTTTCTGAAGTAAACACACAACTTTTACCAGTGCAGGGCAGCAGCACATTATATTTTAGTTAGTTTTATACACTTAAATTTTTTGGTGTTACTGTCCCTTTAACTAAGCAACTTAGCAAAGCAAAAGGGACATGAATGGTAAACAAAGACTAACTGATGAAAAGAGAACTGCAATAAAAAGAAAAATCTGTTATCTTTGTACACTTTAATGAAGTGATCCAGGACCCACATCTGTAAATATAATGTTTATTTCTGGCATATTCAACATTGCAGTGTCTCTCTGCTCATCAAAACTCAACAAGCTGTACTGATCACATTATAAATACAGTATATCAGATCATGCAGCCACTCCTGTGTTGGCAGTGTTTTTTGGGGGGGCTTCTTCTGTATGGGAGAATAGGTTTCTCTGGTGTAAATAAGTAAAGCTGCTGTTGTCTTGCATGTAGTTTGGGGTTGAAAAAAGTAATATAAATGGTGTATAATAACAGGTATGGGACCTGTTATCTAGAATGCTCGAGGCATGGGGTTTTCCAGATAAAGGAGCTTTCTGTCATTTGGATATTTTTTTTTAAGGGGTAAAAAAAGAGAACTCAATCAATGACATTTTAGCTTGTAACTATAAAAGTTACAACTTTGCAAATCAGTAAATTACCTTTCTGCCCTGCTTTCAGTCAGAACCACTGTGAGCAGGCACTTCAGTATTAATGCTGCTGATGCATGAAACCATTCAATAGCCTTATACTCACTGTTTACAAGACACTCACTGTAGTGAGGAAAGGTTAATATTTTACAAATCACTATTAATTTTCAACCAGTTCAGCACAGATTAATTTACTGTGGATATTCCAGTTATAGTTTTTAGCAGCACAGCCTGCATATTGGATGTCACATTGTAAGAATTGAGGAAAGAGCTTCTCAGGCACATAAAATGGGCCAGCCATTGACCAATTAGATCAAGGTCCCTACAAATCTGTGTTTGTGTTTAAAAACTTAGAGGAAGCATACATTTCACCAGTGGCGTAACTCCTAGACCACAGCTTTCAATTGTCTTTGGCACTATGCATCATTCGGTTTATTTATACCACTCATTACTGAGGATTATTTTGAACTCTGCTATGATTATGGCATGGGATTAAATGTTTTTAAGAATTTACTGTGAACCAAAACACATATATTGTAAAATAATGTAATACTTTGGGCATGTCGGGTGCAAAAATGTTAGGCACCCCCAGTGAAATAGATCACTAAACTTTTTCCCCAGGCTAGTGTTTTTGTTAGGAGAGAACCTCACCAGCCTGTGGAAAAACGGAGCACCACACTACCACTTTACTTACGTTTCTACCGGCGTCCCAGGCATCCCCTGCATGACGTACAATTAAGTATACCCATCAAGATTTCCTCTACTGCGCATGCACAGAACGCCAAGCAATAAGAAAGGAATGTAAGGAGATGTTGGCGCTTCTACAAGCTGGTGCGGTTCTTAACAGGAGCACCAGCCTGGGGAAATACATAGCCATCTATTTCACTGGGGGGGGGGGGGAGCCTAATATTTTGGCATCCCCCGCCCCAGTAAAAATAGACTTTACATGTCCTTTAAATCCAAGTGAAATACTTACTGAAGAACAAAATCAAACTAATACAGTATTTTACAATATATGTGTTTTGGTTTACAGTAAATCCCTAAAAACCTTTAAATCCCTACCATAATCATAGTAGAGTTCAAACTAATCCTCAGGTTTAGTTTTTGGCCTTGATTTCATTTATATTCCCTACCAAGCCAGGGTTAATAAACTCAAGACACACCAGCCACACTTACAAGGACAACTTCTATTTTCCTTTTACCCTGATCTGGTTGAACTGGCTTTGTACTCCTAGGGCCTCATGCAAAACAGTTTTGGCTCTCAAACCATTCATTCAAGGACAGCCTACTGTACTCATTGTGTCTGACCTGGGCAACTGCCAGTGCCACGTGTTTGCAGATTCAGCTGAATAAAAGGATATGCCAACAGGTTAATCAGCAGTAAATGAAGAGTTCAGTTTGCTGCAGACTTAACTGGAAGTTTCAGAGAACCATTTATTGGCTGAGCTGCTGTACATACAGGGCTACTGCTTAAAAAGCTTAATTTCATGTTTAAAAAAATTGTACTACAGGTATAGGACCCATTATCAAGAATGCTTGGGACCAAGGGTCTTTTCGTATTTTGGATCTCCTACAAAAAAAATCAGTAAAACATTAAAAATCCCAATAGGATTGTTTTGCCTCCAATAAGGATTAATTATATCTTAGTTGGGATCAAGTACAAGGTACTGATTTATTAATACAAAGAAAAAGGAAGCACCTGAGTAGACATTTGATATTTTATTTTTATCTTTCTTATTTTGATATTTCTTTCTTATTTTGATCTTGTTTTTCACTACATCCAGGGTCAATCATTGCTTAGAAGTGCAAGTCAATATCAGTAGTTACCTAATAATGTCTGGTAATAACCCTTAGATCGAGGGTACTAGACCTATACAACAAGATCCCAGGGCTGGACCTAGGGGTAGGCAGCACAGGCATGTGCCTATGGCACAATGGTCAGGGAATGATAGAACCCTAGGCACATAACTAATAGTAATGAAACAAAAGGTAACAGTAGCAACAGAAATTCAACTTTCACCAATACAAGTCTATAGGAAACTTGTGTGTCGTGTATTATATTTCAGCAAAGCTAACGGGCAAGTAACATGATATGGTATGCTGGAAACTATTTTGAGGCCCACATCAGAAACTTAATGATGCTCCATTGTATCCTTTATGTTGCCTACACAGAGGGCAACATGTCACACTGACAGATAGAGTCTGCTATGTTATAATGTAATACATTTTTCTGTTACTGAAAATAAGCAGCAAACTGCTTTTAAACTATAGCTATATACCTGTGCCCTGGTTAAATTTAACTATAAAATACATATATAGCAATAGAATATATTTCCAGCATAATTAAGTTTTTATTCCTTTTGGCAGTAACCTTGCTGTCGTGCTAGTATATTTATGGAACTTAGCTAAAAACAACATAAAAGTAACCCAAAGAGATGGGGGCCAGAAAGCAGTTTGTGTGTTGCTCATTGGTCGACATGCATTTATGCCAGTTTGCAATAAATATCAGGTACATATACCCATCACAATACTTGTGATTTCCCACTAATCCTGGTATCCATTGCACAAACACTGTATTTAGAGTACAATGATTGCAGGCAGCCAGAGTGGAATCTTAATCAAATACTTGAATTGACATTAAGCATGTGATGAATAAAAATGCGGATTCAAGTCACAGCACAAACCAAAGAAACTAATGTCAAATACAGAAGCATGTCATAGGGGCACACCGGGCTGCATGATTCATATATCATTTATTGGATGGGAAAGGACAGTACAAGCTTCCAGGGCAAGGGTAAAGAATAAATCAAAGGCTTCATCCAGTTGGGAATTACCGCAGCCATGTGGTTGTTAGGTCTAATTTACTCTAGCAACCAACTAACAGTTTGAATGAGACACTGAAACATACAAAGTAGAGGGACTGGATAGAAAGATAAAGAATAGAAAGAAACAATTAAACTGTAGTCTTATGGAGCAACAGTTTTCGGTAGCAAGGAACAGTAACCCACATTTGAAAGCTACAAAGAGGCAGAAAATGAAGCAAAGCACTTAAAAATTAGCAAAAATAATAAATGAAGAGTTGCAAAAAATAGAATATATTGTAACATACTAGTTAACTAGTATTCTAGTTATATATGTCTTAATATAATACACATTAGTAACATTTACATTGAGTTACTTAGACAGTGGCTTTTTAGCTTCTTCTGAAATATACAAAACCTTAGTTATACATAAGAAAACTATTTAAAGGCTACACAATGTGTTTTTTTTTCACAAGCACAAAACACTGCTGGATAATATACCACAACCACCTGACCATCAGGGAATGTAATTGTCCCCAATGGCATCCACCAATCAGTTCTCACATAGGAAGGCTTTCGGTCAAAAACGCTCAAGTGTTCGGTTTAGGGTCAATATATATGCCATGTACACACTAAAGGTGGCCATACACGAGCAGATCCGCTCGCTTGGTGATGTCGCCAAGCGAGCAGATCTTCACCCGATATCCCCACCTACGGGGTGGGCGATATCGGGGAGAATTTATGTAAAAAAAAAAAAAAAAAATCCGATCGTTTGGCCCTGGGGCCAAACGACCGGATTATGTGGGCAGCAATGGGGCAGTCGGTTCGGGGACCGCATCAACGAGCCGATGCGGTCCCCGATTCGACCGGATTTTCTAACCTGGCCGATCGAGATATCGGTCGGCCAGGCCGCTCTGCTCTCCCCATACACGGGCCGATTAGCTGCCGAATCGGTCCAAGGGACCGATATCGGCAGCTATAGTCGGCCCGTGTATGGGGAACTTAACAAACATATACCATTGTTGTCAATGACATAAGTTAGAAACTGTAGTGGGGCATTAGTATTTAATGCCGCTGACACACAGGGTTGGATAATACCTGCTCCTTCACTTAGGGCTAAACACCACAGGAGACTTTATAGGATGGTGTCGGACAGACAAAATGTATCCTACAAGTTGGAAGTAGTTGCAGGGGCTAAAATAGGATGAAACTGATAGAAAAAATCTGACGTCTACATCCTACGAGATAAAATCTGATGTGTCTGACGAAATTTTATTTCTATATAAAATAAACTGACCGTTGGATGTAGATGCAGGAACAAAACACACCATCTGACTTTTTCTGATCCAACTTTAAATTACAGCCTATGGAAATCTGATTTTGTAGGATTCTTCAAAATCTTGTGCTGTTGCGTGAAAGATCAGATTAAATCTGACCCACAAAATCTGATAAAAATCTCCTGTGGAGTTTAACCCTTGCGCTGGAATCACTGCATGTAAAGCACATTACATTGGGCAATCCCAGGAAATAGATCAAAATGTACTGAAGTATTATCGAGTACTCAAAGTGTAATTGTACTTTAATGTTAAGCAAACTGTTTTGGTCAAGTACTAGATTTTATTCCTGCTCACAAGAACATCACACATGATTGTAATACAAGCACAATCTATTAGTGTGGCAGCTGAACACAGGATATTGGTATGTAGCACATACTCACACATACAGTAATAAAGATGTAATAGCAGATAATATGTTGCTTTTCTTACTGATGTATTGTTTTACAACCTGCTTATAACATTTCTAGAAAGTACAAGTGATAACAATCTGGTTATGATGAGGTGAACAAACTAAAGGTAAATATATGGTTTACACAACTTGTTGGATGGCGTGCAGATGCTAAACAGGTAAAAATGTCCCCTGAACACTGCTAAAAGGGGCCCCAATGTAGGGGGCCCAAATGTATTATAGTAAATGCATTAAAGGATGAGGAAAGTTCTAATCACGGGGCATGGGAGTGCCCAAGGATCTCTCTTGCCCCAGGCCAACACATGCAGTCGAGTGAAAAAAAAAACAGCTTTTCACTTTACTGCACAATGCAAAGAATATTGCCAAATGGTGCTCTACAGAAGTACCCTGAACCAGAGTACAGGGGGGGAGTTGCTTAACATTTTGTGATTTTCATTTTCATAGTCCTTTAAAGTGACCTATTGCAGAGCCTGACAAAATACTTTGTATGACAGTGAAATTGGCCCTTGTGTGTTCTAGTGAATTAAATAAACTGTTTACTGAACCTTTATGAACCAGAGGCAGCGCCAATTGTGTTATCATTACATAATGTGTCGATCACTAATGAAACCAAATCATTTCTTTCTAAAGAATGTCTGTAACACAGCCACTTATTATTTCTTGATTCTATAACCCGGGGGTATGCAAGTCCTGGGAATCTGCTTTATAAAGCAATTCAAATGTATGGTATTTACCAGACAAGCAAAATTTTAATTTGTGTGCGACTATGTAAGGCATGCGCGAAACAGAAAGGGTTGGCCAGCCTGATACTTCCCTTGTGTTGTTGAGCTAGAACTTGCAACATTTCCCAGCAGCAAAATGTAGAAAACGTATTGCCAATCTTTGCTGTAAAGATATAGATCCTGGTGTATAGTAACCTTATTTAGGACTATCAAATGATAATGATAATATGGGAAACACAGATAGAGCAGGTAGAACACCAAAAGGCGATTCCATTTAGCATTGGTGTTTGCGTTAATCAGAGAGAGCTCAGGCTACAGATGATTGCTGGAGTAAGATTCTTGACTATAAACGAGGAGCAAACAGTGAGGCCGCCCAAGACTCAACAAGTCGAATCACAAGCTTTGGTGCCTCCAACTCTGAACCACTTATGCTGGGTTTTCCCTAAAATGAGATTAAAACAAATTCCCGGCAGCAGCATTGTTAATCCCGCAAACCAATAGAAAGCCCCAGACAGACAGACAGACAGACAGACAATCTACTTGTAAAAAAGCATCACATGGCTGCAAAAAGTAAACTTACCCTGAAGTAGGTATTCATGCCATTTAAAAGAGTTAATTTCGAAAGATTAAACATCACTCAGTCGCAGTACTTGAGATATAAAGAGTGGAACTTGTATGTGTCATTTGAGTTGTGATGCATCAAAGTATTTCCATGGGTGTTCTACATTAGCCTTACAACAGGGGCCCAGAGTCCCTTCCTGTTTTGTACCTAAAGCCATGAAAACACACAGGAAATGTGTTGTCTGACATAATAACTTTCACCTGAGTAGCAACAAACAAAACTCAATTAGGAAATATACCACAGAGCGAAAGACAGGGCTCTAGCTCAGGCATCAGTACTCATGTCTAATCAACACATTTCTTTCATACAAATTTGAACTACAAATGCTGGCCAATGCCCTGCACACATGCAATGACGCTCCATTTAGCTAAAGGTAGTGGCAATTGCGTTCCAAGCTTTCCCCAGAGAGACATCATTGCAGTTGGGCTGGCTTCACAGTTGGATCCTAAGGGAAGCCATCACTGGGAGTACTTTATGTACGTATTTATTTATATCGCACCTAGGATATGAAGCATATGAAAAATTGGTACAAAGGTGATACTTTTATTGGATAACTAGGATGATAATCACAGGAAGCTTTCAGAACATTTCAGCTCCTTCTTCAAAGCCGATTAGGTATTCTGAAAGCTATCACCTATATACCACTTTAGTTATGCTTCATATCAAAACTTTTTCAACTAGCTAACACGGTACAACAAAACAGCACCAAAATTGTAGGCAGTGCTTTACAAGGATTAAACAAAAACAGGAGTATAGCCTTGAGAAAGCTTTATGTGAAACGCGCATTAACAGGAATTTTATTGATTTTAGCATTATCTTATTTTTATAAATAATCTCCATGTTCTAATACTAACCAGTACAATATAATTATAGGGGGTGGCTGGCAAAATTCAGTGACATGGATGTATCTTAATTCTCCTTCTCCTTTTTATCTTATCTAATTTTCAGCTCTTAAGGTGGCCATACACGGGCCGACTATAGCTGCCGATATCGGTCCCTTGGACCGATTCGGCAGCTAATCGGCCTGTGTATGGGCAGGGCAGAGCGGCCTGGCCGACCGATATCTGGCCTGAAATTGGCCAGATCTCGATCGGCCAGGTTAGAAAATCCGGTCGGATCGGGGACCGCATCGGCTCGTTGATGCGGTCCCTGATCCGACTGCCCCATTGCCGCCCACATATTTTTTTTTTTTACCTAAATGCTCCCCGATATCGCCCACCCGTAGGTGGGGATATCGGGGGAAGATCCGCTCGCTTGGCGACATCGCCAAGCGAGCGGATCTGCTCGTGTATGGCCACCTTTAGGGCTGACACAGACAGGGAGCTTAGTCGTGGGCGACTAATCTCCCCGCAATGCTATCCCACCTGCTAGAATGTAAATCGCCAGTGAGATAGCATGCGCGGCGCCATGATTTGCAGAAATAGCCAAATTTGTCATGAGAGGAAACTGACGATTTTGGCGCCATGTATGCCATCCCACCGGTGATTTACACTCTAGCCGGTGGGATGGCATTTCGGCGACATTATCCATGATAGAAAAGGAATTGGAATTATTTCTTAGGGTGAAAAGTGCTTAGGTGTTTCAACACACAGTTGGGGTGAGGTACCTGACCCAAGGAGATTACATTCTATTGGGAAAAAGAAAACAAAAAAGGTGATGGGGTATAGTAACAAACCATGAAATGATTAGAGCTGTAATTGCAGCATGTTATTCCTACTGAGCTCATATTAACTTTTGAGGAAGGTGATGGTAACAGTCAGGTAAATTAACTTGATAGCAACAAATAACCTTTTGCACTCACTAGTTTTACTGTAGTTGTCTAAACAATCTACAGTTCTGTCCAGCAATGCACATATTCTTCTTTTAACAACGTGCTTTCAGATCAGATCTCACTATCAATGGAATTTCCACTTCTAAGCTACAAGTAGAATACATCTTGGTTTACTCTCTTTGCATGTCCTCACTCGACTGTAGAGCAACCTGCCCAGCAACACTAAGGGCATATTTATAATGATGTTTGAAAACAGTTTTAAAAACAGTGTAATGCAAAGGTCAAGCATAAGATGGCACAAGTGTGGCATAAAATGATGGTATAATTGTAGGCAATAGTGCCAATAAAATCACTCCATTATTTATATGCAGATTAGCTATTTGTAATGGATAATACATTGAGGAAGCATAATGCAATGCAAAAACATTTTGTTACAATAACTTATGCAATACTAACAAGCTAATAAATGGAACATTTAGGAAGTGACCATTATGCTTAAAATCAGTGAAGGAAAATCAGACTTCAATACATTTTACTGAAATACAGGTATGTGAATATCAGGAAACCTATTATCCAAAAAGCTACAAAATACAGCATTGCCATTTCCCATAGATTCCAGTTTAAACATGCAATTTTTCATTTTTTTCAAGATTTGCATTTTTCCTGTAATAATTAGCCAGTAACTTATACAGGTATAGGATCTTTTATCTAGAATGCTCGGGACCTGGGGTCTTCCAGGTAAGGGATCTTTCTGTAGTTTAGATCTCCATGCTTTAGGTTTACCAAAAAATAATCTGAGTTGGGATCAAGTACAAGGTACTGTTTGACTATTACAGAGAAAAAGGTAATAATTTCTAAAAAATTAGAATCATTTGTTTAAAATGGAGTCTATGGGAGATGGCCTTTCTGTAATTTGGAACTTTCTGGATAATGGGTTTCTGGATAATGGATCCTATACTTGTACATAATGGGTAACTGAAGCTGGCTGTGCAGCCTTGCCTTTATATCCAAAGGAGATACATGTTCTAATTAAAGGAAACCTATTACTTTGCTTCCCCCAGTATTAGTCCCCTGATCCTACGTCACACATTAGCCTTTAATTATATATATTTTTGTTTATGGCTTATTCTTCTTAAACAGTCGGTTGTAAAAACAGCCTCCTGAAACAGAGAGCTTCAAACAATCCTTTCCCACCATATGAATTGATTACAGGCCTAGTTATGGCTTAGACATTTCGCATACAACCTACCAGATCGAGATTTTATAATGTCACTGAATTCATTGTTTTCTTCTCCATCAGATCTATCAAACTGGGCACCAACATTAGCCATTTCCCACAATGGATCCGAATAATATATCCCGGCTGCAAACTATGAGCAGAAAAGTGGAGCAGGATAAAATATTCCTGAAAAAAAAAAAAACAGAAAAAATACTAAATTAATGAAATACACATGTTATGGTTTCTTTTCCTGTAAAACACTGAATAAGTGCCAGATACATATGTTTACTTGATTTATTTAAATAACTGATTTTAGACACATTTCATCAACAGTGGTCTTGCCTGTATCTGTGCAAAAATAAATGACCAGTCTCTGGAGGGAAAATCTTTCACATATCTGCTACAAACGGAAACAAACAGAACTGATTAAAATGGCAAAGTGTGCTGTTCGTTAAATATACTGATTTAAACCAATTGTTACACAAGGACCAGGAACACAAATCCTTCACTTATTTCTGTCATTGCAGGATAACGGAATTCTTATTCTTCATTTGATTCTCCTGTCAATAACAATCTCATAACTGAGTGATCACAAAACAGTGGTGCCCAAGCAACAAACTGTGGGAACATCTTCTAGTTACTTCCAACTGACTTCTAAGGAAACACTTCTGCTAAAAAACCAACGTCCTACCATAATCACTCAAAAGCCTTACTGGGTAAATTGTCAAGTGAGAAGTAAATGCATGGAATACGGCTCTTTCCACTTTAGCCAAGTGCTAGTAAACTGCAAATATTTTAGGCATTCTGATTTCCATCAGAATTGTGCCAACAGGCCAGTGTTGCAAAAACAAAGAGAAGAGTACACAATCAAAGTAGAAAAATGGGCAAAAATGGAGCCCCTAGAAACTTGTGCCATGTTGATTTTCTTCTGGGGCTGCCTCAAAATTTCTTACATTTCATTGTGGTTGGGATTCTCTATCTTAAAGGGATAGCTTTCAAAACATTTGTTTAGTTTTACTGCTTTCAAAACATTTGTTTAGTTTTACTGCTTTCAAAGGGGGGGGCATTTACTAATGCTTGATTATTTTGGTTTTTGTTTTTTCATTGTAGAGACACGATTTTGTCTTGATTATGCAACAAAACAGTGAAAACTCTGAACGCAAAAAAAACACCATCTAAACCTGTTGTGATCATGTAGAAGTCAATGGCAGATGTCCATTTTACAATTGGAAGATGTCTTTGCTTCAAGGTTTTAGAGGTTTTCAAGGTTTATTTTATTCTGGCCTTTGTACGGCAATACAAAAAAAGTTGTCATTTTTGTAGAACAAAACAAAAAGTTGTGGTTCACTTTCTCATGTTTGTAGGAGCAACTCGGTAAGGGCTTTCACTGAACCTTTTACAATTTGAAACATTAGTTAAAACATTTCCTTTAATCAGGCCCACTAAGTAATGATTTGCAGATCGTTGGTCCCCCCATTCCAACGTGGATGAGGGATTTTAAGGTGAACACAAACTGTGACACAAGGTATGACAGTAAAAGGGGGCAGAGGCTTTAAGCAACACTATGTGACCAATGAAAACTTGAGAGGGAAATGCAGTGCACATTACTCACATCCAACCCAAACCAGAATTACACAACATTTTTAGCCAAACCCACCCAACCCACATACTTGCTGAATTACAACTGATACATTAGTGACTGACATACCTGATAGCAACTAATATAGCAAGCCTAACTGTTTAGAGAGTCAGCACCTAGTTTACGGGGGGCTGCTATTGGGAAGTACAGGTATAGGATCCCTTATCCGGAAACCCATTATCCAGAACGTTCTGAATTACGGAAAGGCCATCTCCCATAGACTCCATTATAAGCAAATAATTCTAATTTGTAGAAATATTTACCTTTTTCTCTGTAATAATAAAACTGAACCTTGTACTTGATCCCAACTAAAACATAATTAATCCTTATTGGAGGCAAACCAATCCTATTGGGTTTAAATGATGTTTAAATGACTTTTTAGTAGACTTATGGAGATCCAAATTACAGAAAGATTCCTTATCCGGAAAGCCCCAGGTCCCGAGTATTCTGGATGTACCAGAAAGGGGAAATTTGACTCTTAGAAAAACAGAAAAGAAATTGTAAAAATGTAATTAGTGCTTGTGTATTATATAAAAACAACTGGACTGAAAACTACTTGAAAGATGACCTTCTCTTTTAATGAAGCCTTGACACTTTTTTTTTTGCATGACAGCCACAAATTTCACTTGTGCAGTGAATTCAACAAAATTAAAAAAAAAAA
Source organism: Xenopus tropicalis (assembly GCF_000004195.4). NCBI lineage: Eukaryota > Metazoa > Chordata > Amphibia > Anura > Pipidae > Xenopus > Xenopus tropicalis. The sequence goes on along the minus strand of NC_030681.2, from coordinate 45,367,329 downwards.
ACAAAACACACTTTATAGGTTGACCGTAAGAAATGCAATGAAAAACCTTTGAAAAACAGAAGGTATTCACATGCCTAATGCTACACAGGTATCACTACCTTAAACCATAAAGAAAAGGCCTTAACCCGCACTTAAGGAGTAATTCATGTCTCCACCTATAATTCCTTAATTCCCCTACAGCCAACAATGCATGCGCTTCTCTAATAGCATAGATGCAGCCTAATAATCCAGAGCAATAAATCCAAACTTGCAGACAGCCTGTTTTGATCTTTTTTACATGCAATCGTACAAGATATTAAACATTGCTTTTGAAAGGGAGGACTTCATCAACACTGGGCACATTTGCACTTGGGCAGTAACCCATGGCAACAAATGTTCTGCTTTTTTGTTTTAGCTGCAGCTATATGGAAAAAACAATTGGTTGCTATGGGTTACAGGTGAAATTTGCCCAGTGTTGGTAAATGACCCCTATGTTAAGTGTGTACAGTTGCTGATGAAGTTGATAGGTAGGTGTTACAGCTAAAAAAAACAGATCAGCACCAAGCCAATCACATAGCCACGCACACAGTGGAAATTAGCTGTAACATGTAATATGTAATATTCTTGTGGGACTTATGTGGTCCTTTGGAAGTACAGACTGGTCTTATACTTATCGGCAGAAATGCACTGGGTGTGTATGATTGGGAAATGCCATAGTGAGCCTCAAGGCAAGCCAATTATAAACAACAGGCATTGATAACTACTATAGTGCATGGAGAACTCTCTGAAAGAGGGGTAATATTCCCATGTATAAATGCAAACATTAAGGTAAGGAATGCTCCATGACTAAAACAGCTATGCTCTCCTCAGGCCCTCTCCAATCCATGTACCTGTCCCTCATTCAAACCACTCCCTGGTTGCTAAGGTAATTTGGAACCTAGCAACCAGATAGCTGCTGAAACTGCAGAAACTGGAGAGCTGGAGAACAAAAATGTAAATATTAAAAAAAAAATACAAATAATAAAAAATGAAGCCCAGCTGCTAATTGTCTCAGAATCTCACTCTCTCTACATCATACTAAACGTTAACCCAAAGGTGAACAACCCCCTAACTCCTAAACCTGGAGACAAAGAAACACATATAATACATGTGCTAAACAGCTTTTTTATTTTTATGTTCATCAAATAAAGAAGTTTACTGTTACATCTGTAGTATGTGCTTTGCTTTCAGTTTGTTTTGAATTTGATATGGTCTATTTATATGAATATTTGCCTTGCAGGCAAAGAGAATGGATAATACCATTTCAATCAACTTCAACATACCATCTGCAGGTAGTTCCTTACTGGGAGATTAATCTTTGCCTCTTGTAGCTTAGCAGATATAGGTTTCATTATTTTATAAGGGGACATAATAGACTAATTGCCCCACTGGAACAATACAATCTATTTTTAGCCAACTACAAGCAGCAGTGATTAATCTGTCAGTGTCACATAAGTCTATAATGTTTCTTTTTTTGTTGTTGTATGAAAAATATACGTACTACCAAAATCCTTACTCTTCTTAGTTTTGTATTTATGTTTTTTCGCTACAATATGAATTATGGACGTTGAATTAAACATGTCAGGATCGGCCAAACCTCTGCGTTTGTTCTCTTCTGCATTTTCCAATAACCCATGAACAAGCTGGCTATAACTGCAGTGTTTTATACCATACATGTTAGACTGTTGTGCCATGACAGGATGGCTTCAAGATACAATTAAAAAAAAAAAAAAAAAAAAAAAAAAAAAAGATGAAAGAAAAAGCAATATAAAAATCTAAAAGTCTGAACTCTTTCAATCAGCATCCATTCTTCAGTAAAAGAAAGCAAAATTGGGAAAACATTTACTTTCAAAGATCAGTAACAGCAGGTAAATAAAATGCCCCAAGAGCATTTGCTCTGAAAATTCAGCACCGCTTTAAGGGCAGTGGCACAAGGGGGGAATAAGTCGCCCGCGATAAATCTTAACTACAGCAGGCGACTAATCTCCCCGACATGCCATCCCACCGCCAAGAATATAAATTGCCGGTGGGATGGCATACACATCACATCACTATCTGACCAAAATTTTATAACCTGTCCGATCGACTAAACGAACATTCACCATGGTACGAAAATTAGCAGGACTATAATTCTGAGGCCACACATGGTCCGAAAATCGTATAAAATGTATATTGGTGCGCGTATGGCCAGCTTTACACAGCACAGGGGATAAGGGGATAAGTTGTGTAAGTCTGGTGTCCATCATTTCAGGCATTTGGTAGTTACGTGTGTGCTCAATTCTTTCAGTGCAAACGAACTGTGGTGATTAACACAGGGCCTGTGGCTCCAGGTACAACTGCACTGAATGCATAACTGGAGGCTGGATGGACTGAGCACAACTATATGAAAGTGAAAAGTGTGCCCTTTAGTGAATGGGATTATTTGCGCAGCCGACTATCGCGGAATTTGTCGTAACTGCAGAATTGGACATAAATGACCCCTTCAGTTTGCCCAGGTACATTAACCCATAGCAACCAATCAGCAGGTGGCAATTACTGGCCACCTGTTTAAAAGTAAACATTGTAATTAGTTGCTATGGGTTACAGCACCTGGCAGACAGTTCCTTTTATTACATATGGGGGTTTAGTCAACTTTCAACAAATGGGATTCAAGCTTAGTTCTATTCAAAAAAAGTATTTAAAGGACATGTCAACCCCAAAGATAATTTTTTGCCTAATTAAAGAAAACTAATAATTCTAAGCAACTTTCCAATATCAATTTATTTAAAATTATTAGTGCTTTAAAAGTTATTAGTAAATGTAATTGCTATAGAAAACAGCATTGGCTGAACTCCTCATTGTTACTTTTTAAATAATGTTGCAAGTGCCAGCAAGTCAGATCTGTAAAATCTGCTGCCTTGTGTTACATTGTTTCAGACGCCAGAGCCACCAGGGCAGAGAATAGAAAGGACAGACACACACTGCTTTTAATAGCAGTTATATATATACAAATAAGTAAAAGAACCATTACAAATATGTAACAAATGTGTATTGCAAAGTTGCTTAGAATTAAGTTTTCTTTTATTAGGCAAAAAAAATTACATTGTCAGTACTTAAGTGGGGTATATACACATTTTTTTAATGCTTTAAAGTCAACCCCAACAGTAAAGATAAATAATTCTGTAATATTAAACTGCACGGTACAATAATTATTCTCTGAGCGGGGCCCAAAACAGGATGTTTGAATGACAGCACCAGAGTAAAAAAGGAGAATCATACTGTCTAGTAACCCCCCTACATGAAAATAGAGGTACAAGTATGGGATCCCTTATCCAGAAACCCTTTATCCAGGAAGTTCGGAATTACAGTAAGGCCATCTCCCATAGATGCCATTATATATCATTTTAATTTTATAAAATGATTTCCTTTTTCTCTGTAATAAAACAGAACCTTGTACTTGATCCCAACTAAGATATAATTAATCCTTATTGGAGGCAAAACAATCATATTGGGTTTAGGATTAGAGGCAAAACAATCCTATTGGGTTTATTCAAAATGTAAATGATTTTTAGCAGAAGTTATGGAGATCCAAATTACGGAAAGATCCCTTATCCGGATAACAAGTCCCGAACACTCTGAATAACAGGTCCCATATCTGTAATGTTAATTTAGTGACCGTAAATATTGTCTATTGGTTTGCTGTATTATTTTTTAAAATTTGATATATACAAAAAAAAATTAGAAACAGACTGGTTACATGGTTATAATAATACAGACCTTCCATAAAATATGTTCTGTTTATAGAGTTTAAGGCAGTTTGTGTTTCATACAATATTTCACCGTTTCAGAGACAAAGAATTATACATGAAATATTAACAACTCCCTTGAAGAAGTTCCTAAACTGAACATTATCTTCTGAATGTTGCATTTAATCGTCATATAAAACCTGTCTGTTTAAAATTGGAGTGGAACTGTAGCAAATGAAGAAATAATGGCGGCCATTAAAAGCTTTTATGCAAACATTTACATTTTTGTTTCATTCTTATATATTCATAAAGCATTTTTTCCAGCCAAATCTTTTAACAAATAATTCTCTTGTCTGCAAATTGAAAACATTTTTACAAAACAAAAGAAACTTCACTTCACAATTGAACAAAGTGAGGGAAGGGGTGAGCCTAAGAAGAATGGGGAATGATCCCAGGAAGCAACATTCTGCGTCAGACTATCATGGTTCCATTTTAATCTGTGGAATTAAAGTATGCAAGTGTAAAAAAAAAAAAAAAAAAATACATCCTAGTCTCTTTTATTTACATGCTAGCATCTATTCTTCCATCTATTTCTCTACTTTGTTCTCATTCAGAAATAGGGAATGACCATGAAACAGGCCAAATGGTCAGGAGCAGGAGGGCCCACTGACACCTGGGCCCACAGGGAGTTTTCCTGGTATCCTGGTGGGCCCATCTGACACTGACTTTAGCCCTCAACTTCTTCCATTTTTATGTTACAAAGTCAGATGATTTTAAGGATTCTGATTTGGTTCGGCTAGGAGTGGGGATTTGACCGAATCCTACTGAAAAAGGGCGAATGTTGACCGAATCCCTACGTGAATCCTGGATTCGGTGCATCCCTAAAATAGGACACTTCAAAGAACACTGCCCTATAAATAAGTGAAGAAAAGTAATGCATTCTGGGAAAGAAAAACCAGCTGCCAGTGGAAATACTTCCTTACTTAAATTATCCAGTTTAGGAATTTGAAATATTCAGGGCCAAATTTGCAAGGCTAAACAACTATTATGCACTACTAAAATAGTGAAGCATTCCTCAAGTTAACCTTGCAGCAAGCTGACAAACCATTATCATGTTTTTGTTCAGTTCAGCTCTAATTTGAAGATATAAATTACAAGCAGGAGAAAGCTCAGTCGCACGTTTCTTACACTAAGGGGCCAAAATCTTTGTAACGGGATATGCTCTTCCTTCCCATTCCGAATGTATGTTCAGTGAAAGAAAACAATGCACAATGCACTTGCAAAATGCGTCAGATCACTACATACTGTAAATGCAGAGTGTAACATGCAAGTAAAAGTGTGTGAACAGTGCCGACAAATGAAAGAAAACTTATATAACCACATTTAATGCAAGTGGTTCCTAAAGAAAATAAAGGACTGACATGCATTATAAAAGATAATTAGCTCAATGGCTAAAAAATACATTTGCCTCTACAGATCCCTGGTAAGGCCTCACCTTGGTTATCAAGCGCAGTTTTGGGCTCCAGTCCTTAAGAAGGATATTAATGAGCTGGAGAGAGTGCAGAAATGTGCAACTAATCCAGATAGGAATGGAGGAATTAAACTATGAGTTAAGACTGTCAAGGTTGGGGATATTTTCCTTGGAGAAGAGGCGCCTGAGAGGGGACAAGATTACTCTTTAGGACACAGGCACAAAGACTTTTTGGCACATACGCTTAAAGGAAGACGGTGATGTTTTTTTTTTCAAAACATATCAGTTAATAAAGCTTCTCCAGCAGAATCCTATATTTAAATCCGTTTTTGAAAAACAGAGATTTTTTTAATAATTAATTTTGAAATTTCATATAGGGCTAGCCATATTCTTTATTTCCCAGGGGGCTACAGCCGTGTGACATGCGCTCTGACTAACTTGAGTCACACTTTACTGCTGAGCTGCAAGTTGGAGTGATATCACCACCCCCAGCAGCAGATTAGCAGTGCAATGGGAAGGTAGCAAGATAGCAGCTCCCAGTAGATATGAGAATAGTACTCAATAGTAAGAAATCCAAGTCCGGCTTGAGACTCCTCCAGTTACATGGGAGTAGGAAAAACAATAGGTTACCTAAAAGCAGTTCTAATGTGTAGAGCTGGCTCCTTCTGAAAGCTCAGACTCAGGTGCAATGCACTGAGATGGCTGCCTACACACCAATATTGTGTATATATGTGAGGGGGTTATTTATTTATTTATAACTGGGGGTTATTTGAAGGGGTTACCCTTGATGGCCTTTTGTCATTATTCAGCCATCTTTAAAACTCTCTGCTTCTCTGTCCCATAATTCTCTATTGTTTTTGTAGCATTATTGTAAGAACAGCAGTAAGTTACGCATTAGAGATAATCTGTTTAGCTACACTTAAAAACCTACCGCTACATTAAACTACAACTGCTGGCATCCCTTGACAACTGAAGTCTCTGGATGGGTACTGGGACTTTCCTGGTTTACGGTGTTGGGGGACAGACTATAAATCCAGCACAGTGTTATAACAGTTGCTGCAGCTCCTCCCATGCCTTAGTCAGTGATCTGATGGGACACTGAAATCACAACAAAGTACATGGCCAAAATCACATTTTTATGACCTACCTTCTTGTGAGTACTGTGTCCCTGTAAGACCATTAACAGGTACATGATACTGGCACAAGGCTGGTCTCTGGAGCAGCTGTGAAAACACTGTGCTGAATTAGCTTAAATATAATGTTAACATGGTTTACTGGTAGCAGACACAGCTAACAGGCTGCTTGCCAGTTCTTTTTTGCATTCTCCTTCTTTCAGGTGTGGCCAAAATCTGGTCAGTCTTTGGAATCCCCCACTGTAGAATCAACAACCAATTTAAGTCCTGAACATCATCAAAACACAATTTATCGGTATCAGCTAGGACTCTGCAATGAGGCAAATCAGGGGTGGAAATAGCCAATTACGGCATCTTTCTCTATAAAGCAGAACTTTGTATTTGATTGTAACCAAGATACATAACCCCCTTTCAGTTAATTGTATAAGCGGAAAAAATGCATACAGTGTAAACAATTTGTCCACTACGCACAATTAAAATATACTTTGCAACCACGTTACAACTCAACCAAGAACCGAAAAAAAGATTGAGCTATGTGACGATTGCGACAGCGTGCAGTGAATGTAATATAATGTCTTAATGAAAAAGTGGTTACTCTAGAAAAAAAAAAAATATATAACTTCACCTTCAAGCTGGTCAGTTTTAGCTAATCCTCCTGTGAAACTGCATACACTACATAAACTGCCAATAGCGACACATGGATCAAAAGGAAGGGTTTAGGGTGGAGCACTGAGGAGGTTATTATAGTGCTTTAGCCTTTAATACATTCTTAAACAGTGGCAGAAACATAACCTACGAAAATATTGTAGCAAAGGAAAAAATATATCACATTTCCCTGATCTTATTTTATTACACAGCACTAAAGGATAACTGTTTCATTTTTATCCTTATTACCTCCCTCCACCAACCCTTTGAGAGCAGATAATGAGCTTCCAGTGTCTCAGTTTTACAAACAAGGAGGATTTTATTATATGTTTTTTCTTAATTCTACAACTGCACTAAAGTACAAGGAAGTTAGAATGCTAAATTGCTTTCAGTTTCACAGTACTGCTCTGATAAGCGCAAAAATACATAAAAAAACTTAATGCGTATCCAACCCAAGGCCTACATATATTTTTATATGATGGATGTGTGGATATTTATTAAACATACAAATTTAATATACATTATCCAGAATGCTTAGGACCAAGGGTATTCCGGATAAAGGGTCTTTCCGTAATTTGGATCTCCATACCTTAAGTCAACTTAAAAAATCAATAAAAAACATTAATTAAAACCCAATAGGATTGTTTTGCATCCAATAAGGATTAATTATATCTTTGTTGGGATCAAGTACAAGGTACTGTTTTATTCTAACAGAGAAAAAGAAAATTATTTTTAAAATTCTAAAATTATTTGATTAAAATCGAGTCTATGTGAGACGGGCTTTCAGTAATTCGGAGCTTTCTGGATAACGGATCCCATACCTGTACAGTGGCCTTTAAACTAGGAGGAAGAATCTGACTAAATGCCTTGATTTTTTGACGTATTTTTGGATACCAGAAGTGCCTGCCTGCTGTTTTTTCCTTTGTGTACTCCTGTATGGCTCCCTAAGCTGAAGGTCTGGGGCATGAGCACCTGGACCCACCTATCCTGGGGGTAAGATTCTACATATGTACTACAAGTTGCTATTCCTGTGAAAAATAGATATATTTGGCATTAAATGCCTTTCTTCCCTGCAAAAACTGCTATCGAGAACCATTGAACGATCAAAGAATAATGGAATAGAGTGTTGCTTCATTTTGTTAAACAATATAGTTTAACCCAGCCGTGGACAGTGTGGTGGTAGAGTGGTTAGCATTGCTGCTTTGCAGATAGGGAGTTTTAATCCAGCCAAAATACTATGCCTGGCACAGTTGACTCCAGAGAATACTGTTGAACTAAGGAAATGCAAAATCTACAATCGCCTGCAACTTTAATGTCAGCAACATAGATTCTACATTGCTGACACTTAAGGGGTTAAAATATTTCTTTCTAGAAAAGGTATTGTTGTTTTACTCAGCAAGAAATGCAGCCACAGCCATGATTTGTCATTATACTGTCTCTTCAAAATGTAACACAGATAAAAACAATGCAACACTTTTTAATATGGGCACCTCACCTTTAATTAGCGATTGAAGTCTACATTTAGAGCAATGGCACATGGCTATATTTGTCGCCTGTGGTTAAATCTGTGCTACCGCGGGTCACAGATCTCCCAAAAATGACTTAATGCCATAACATTAGGAGCGCTGCAAGTAAAACATAATGCTCAAAACTTCCCGTGTGTCACTGGCCTTAATGTAGCATGATGGGAATGTATTCTACATATCTGATGTGCAAATAATATTTTGTAGCATTAACCTGTGAGTTGTCGTGCACATGCTCTGACAAAACTCTGAAAACAGAAATGTGTGCTGGTATCTAAACAACAGGATTTACACAGGAGGGGGTGTGGGTGCCAGGAAGCAGCCTCCTATTCTGTTTAAACCTCTTCTAAAGCCTCTTCTTAGGCTTCTGAGCCTGGTTCCTAAGTATCATTGTCTATAAACACAAACACGTGCTAGTGGGGCATTATACATACAACTGTATTTCCCTTCCTCAAAGGAAACATAATGCACTAGTAATGTAAGTCATTGCCCACAGCAATATTACAACATCATTACGGGCAGAGAAGTTGCCATGTTGGTTAAAGGTCACCTAATTTTTTGTTTGAACTAACAATTCAGGGTTTATATGTTACAAAGCACTACAGTAGCTGCTTAGTAGAAAATTTCTTTATGTTGTAAAATGTTTTCTAGATATTCAAAGCCTTGGATAGTAAACACCTGCTTTCTTTTAGCAAAAAAAACCTCCAAGGCCCTGTTTCTTAACTTTAGTCACCAGATGATGTTGGACTACAACTTCCACCATGCTTTGCTTCACTGTTGGCGTTCAACAACATCGGGAGACCTAAAGTTAAGAAAACCGGATCCCAAAGTGACAACCAGCATTGGAGGTATGGGCACCCAAGGGCATATTCTGTAAGGCAGACAGAATGGCTATACTTCAATAACACTGCCCACCCATAACTTTATTTTGGGACTAAAGAAGTTTCAAATTACTGGGAGAGGTCTAAAGTGACACCAAACTACAAAAATATATCCTTACAACATACCTGAAATCTATTGCACACCATTATATACATTTCAGACAAAGTAAAGACTAAAGGAATGTACAGAAGTAGTTGTTACCGTTACTATGAGGATCTGGGTATAAAACACTGTACTGTATAAAAGTATGTTACTGTTACTATGAGGATCTGGGCATAAACAGAGTTCCCCTGCAGAGTGCTGTGAAGCATCACAACTGATACAATCCACAGATCCCATTAGAACACATTTATTTATCGATATCATGCACTCCCACATATAAGCTACTGAGCACTTGCAGGTTTTTTTAGTGCTTGCTACAGGGGCTTAAGGTGGCCATACACAAATGATCGTGCAATTATATTTAATGCGTGTATGGCGGGAAACAAGGCAATGTAAAATTTTGATCGGGTACCATTGAAGGCACCTGTGCAAAGGCAAGCGTTTAGCGCCGAATCATCAGATAATGGTAGAATTCTTTTGTTTCTACCTGCATATCTGACAATTCAACTGTGAACATTAGTGAAGGATACAAACAATCTTCATGGTTGCAGGAAAGATCATAACTGTAATGTATGGACACCATTAAGGGGAACAGCTAAAAAAACAGGCTAATAAAAATAATATTTTAATATTATGCACACCAATATTGTGAAACCTATAGGACATTCTGGCATGTAACAGGACAGCATTGGGCTGATTTAGAACAGGTCACGAAACCTAATTATGTACAAATTTCTTAAAATTATTTAAGAAATCAGCATTACATGCAAGACTAGTGAACCAGGATTAAAAAATAAGTGCAAGCTCTGTGATACAGATCTGTCATCCCCAGGTGTAAAACTGAGCACTGCATAGATTGCTGTGCCTTATTTGCAAACCCAAAACATAAGTGCAAAGAAGAGCAGAGCAGCTATAAATCAGCAGTTAGTCCTCAATTTTGCAAAACCTTTTTATATTATAAAGCTGCCAAACAGGTGCAGAGTATAGTAACTCTCATTCACAAAAATACATATGCAGTGTGAATGTGTCCATTCCATTAGTTATTAAACCGTGCCATGTTGAGACAAAAAGACCCCTAGCAATGCAGGAGAGCTAATTGGGGGATTTAATATATCTCAGGGATGGCTGATCTACAGCACCTTTACTGGACAGCATAGAGTTGGTGGTGGGATGCAAGGGAGTAGTAGTTCAGCTACAGCTGGAGGGCTACAGGTTGGACATTACAGAGGCAAACACTCGAACGACTGTTACACAAGATAACTTTTATCCATGTGTTTTTTTCCCCTGCAGGTTTGAAGCTGGCCCTGGACAAATGCCCTGAACACAGCAAAACTTATAAAGATATAAGAAGTTATAAGAAGAAGTTGATCGGAAGTCAAGGAATTCTCTTTCATTGAAGGGAAAGGAGAATCAGGCGGCAGGCAAGGTCGTGGCAGACTTGCAGGTTTGCTAGGAACTTTCAGCAGAGTCAGGGCAGGCAGATCAGAGGCTTCAGCTCGGATTTCACTGGCAAATGAATGATTGAAAGCTGTAACCTTACCTGGGATCCGGCTGCCAGCACAGTCCCACAGCGTGCAGGATACCAGTCACAAAGTGTCACCCACTTCCTGGGCGCCCATACAATTCCCAGGGCTGGATCCGCCACCCAAAACAATGAGGATCCCGGTGAGACTCCCACAGCCGGAGCGCAGCCCTGGAGTCCAATCCCCCCTCCCTCCCTTGGCAAATACACTAAGGAACTTGCAGCCGCCCGCACTTACTGCACTTTCCTTGCTAATTCTGCCAACTCGGACTCTTGTAAGGACTTCAATTTGCCCTAATTACCCCTGAGTATCAGAGCCCCCCCGCGTCCAGGCTGGGCGCTTCCAGCACAACTTGCATGGGTTTGCGATCCCGTGTTGTGCCTCAGGGCAGCCCTCCCTTGCTTTCAACCCAAGGTTCACATTCCCTTTTCCTTGTTTTATTTTCAGCGCGGTCGGGTCTAAAACTAAGAGAACGTGGCATATAATCTCCTCACGTCCCCGCCCACCCCGAATGCTTACAGAGTCTTTCAGTAGGAGATTTCAGGTAGAGGAGCCGCGCCATCTGCCGGGTTCATCCATTATAATCACTATATTTAATCCATAGTGAGAAAATATTACAATTGCTTATTTGCCTTAAAGAGATAGTTCCCCATTTAGCATGTGTTCAACTTTTTAAAGTAGTGTTTCATTTTTAATTTTTTTTCACATTTACCATTTCTGTTTCAAAATGTTATCTGGTTGTCAGGTGTCACTGACTTTGTAATGCAATAGTTGTAGTACAACTTTTTATTTATTCTCTCTCTGCTTAGGCTCTCTTCTAGTCAGCTTCCAGTCTGTCATTAAAACAACTGTCTGGTTCCTAGGTTAAATGGGACCCTAGCAACCAAGCAACAGCTGCAACTGAAGAGCTTTTGGGGAGAAAAGTTCAGTTTAAAAAAATGGATGGAAGAACACTAAGGGGCCTATTTATTATGCTGTGTAAAATGCAGATTTATTACACTGCATAAGCCCAAATCACTGGTGATGTTGCCCATAGCAACTAATCAATAAAAAGAATTTAATGGTCACCTGCAAGTTAGAAAACAAAAGCAAGGATCTGATTGGTTGCTATGGGCAACATCACCAGTGATGTTGGCTTACACACTATCATAAATATGCCTCTAACTTTGTCAGAATATCACTCTTTACATGAAAGTTATTTAAAGGCGAACTACAATTTTAACCCTAAAAAGCTACAAAAAAAACTTAGAAATGAGCATCATTTTAACCTATAGGAAAGATGAGGGCTTAATGAAGGAAAGCAGCTGCATGTGGCGCCTATATTCAAAGGTCACACACTGACTTATTTGCATCAGATACAATATCAGGTGCTAGAATGGTGTATTTATTTAGAGTACATGCTGCTACTGTGATGCAAATCTGGCAGTTCTTATGCTGCTTTGGTTATTACTGACATTATAACTATTTCTACAGAAGGCTACTTTTTTACAGTAAATGTAAAATGTATTTAGTACAAAATTTACCAACACACCAAGGCTTCTAAAGGCAGTTACCAATTGCACATGGTCTTGGATCTAAAATTAAATGTATGGTTATTTTTAAATTCTATTCATGTTTCAAAAACAGTAAGAAGCCTAGAAAAGAAAATCCCCTATTCTTGCTATATTTTAGAATTAAACTGTTGGTAATGCATAATCCTTCCCCACATTGTAGTTTGATGTTCCAGATGATGAAAAGACAACCAATATACACTATCTGAGCCAGGATGGCCGAGTGGTTAAGGCGTTGGACTTAAGATCCAATGGACAAATGTCCGCGTGGGTTCGAACCCCACTTCTGGCAAGTGTTTTAAACTCCCCCAAATGAAACTGTTAAATTAAAAAGAAAAGGAAAAAGAAGTAATCTTCATGAAATGTTACACCTATCATGTTAAAGGTACACTGTAGCCACTGCATTGTGGCTCTTTGAATGTATTATACAATCTTTTGTGTTAAAGGGGACCTATCTAATCAACAGATATCGACAGATATACCAGCCTAGCTAATAAAACACCAGGCAAGACCGGGCCAGGTATTTAAATGTTCTTGCTGGTAAATTTGTAACACTTTCTCCTTCCTTCAAAAGCCTGCCCCAATTCCTATTTAGATTTACCTCCTCTGACTCTTCCAATGGCACAATACTGCCCCTTTGCATCATCAGTGTTCCCACTTTGCGTTGGCAGCCCACCCCCCCACTGATGTTTAACTTTTTAAAGGGAGGCAAACCTAACAAGAGATGAAGGCTAACAGGGTCAACTTGTTCCCCAATCTTGTGTCATCTGCATGCTCATAATGAGAAAGTTGGTGCATTATGTGCAGTGTGTGCCCCAACATGGCTGGCCGCACTCGGAGCTTCCTCCTGGTGCAAGAGGTATACCAGTCACGAGGAGGGTTTTCTTGAAGAACTGCTATCTTTTCCACCGACCAGTGTGTGGGCTTTGTTACCCTGTACCTCCAGTAAGGGCCATGGCAGACGGGGAGATTTGTCGTGGGATTGCATACGATGCGCCAAAATCGCTGAAGTTTTCTCTCAAGGCAACTTCGGCACCATGTATGCGATCCCACTGGCGATTTACATTCTCGCCGGTGGAATGGCATTTCAGGGAGATTAGTCGCCTGCGACAAGGGAGATTTGTTGCAGGCGACTAATCTCCCCGTCTGCCACGGCCCTAAGGAAAATAATTCTGATGACATAGGTGCCCTTTAACCACCAATTGGTTTTGGGTCTCACTTGGCATGGTAAATGACTGGTTATCTGGCAGTGTTAAGGTGGCCATACACATTCAGATCTTAGTCTTCTTCTAACGAACATTCAGATATCGATTGTACTTTTAAATGCAACAATCTAAAACTTACATTCAGACTGAAATTGTAAGATAAAGCCCTAAAAATAACAAATCGGAGGATGTTCTGAACATAAAATAATTGGGAGACACCACTCGTATGAAAGTAACTTCATGGAAATGCATTGTAGGTCCCCCAAGGATATAGTCAGATACACAATACATGCACAGATTTTCCAACCAGTCCAATCGACTAAATGACCTATCGCCATGGTATGAAAATTATCGGGATGCTAATTAGTAGCCCACACAGTCCAAAAATTGTACAAAACTATGTTTTGTACAATTATATTGGTTGCATAAAGGTATGACCAGCTTTAGAGGAGAGCCTCCTGCTGGTGGGATTGGGAATTATATCTGCAGATGGCCTCATTTAGGAAACATATTTACATGAATACTGTCTTCAACAGGACAATAAATATTCCCAGTAAATATTCAGGCTATCTTTCTATTCTACTTGCCTTGTGGTTTTCTCTGGCAGGTACACCACCACCAGTACTAGGGTTATCCTAGCTTTATATATTAATATCCTAAGCTTCATATTTCTACATGTATTTAAATGTGCTCTGAACAAAATTTATGATCAGCTGATTAAATAGCATATTAAACCATCACAGCTAGCCGGATGGCCAAGAGGTTAAGAGAGAAATAGAGAGAGGTATGAAAGAGAGGCACGATCATTTACATAAGTCTAAATTAATTCCTTTCTTTAATTTTTTGGTGTTACTGTTATTTTAAAGAGACAGCACCATACCATAATGAACAGGGCTTGCGATGAACATACAATTGGCTTATGATTTTAATCACAAAAAAAGAAATCTATGGTTCTTTTGTTATTTATTGAGCTAAACAAGGCAACCAGGGTAATTGAAGCTACTCCATGTTTGGTCCTTGCAAGGTAGAAAATTAGATTACTGGTATATAACCCCTTTCTTCAAATTCTGTTGTAACTATTTTGTTGGCAGGAGTCCATTATGCAAAAAAAAGCATTTGCCTACACCACTAGGCTATTAGGGATCAAACAGCAGACAATTCTTAACAATTATACCCAGCGGCATTTCTATACCTAATGCTGCCTGAAGCCGCCCCCCTCAACCCCAGACACACCGATACAAAAAAGAACCCAGCACATATTAAAGGAAAAAAAATAAATCCACTTCTAAATTAATCAACAAAAGAAGGTTAAGATGAAAAGTGGATTTAAACCATCAGCCTTAAAAGCAAGGGTCTAAACCACTACACCAGTAGTTACTATGCATATATCTTTATCAGTAACAATGTTTCCTCAGAAGAGCAGCACCCTGTACATGAGTAGTAATGCAGCAGGGGAAAAAAGGCAGGAAACAAGTTCTCACAGCAGAATATAAAGCAAACACTCACTGAACCATTGTGTCCTATGCAGACTCTCTTGAAGCCATTGGCTGAGTTGCAGGTTGGAGCAATTCAAAGCAGGAAGTTCTCCTTAGCATATTATGATTCCATTCCCTCTAGCCTTTGTATGTTTTATATTTGGCTAACCAACTATTGTGAACCTATCTTGGCGTAAAAGTGCCTTTCCAGCTATTGAAGGTAGAACATGAGTCACACTGGACTTTCTTACTGAGATGGGCCCTTGCTTAGTGAGTAAGGGAGATGGATGATGTACAACTATACCTC
Source organism: Xenopus tropicalis (assembly GCF_000004195.4). NCBI lineage: Eukaryota > Metazoa > Chordata > Amphibia > Anura > Pipidae > Xenopus > Xenopus tropicalis. The sequence goes on along the minus strand of NC_030681.2, from coordinate 45,351,770 downwards.
TTTGCTACTGTGTAGAAACAAAAATTAGAATGCAGAGGATCTTGCAAACAAAACAAAAAGGTTCTATTATCAAAACATCACAGGGTTAAAGGAGAACTAAACCCTAAAAATTAATATGGCTAAAAATGCCATATTTTATATACTGAACTTTTTGCACCAGCCTAAATTATCAGCATCTCAATAGCAGCAATGACCCAGGACTTCAAACTTGTTACAGTTCCATCTTGTCATTTGCCCCATCTTGCTTAGGGGTATATTTATCATTCTGTGTAAAAAGGGAGTAAAACATTACCGGTGATGTTGTTTATAGCAGCCAATCAGGTGCTTTGATTTTCTAACTGTTGAAATCTAATTGCTGATTGGTTGCCCTGTGCAACATCACCGATAATGCTTCCCTCCACTTTTTACACATTATGATAAATATACACCTTAATGTACTATGAGCAGCTGTTAAGAAGCTAAGCTTAGGGGTCGTCACAAAATATCATGCAGACAATGAGGCTGGCCTGTCATATCTGATACTAATTGCACTGGGTTCTGAGCTGCCATGTGGTAATCATCTGTATTTATTACTAATCAGCCTTACATTATGACATTTATATTCTGTATATATAGTATATTGTGAGTCAGTCCCTAAGCTCAGTAACTGACAGCAGCACAGAGAATGTACAGTGCATCAGCATTTCTAGCCTACTTCTTTAGTTAGGCTTTAGTTCTCCTTTAATACTTACAAAGCATTAAAGGAACAGTAACACTAAAAAATGAAAGAGCTTTAAAGTAATAAATATATAATGCACTGTTGCCCAGCACTGGTACAGCTGGGGTGTTTGCTACAGTAACATTACTATAATTTATATAATAAGCTGCTGTGTAGCCACGGGGGCAGCCATTCAAGCTGGAAAAAAGGAGAAAAGGCACAGGTTACATAGCAGATAACAGATAAGTTCTGTAGAATACAATAGTGTTTTATCTGTTATCTGCTATGTGCCTGTGCCTTTTCTCCTTTGAATGGCTGCCCCCATGGCTACATAGCAGCTTATCTATATAAATTATAGTAGACTTTCTGAAGTAAACACACAACTTTTACCAGTGCAGGGCAGCAGCACATTATATTTTAGTTACTTTTATACACTTTCATTTTTTGGTGTTACTGTTCCTTTAAGGTAATATTGTTGTAAAGTTAGATACAATCACAGTTAGAGCCAGTAAATGTGACACAACTCTGGAAATGCTTGGTAGGTTAGGATACAGTGTTTACCTATTTACCAGATACTGGCTCCAAATCCCCTCCAGTGGGAACTGTTCAGGGAGTGATACCTAAAGCCTGGATCCACGCACAATGTGGTCTCTTTATTTTAGGCCAGTTACTGTATGTCTTATGGATAGCTCTTCCAGCTATCAATCCTTTGGTGGAGCACAAATCGTTTTTTTCTTCTAACTTTTCCTTAAAATCTTATGTTCCTTGAATGAACTTTGACAAAACTAGTCATGTAATCTAACTAAACCTCATTTGTGAGGTCCCTGTCCCTTGAATTTTTCTAAAAGGGCAGAATTCTTTACTGGGTCTTGTTGACACCAGACTCCCCAGACACATCCACCTGGGTCAGGAGATAGAGACTAAATTGGAAGAACTATCCCTTTTCAATCACTATATTAAAATATGACAGGAAGTGACAGGTCTCTAACCTATGGGCCCATAACATAAATATGTAAATTTAGTAATTTGTAATTTCCCCAATATGGCCACCTATGTGGTGGGCTATATCATGCTGATCCAATCTTTTGGCCCTTGGGACACAGATCAGATCATAAAGGAGGCCTGTGGAGGCCATCGGGAGAGGTCCACATCAACACACCAATGCAGTCCTCTCCTCCTGCATTTTCAAACCTGTCCAAATGATCTCTGGAAGATTTTGTCCAGATATCTGTCAGGGAGGTAGTCAGGAACAAACTTTATCTGAAGGAACTAAATCAACAGCTTAAATCTGCCCAAGTATGATCTGTTTTACTTTTATTAAATCAGTTATTTTCCCCAGGTAGCACATCTCACCAGTACAAATTGAACCTTAACCCGCACACCCTTAGCTCTCCAAAAAACACTAACCGCTCAGTGCACAATGCCTAGGGGGATCGGCACCCCCTCCACAGACTCCAAACAAATAGCAGTGGCACTCAAGAGCTTCAAGCGGGACTAGCCCTTAAAATTCTTTATTGCGGAAAAAACATGCAACGTTGCATGTTTTTTCCGCAATAAAGAATTTTAAGGGCTAGTCCCGCTTGAAGCTCTTGAGTGCCACTGCTATTTGTTTGGAGCACATCTTACCAGGACATTTAAAAAAATAAATGGCATTGATAAAAGTGCAGTTATTTTATCCTCTAAGCTGAATCTAGGTACCCTGCAATGGATGCTATACCAGTCCAATTATGATATAACTACAGGTATAGGATCTGTTATACAGAATGTTCGAGACCTGGGGTTTTCCAGACAGGGGTCTTTTCATAATTTGGATCTCCATGCCATAAGTCTACTACAAAAATCAATAGGATTGTTTTGCCTCCAATAAGGATTAATTATATCTAAATTGGTATCAAGTACAAGGTACTGTTTTATTATTACAAAGAAAAAGGAAATCATTTTTAAAAATTTTAATTATTTCCTTAAAACGGACTCTGTGGGAAATGGCCTTGCTGTAATTCGGGGCATTCTGGATAATGTTTTCTTTGGATAACAGATCCCGACCCTGTACTACAATTTAAAGGGATACTGTCATGATTTTAATGGTATATTATTTCTAAATTACACTATTTACATAGAAATTTACTGTACCATTTAAAATGTTATTCTTGAACCAACAAATGTATTTTTTTTTAGTTGTAATATAGGTGTGTAGGCGCCATCTCAGTGCATTGTGTCTGAGTCTGAGCTTTCAGAAGGAGCCAGTGCTACACATTAGGGTAAGAACCCAAGGAGCAGTTGAGTCGCCCATGATAGATCTCTGCTACTCCTAAAAGACTCTCTGCCAGCAACAATAGGGGTCGCTGGTGGAAAGCCATTGAAATCACTTTGGTAATCCGAAGTCGTGCGAAGTTTCCTCTTGCAGGTGACTTCAGAAAAGGAGGCGATGCGAAGGGCTTTCCACAGGCGACTCCTATTGTTGTGGAAAATCTTCTCGGAGCGGTTTATCACCCGCGATAGCAGAGATTTATCGTGGATGACTCAACCGCTTGGTAGGTTCTTACCCTTAGAACTGCTTTCAGGTAACCTACTGTTTCTCCTGCTCCCATGTAACTGAAGGAGACCCAGGCCGGCTTGGATCTCTTACTACTGAGGGCTATTCTGATAGCGACTGGGAGCAGCTATCTCACTACCTTCCCATGGTTCTGCTGATCGGCTGCTGGGAGGGGGGTGCTATCACTCCAATTTGTAACTCAGCAGTAAAATGTGCCTGAAGTTTATCAGACCACAGGTCACATGACTGTGGCACCCTGGGAAATGAAAAATATGGCTAGCCCCATGTGAAATTTCAAAATTAAATCTGTGGATTTCAATGCAGGATTCTGCTGAAGAAGCTCTATTAACTGATGTGTTTTGAAAAAAACATGTTTTCCCATGACAGTATTCTTTTAAGTGTGAATGGCACAGGAACAACCAATGGTGTTCCCTTCTTAGCACATGCTCGGGGTGCCTCTCCCAAGCTGGCTACCACCCCTACCACCTCCAGCACTGCCTGCAGCATAAAAGTGAGTGGGCAGTGAAGTGTGTAGCAAATGAGGCAGGCACCTACCATGCAGCAGATGCCACAATATGGACCCCCTAGTGCCCTGTGCCACCCCACAAATAGGGGTTTGCTGTATGGTATGGGCCAATATTTTCTAATGACCTTTTGTAATGGTTTGAATGTAGTGATAAAGGTATTCTTTTCTTTACCTTTGTTTCTTTACCCTTATCAATTAGTAAAGTTTCATGGGTAATTTCATTTGTGTGGGAGCATAGCTGTACAAGTACATGGTGCAGGGGGAAATAAGCAGTGAGGTTGGGGGTGAAGCTTGGAGGTATGCATTGGGGAGGTAAGTACATGTTGCATAGAGGGGGGTGTGATGGGGGGTTTGACACCCAATTGCTGGATTGGTGGGCATTTGGGGGGGGGATGTTTGTGTCTGTATCTCCCAAAAAACACAGGAGGGGTTGACAAGTCTATTTAAAAAAAATAATTTGCCACCCTATTGAAAAATAAGAGAATATACAGTGCATTCTAATTATGCCAATATCTTTAGCCCTTGAGAGGTTCCACGCATATCAGTGCAAATACATTTCTGAGATTACATTTCTCTGTTTTGTGAAAAAGTTACCACTATTTCTTATTATTTAGTGAGATATAGATTCAAATGATTTTGTATTGTTTTAAGTTATAGATAAAAAAAATAAATTCTACCAGGAGTGGGGTTCGAACCCACGCGGACATATGTCCATTGGATCTTAAGTCCAACGCCTTAACCACTCGGCCATCCTGGTGAACATGCTCACACGGTTCGATCTGCTACTTTTAAGGAAAGTCACCGTACTGCGCTTCGCAAACAAATGACATTTACAGCGTTTATATTAGTACATCTGTGTGAAATTCTAACGTGCGCCTTCTTCTTTTCCCCTTCTAACATCTCCATATTGCAAAGAAATCTTTCTAGCACCTCCCCAACCACTGCTAACATTATACAACCTCGTCTGTGCGCTAACAGGTCCCGCCTGCGCCATTAACCCTACCCTGACTGGGGATATAGACGCGTACCATAGAATGTGGAGAGAGGCTATGAACTTATGGCTTATGAAGGACAGTGTATGTTTGAAACGTGAGGTAGTAGGGCCTGGGAGATAATGTTGCAATGAAACCAAAGGAGAAACGAACAATAATTCTGTAGCCCATAAGAATAATGGAGAAAAGCCCTGCGTGACGTCACTAAGAGGTGGGGCCAGGCATGACGTTGCACTGAGGCGGGACAAAGAAGACGTCACAGGTAGAAGGAGGAGTGGGGGGAAGCCGTGACCTGTCAGGAAAAAGTAAGATGAGCTAGCAAGCCTGACATTGCAGGCGGGAGGGAGGCTGGGTATGAATGGGACAGATATGGCGCAAAGTACTAGGAAAGCGCATAAGTGTTACTGGCAGTGCCACGGATACATAGAGCGGGAGAGAACCCCGTTAGCATGTTCTACAGTGCCGAGCAACTTTCCCTTTCTATCTCCATGCGCATAGTTATAGTTAGTATGGATCTTGCTGGTTGTAAGCTTTGTATTCTGTGGCTTCTGGAACACTAGAGGGCGTATTTATTATTGTGTGTCAGCCAACATTACCGGGGATGTTGCACATAGCAACCAATCAGATCTTTGCATTTGTTTGCTAAATTTTAGGTTAGAGTTCAAATTAAATTGCTAATTGGTTGCAATGGGCAAATATGCCACTTAGAGTGTTTGCTTTTAATTACATTAGGTGCAATACTTCTGTAATTAGAACTGATTGCTTACTGCCTGGCATTCACCTGGCCAGTTACATCTTGCACCCAAGCCGTTCTTGTAGGTTTGATGAGTGCTGGCAATTTCTTTCTGTGATTCGTATACAAATTGTAGCCAAATATTGCTTGTAGCTGCCTTTCAGTCTGAAAGGAAGACCTAAGGCTGATGCCACAGGGGCCGTATTCTCAGCAAGCCGAAAAATGCTTGCCGAAAATACGCCTGCTACTGTAAATTCAGCCTACCTTGGACCTGAAATACGCTCAGGTTCAGGCACATGTAGCTGATATCCGCCAAAAAACTAAGGCTAATGCCACACAATGCATATGGCGTATATTTTCGGCAAGCCGAAAAACAATTGCCGAAAATGCAGCATACGCCCCATTTGTTCCTACCTGTGCCTGCACCTGAATGAATGGAATACGCTCGGGTGCAGGCACATGTAGCCGAAAATGAGAGAGAATTCGAAAGTCTCGCGGATTTCGGCTACATGTGCCTGCACCCGAGCGTATTCAAATTATTCGGGTGCAGGCACAGGTAGGAGCGTATGGCGCATATTTTCGGCAAGCTTTTTTAGGCTTTCCAAAAATATATGCAATACACATGGTGTGGCATTAGCCTTAGAACAAGAAACTACTGACAGGTGTACATGAACGAGCTGGGGCTTAAAATTCATGTAACAAGCAAGTTAAGGGTAAGTGCAACATGCTTGACTTCCAAAGCAAGGGTGGCAAATTCCTTCACCCCTTGTGGTTTCTCCACACCATTATCCCCTGTCTAGGTTACTGGTAGACCAGCTGTCATGGGGTGGGTTATTTTATTTATTTTATATAGTGCCAGCACAATTCTGCAGCACAAGAGGAGCTATCAGAAGCCCGTTTACATACCAGTATGTTTTTTGGGTGAGGACACACAGACACATACAGAACATACAAACTACCAGCAGGTAGTATCGAGAATTGAACTTAGGATGCAGCGCTGCAAGGTAGAAGCGCTAAACACCCACCATGCTGCCTGCTTGCTGAGACACTGGCATTGTGATTGACAGCTAATTGGATTTGTATAATAAAACATTAAGAAACTGCAATAAAAAATGTCTGGAATTGTGTTCCCTTTTTTTCCAGTATGGTTGTGCTGCCTACCTTTAGTTACACTTCTGGTAATGTACAGGTATGGGATCCTTTATCCAGAATGTTCAGGACCTGGTGTTTTCCGGATAATTTGGATCTCCTACCTTAAGTCTGCAAAAAAATTATTTAAACAGTAATTAAGCCCAATAGGATTGCTTTGGCTCCAATAAGGATTAATAATATCTTAGTTGGGATCAAGTACAAGTACTGTTTTATTATTACAGGGGAAAAGGAAGCCATTTTGAAAAATGTGAATTATTTGATTAAAATGGAATCTATGGGAGATGGTCTTTCAGTAATTCAGAACGTTGTGGATAATGGGTTTCCGGATAAGGGGTCCGATACTTGTATCTGTTAGTTTCTGATAGTGTGACACCATACTACAACTGATGTGTTTCACTGGAAAGTTAGCAACTACTGACCAAGTTAAATAGTTTGCAAGACATCATACTTTGTAATTTAGTGGCCTTCTTACTTTATTCTCAGATTTAAATAAATAATAGTTGCTTAAAGGAGAAGGAAAATAAAAACTAAGTAACCTTTTCAGAAAGGTCTATGTAAATACAGCCATAAACACTCACAGAAAAGCTGCACTCTCTATCGAAAGAAACACAGGATTTCTTGTCTCCTTTTTTGTAAACATGTTCTTTGGGATCATATTTCCTCTCTCAGAAAAATCCTTCATTCCCGGGGCCAAAGTCTGAGCAGCTCTCTCTTCTTTCCCTTCTCCTGCTCCCCCCTCCCTAAAGAATTCATAAAACTCACTCACCCCTCTCTTAGGAATGTGTAATCTGAGGTCCACACACTGTGCCTGTTGTAAAACCCTGGTCATTTGTTGTACGTATTCTTGTATGTTAAATGTATACACCCATTTATTGTAAAAGGCTGAGAAATATGTTGGCAGTTTATAAATTTGTGTTGCTAATAATAACTTGATGGATGTGTATATTTTTCAATCTTGTGCACTGTATGCACTGTATATACTGTATGTAACTATTAGGAATGTGCAGCCGGCTTGATACCTGTGGGACCCATGGGTTGGTTGGGTTTGGGTCGACCTCTGCACATCATTTGCGGTTCTCGGGCGGGTTCGGGTTCACCCGTGGGTGTGGCAGGTTCGGGCACATCACCTCGGCACATCACTTACAGTTAGCGGGCGGGTTCGGGTTTAGCTCTCCATGCCTGTGACCTAACACTGCTAGCCTTCGTCTTCCAGCTTCTGAATTTATAGGTGCGCGCCCGCCCCCACCCTGTCACGTTGCAACGTTATTGTGGGGTGGTTTGGACGTGGGTCTATAAATACAGGGCAGAAGTTGGGTCGGTTGGGAGCGGACGGGTTATGGTTGAGTGCGGGTCGAGTTTTTCACATCACTTGTAACTATGTTAGGGGCAAGGGGTTAGTTTTAGCCAGTATGTGCTTAACAAAATAATAATACTGTTGCTTTCTTGTGCAGATGTGTACACCAAAACAACCGAAACCTTTATTGAAAAAAAAACCCAGAACATCTGTTGATAAGTTAAAAATTATGGTTGTATGTTTAGTTGAACACGTATTTACAACTGAATGCGAATGCCATAGACATACATTAATATAGTTTATAAAGCTGCGTGTGCAACACCTCCAGAGCTTCTGGATGCCCATGCATTGATAAACATGGCTCAATATTAATCAGATCTGAATATTTTATTTTCCCATGGTAGTGTAAAGGTCACCAATGCCTTTTCAATTTTCAGCAGCATCATGTTATACAGATATATAATTCTTAAGGTTGCCATACACTCTAAGATCCGATTGCTTGGTTAGGTTGCCAGCGGATCTTCTCCCATTATCCCCTAATTTGGTTGTTTGGCCCCAGGTCGAATTAGAAAGACAGGTGAGGTCCCCGATCCGACTGATTTTTAAACCTGCCCGATTTCAGGCCAGATGTCGGGCAGGCCCATCATTAATGCCCATACACGGACCGATATGCTGCTGAATCGGTCTTAGGGACCGATATCGGCCCCTGTATGGCAGCCTTTAGGCTGATGTACTGGCCACTATAGGGAATTATGTGCAGAGGAAACAAAAAAAAGATCGGAAACTAACTAAACTTTTGCACCAGCTGCAGGAGCTTGCTAAGATTTTGGAACAGGGAAACAAACAGAACAGTAGGTTACAGTAACAGTTACATCTCAGCAATGGGCTCAGCTCTTACAAAGTTATATGTCAAGGCCTTTTAAATTTAAATTTAAAATTATGCAGAAAAAAATGTTTAATTTTTAAAATATTGTAATTGGATAGACCTAGGCTTAGATACAGTAGATAAATTGTTTCAAAATACAGAACTAAAATCTTTTGAACAATTAAGCCAACAATATAATATCCCTAAATCTGAAGAATACAAATATTTCAAAATCCGGAAATTTTTACAAACCCATACTTCAACCCCACTACTCCTACCCTCCCAAGTTAATAAACTTTTACTACCAGAAAAGATATTTCAAAAAGGACTATCCGTGTTCTATAAGACATTATTATCGGATAGAGTAGAACCTCCTAGGTGTCAGTTGACAAGATGGCAGGAATATTTACAGTTAGATTTAGACCAAGAAGAATGGGAGCTAGCAGTCAAATTGCTGAGAAAGTCCACACACTGTGTGTCTCATCATGAGAATCTCTTAAAAATGATATGGAGATGGTACCTCACTCCAGTAAAAATCACCAAATTCGATACCAAAGCTACTCCACTTTGTTGGAGAGACTGTAAACAAGCAGGTTCTTTGGAACATATCTTTTGGGAATGTCCTAAAATCCAAGGATTGTGGAAGGAAATAGAGGTTTTTCTTAGGAAATTACCTATGAATTTGATGTGTATTCCTCCCAGTATGGCCCTTCTCCACATAAAGACCATGGACTTGCCTCCCAAGGAGAGACTGATTTTTAATCACATTTTTGTGGTTACCAGGTGTAAGATAGCAGAAAATTGGAAATCTAAAATAATTCCCAAAATTGAAGATATTCTTAAAACTGTAGAGTTTAATCTCAATGCAGAAAAAACCTGGGCAATCAGATCAGGAAATTTACAGTCCTTTCTGGTGAGATCAAGTTTATGGCATTCGATATACTCAGATACTAAATTGAATGATCTTAATTAGAGGTTATAAATCCCATAAATCTAATACATCCAATACATCCTATAAACCCTCTCACAGAGATGGAGACTTTTCCAGTTGTGTACTCTGCATAACACAATAATTTATGAGGAGAGCGTACTGTTCTTAACTCTTAGCAATTGAATACAACTTCATTAGTTGTAGTATTAGGTGTAGTTGTAGTTATAGTTTTTACTATATGTATACTTCCTTATTGGGATATATCAATTTATTATAGTAAAATATTGCTCTATATTTTTGGTGAAGCAAAATTTCTTAATGATACAGCTTGACTATGTTCAATCAATCCTTAGATGGATGCGACCCCTAGGATCTCAGTAGTGTCAGTTTATACGCGTTTTCAACGCGTGATTAGTATACGGGTATAAATATACGTGTACATAACAAATTTCTTAACCAACAATATTAAATTATATTATATCATATTTTATCATATGTTGACCAATACTGAATGTATAAGTTTTCAACGGCTGTTATTATTTGTACTGCAGATTATTTTTCTGCATAATGTAAATATTAATGTTTGAAAATATTTTAATGCCTTTATTTGGCTATAATGTTTAAAAAATCCCAATAAAAATGATTGAAACTAATTTTTAAAATATTGTCACTGAAATAAAATCTTTAATTGTTGGCCATATTTTCTAATTTTTAGATAAATGACCGTATCACTAAATAAATATCATAAGTAAATATCATTTTACTAATATGATATCCCATCTACAGAGAACAACTATGTAAAAAGATTATTATTATTACGCTGTTGAAAGGTACAAAAGACTGTGGATCTACAATGTGATATTAGCTTGCGATGGAAGTAGGATGTGCAGCAAACAGGAACTGATGTATTTTTAATAATTAGTATAATTATCAGTGGATGAAAGAGCAGCTGCTTCACTTAATCATTTTTGTGAGGTTGTTGGGACTCCAATTTGCCCATGGGCAGCAACCCATAGCAACCAATCAGTTACTGGATTTTTCAGCCAGCCGCAGGTAGAACAATAAATGCAACAATTTGGTTGCTGTTGGTGACTGCAGATGAGAAAATTTTCCCAGCGTTGATAAAGAACCCCTGTCATGTTTTCTTTTCCTTCCCATTGAGGAGGTCATGGTTTTGGAGGATTCTTCTCTTTTTTTAGCCGTACTTGGATGGCTCAAGACACTGCTTGATGACTGTGATGTCTATAAGAAAAAAAAAAACAATAAATAGTAGGAGATATTATTTTTCCCTTTTTTCGGTTCTGTTTAACAGAAGTGAAGTGGCAAGCTGTTGCAAAGAAGTTTGAAGATTGGACTTTTCCAAACTGTGGTGGAGAAATTGATGGAAAGCATGTGAGTATCCAACCCCTCAACAGATCTGGCTCTAATTATTTTAGCTACAAGGGATTATTTTAGTATTGTACTTCTGGCAATAAATAAGGTCAAATATGTATTCTTAATGGTCAATGTAGGAAAAAATGGAAGGTGGTGGAGCCATGAAACAAACATTTTTTTATCAGCAGCTAAAAACGCCACAGCTTTCGTCTACATAACTACATAATATAGCTACATAACTTTCTATATTGCACAACTAGTGATTCTTACCTGCCAGACAGTATGTTAGAGAGAAAGGACATGGGACACAGCCCTGTTATATTAGCTGAGCAGTGATGCAAGCCAAATGGGCTATTGGAACTCAAAGCTGCTTTGCAAAATGCAAATACTGATTCCAGATATGAAGCATACTTCAGTGGTGTTGGCGCAGTACATTAGCAAGCAGCTATGGGTTAAAAATGTGGCATCATTGAGGAATTATATGTCAATAAACATGCAACTAATGGGTAATAAACCTTTTAATACCTGTTAAATGTATGCATTATCCTTTATGGTTTTTTTAAGTAACAGTAACTGTTACCATGGAGAAAAATACTGTTTCCTTCTCTTCTTCTTCCTGGGCTTCCCCCTCTGCATGGTTTTTGTCACTCCTTCCCAATTCTGCAGAAAGGAGAAGTTTGACCTGGAGTTCCTCACCACTTCCTCTGTGAAAAGGTCAGAGTACTGAAGTCGAGGTATGTAGAAATGGGTAGCAGGGGCCCCAGCCTGGACTTAAGTCAGCTCTTTCTTAAAAAGCTTTTCTTTTGCACATCAGCTGAAGGACATATAGATTTACAAGCTCTTTATAAGCCTTCTCTAATTTTATTCTTGTAAGCCACAGATTAAACCTTCCATAATCAGTGAAGTGCCCAGCATAGTGCAATAAATTCTCTCAGGAATTCAGGACTCTTCATTTTCTACAATGACATGATACAATATACAGTAGCTGGGAAAATTGTTAAATAAATAATTAATACAATAACTGTTTTCTTAAAGCAAAACAAACAAATGGAATTAATGGCTGTTGGTTTGGGTGTGATTTTTAAATAAAAACGCTTACCTGAAAGATTCTAGTAAATTTTTGTAAGATTGTACAAAGTTGTTTATCAGCAAAACATTGGGAGATTGCTACAAATGAGACCAGATTGCTACAAATGAGACTGCAATCAAGGGTTGAACAAACTACACCTACTTTCTGTTTCCATTGCCATATAAGATCTGCACATAGTGGATCAAGACATGGGTACTGCTTTGTCCAGAAAGGAGATGGTATACATGGTGTCCATCTTGGAAAGGAAAGATTATAACTGCAAGAAGGGAGGATATTTCTGGCCTGATATCAGGAAAAATAATATTTTGGACATGGTCATCCAAGGGCTTCAGAAGAGGTTTGAAGTTAAAGACAAACTTTGGAAAAGGTAGTCAGATTTAAAGTGTGTTTACCATTTATTATTTTACAGATGAAAAACATAAAAGTTCCTTATGACAAAGAAAAATATTAGAGGAGGTAGCTCTACATCTGTGGAAAAACCTAATATGCTATAGTCCAGTGATGCTTGTGAGAATGACAAGGAGGAACATAATATTGAAATTATACTGATAATGCTGCTTATGCCATTCACAAGAGCCAGGAAACAAGAATGAGCCAGAAGAGCCAGAAAAAGAATGCCAAACCTATAATCCTCTTAAAGTCAAAAACCTCTGAACCCTCTGATGCATTGGAATACCCAGGTGAAAACGTGCCCTAGCAGCCCCAACATCATAGTTACCAGTATAGGTAGCTTTATATTGATTATTATAATTGTTTATCTCCAAGGGCCCATTACAGTAAAAAATTAATAACTAATAGCATTTGTTTGCTTTATTCCACTGAAGAAAACATCATACCACCACATAATAAACCCCTTTGTCGTTGGATGGAGGGGCTGGCTGACCTTCAAATTTCAAACTAGGTTTCCAGTGCACAAACCACCAGAGTTTTTACTCTGCCTTCTACCTCTGTGTTTAGATCTCCTCCATGCTCATTTTTCTATCTGCTGTCATGGATGTGTTCTTAGTTCTCCTCCCTCCTCACCCTAATGCTTTCATAAACCTATAAATGTAATCTTGGGTTAGCGTTATGGTTAGAGGGAGCTCTGTAAGGAGTTGCCTACTCTCTAAACTATTAAAATCTGATACATTATTTGATACATCTCTTAAAAGCAGTTGCTTCAACCCCTACTGGGCATACTCCCCTAGATTTCCTAAAGCCAGTTGTTACAATTGATACATTAGTTGCTGACCTGCCTCTGACACTGAAATGAAAAACAAAATATTTAGAAGGCCTCCAGTAAGCCTCCATTAATTTGTGATTAACATTAAATAATGCCATATTGATGAAAAACTGTCTAAACTAAATATTTTTTAGTGGGCTCAGAGTCTATAGTGATGAAGAGGGCCAGATGGTAGCAGCAGGTCAAATAGGGGGCCTGAGACTGACCCATTTGATGGTACCATGTATTAGTGACTGCACCAGACCTCATCAGAGGTGAAAAAAGACTACAAGGTTACATCTACTGACAGTACAGCTGCTAATAGAATGAGGGAAAAAAGCATAAAGTTATCTCAAGGTAGTATGAGCATCTCTCACACCTATTAGTAATATATTCTGTTTTCCATTACCCATTTAATGGCAGGCATCTTATACTGACAGGTTTTTATTTTGAAATCCAATGTGACAATCACATCACTGTTTACCAGCATCTTATAAGGAACATAGGACTATGTATATTGATTTCCAGTTTGGCAATAAATGGCAGTCACCTCTGGCGTTAGTGAGTTGCCTTATCCGTTGTAGTTTATAGATCATCCTGCACGTCACTAGCATTGTTTGTATTGATTTCTGAGGGCATGGTAAATGTTAAATGGCAAAAAATTATGTACCATAAACACAGAGGCTATTGTACTGTTCTTGTGTTACAACTGCACTATAACAGGGAAGACTCATGCAGTAAAAAAATTGCCTTTCTTATGCTGGTAAATCCTCTGCTTTTTCCTGGTACCTGGTTAACTCAGATGGTGTACTTGGTGTGCTTGAAATGGCCAAACACATGCCAAATGTAAAGGTGTCTGACTGAAAGGCCGCCATTTGAATGGTCAGATATTATATGAAGTGACCATGCAAGGGGTCTGTTGTTCTTACTTGAACTATTAGATCTGATAGGAAGTATAGAGAAACTGTGGCCACTTATTTACCAGTGCACCACTGTCAAGCTGTTTTTTTTCAGATTAAATGTTCAGTTTAAACAAATTAATTGTAATCCAATAGGATCAGACCATGTTCTATATCAGTGCTATCCAACTTATGCGATGCAGAGGGCCGGAATTTCTCTAGCATACATGGTGGAGGGCCGCTAATGGAAGCCAGTTTTGGCCACTCCCCTTTTTGAACCACACCCACTTCAAACCACACCAATTTTATCACATTACATTACATTAACATTTATTTATAAAGTGCCAACATATTCCACAGCGCTGTACAATATGTGGGTTACATACATTGGACATACAGAGTAACATATAAAGCAATCAGTAACCGATACAAGAGGTAAAGAGGGCCCTGCCCAAAAGAGCTTACAATCTACAAGGAACACAATGGTGGTAGTGCAGCAAAAACCCAAATGCTTGGTTCTCACTGCGGGGGTATATCAACAGTTATTCATATATGAAAGAATTATATTATGTCATATTAAGACACACCCTTAAATCCATATGCCTCCTCCTCCCCTGTGGATAGCACAGCAACCCCCAGCAACATAATTACACACCTTAGGGACCATTTAATGGCTGTTTCCAACTACTAACAAACTCCCAGAACAAACCCCTTCCAGGTTCACCTCTCACAGGCAGCATAGGACAGGCAGAGTATGGCACACACAGGCAGCACTCTGCCTCCCTCATGCTGCCTGTGTGTGCCATACTCTGCCTGCCCTATGCTGCCTGTATGTGCCATACTCTGCCTCCCTTATGCTGCCTGTGTGTGCCATACTCTGCCTGCCCTATGCTGCCTGTGTGTGCCATACTCTGCCTGCCCTTAGCTGTCTGTGTGTGCCATACTCTGCCTGCCCTTAGCTGTCTGTGTGTGCCATACTCTGCCTGCCCTATGCTGCCTGTGTGTTCCATACCCTCCCTGCCCTATGCTGCCTACGTGCCATACTATGCCTGCCCTATGCTGTCTTTGTGTGTTCCATACCCTTCCTGCCCTATACTGCCTATGTGCCATACTATGCCTACTCTATGCTGCCTGTGTGTTCCATACCCTCCCTGCCCTATACTGCCTATGTGCCATACTTTGCCTACCCTATGCTGTCTGTGTGTGTGCCATATACACAGGCAGCATAGTCCAGGCACTACATACAATGTCTGAGGTGTGAACAGGTGAACAATGTGGATGATTACAGCCTGAGCCTGAGGTGTGAACACTGCAGGGAGTGAACAATGCAGAAACTAAAAGGTGTGAAAAACACAGGGGATTACATTTTTAAACAACACAGGGGGATTACAGCCTGAATTTGAGGGGAGAACCATGCAGGGGGCCAATTAATCTCAGTACTGATACTATTTAAATTTTACACAAAGGTAAGCCATCAAAGCAGCCAGACAGGTGGGGGGCCACACAGAGGGGGGTTGAGGGCCGCTAGTTGGACAGCACTGTTCTATATAAACTGCCATGAGATGACACGCATGCCTAGATGGTCAGGCATTATGGTAGAAATCAGCCAAATTGCATATCCAGTTTTGAGCTTTTATAGCCAGTTATAGGTAGCAAGGAAAAGTATTGGTATGTAGCTGTGTGATGACACTGAAGTATGCCCCAACTCTGGGGTAATTGCTCAGTTTTAACCTCACCCTAATGCACTCTTAAATTTAGTCCCCTTGTGAGCACCTACATCCAATTTTATATGCAAACATTTGTTCCATCTTTAATCACACCCCCAAGTCCTTAGCATGAGGAAAGGTACCTGGTATGTGATGAGGGGTCAGGGGGCATCCTGGATCTGCAGACATGCTGTATGACCAATAAGATGGCAAAATCACCACTTTAACTAGGGATTCATTTAACATTAGGTGCCACAGGGATGCAAACAAGTAATTACTGCATTACAACATGTTTTTTTTTTTTGGGGTGACCCACTTACAGGTCAGCTATACACATGATAGTTTGCTAATTATTTTCTATGTGTGTTAATGTAGGTTCATGTCTATGTAGTATGGAATGGAACAAATTATTTATTAGCCATGTAACCTGCTGATCTGGCAACTCTATCCCTTTAAAATCCAATATTTATAATTTCTTCATTGTGCAAAGTTCTTAATTACTGAGTGGCAATTTGCATGCTGAAGCTGCAAGTTGGAGTGATATCACCCCCCTCTCAGCAGCCGACCAGCAGAAAAATGGGAAGGAAGCTATATAGCAGCTCCCAGTAGGTATCAGAATAGCACTCATCAGTTAGAAATCCAGGTCCGGCTTGGGACTCCTCCATGGGAGTAAGAGAAACATTAAGTTACCTGAAAGCAATTTTAATGTGTAGCACCGGCTCCTTCTGAAAGCTCAGACTTGGGCACAATGCCGGTAACATAAGCACATTAATAAAGCCCAGTTACTGAAAATCCTTTAAGCTAATAGTAATCACAGAAGCCCACAAATCACCTAAAGATAGGAAATATTTCTTAACTTGGTTGTCTTTTTAATTTTTCATGCACTGCATTATAAGTAACAACTTTAGAGGCCTTAGACAACTAAACAACTTTAGAGGCCCTAGAGTAGTCCTCCTCTACGGTGGCCATTTTAGGACATCCTCACTAGAGAATTGAGTCCTACATGCGATACAATACAGGTTCTACCTCTGCTTTTCCCCACTTTTAAATTCCTTTTTCACTCAAATTGTTAGTCGTACTTCTTTGACCCTTGAAGGTTCCCTACATATCAATTTAAATATCTAGTATTCTGAGATTATGTGACAAAGTGACAAAGTTTTCTGAATTTTTTACCATGATTTTCAATTATTTAGTAACATATTAAAAATTCAAACGGGGGAAAAAGAACTCTACCAGGAGTGGGGTTCGAACCCACGCGGACATACAGTATGTCCATTGGATCTTAAGCCCAACGCCTTAACCACTCGGCCATCCTGGTGAGCATGGGAATGTACTGCAGTGCATTTTCTGTTGAAAGGAACCTGTCACCCTAAGAAATAATTGCAAATCCTTTTCAATCATGTTAGTTGAGCAAAATAAACTTTACTTACACTATATAAATGATTTAAATTTTGTTCCCTTCAGTCCTGGAATTCACAATCACAGCAAGCAGGCAGGTGCCATTTTGAGGACACTGTTATTAAGACGAGCTTAGCATCATACCAAAATCTTGTGTATTTGCCAGAATAGGAGACCTAATGCTTATGCATTAGCTACACAATTACAGACCATGAGGAGGGAGGAGGCATGTGAGGGGTGCAATGACCTCTAGGAAGTTCTAAATGGAGACATAGAGGCAGGACAGGCAATAAATGATTGACAGCTCAGATTTTTAAAGGAATACTGCCATGGAAAGATTACAGTATGTTTTTTCAAAAAGCATCAGTTAATAGAGCAGCATTGAAATCCATTTTTCAAAAACACAAACAGATTTTCACATTAGGCTATCCATATTCTTCATTTCCCAGGGTGCCACAGCCATGTGATCTGATAAACTTCAGTCACACTTTACTGCTGAGCTGCAAGTTAGAATGATATCAACCCCCCTCCCTTTTCCCCCCAGCAGCCGATCAGCAGAACAATGGGAAGGGAGCAAGATAGCAGCTCCCAGTAGATATCAGAATAGCACTCAATAGTAAGAAATCCAAGTCTGGCTTGGGACTCCTATGGTTACATGGGAGTAGGAGAAATGATAGGTTACCTGAAAGCAGTTCTAATGTGTAGCGCTGGCTCCTTCTGAAAGCTCAGACTCAGGCACAATGCACTGAGATGGCTGCCTACATGCCAATATTACAACTAAAAAAATACATTAGTTGGTTTAAGAATAACATTTTTAATGGCAGAGTGAATTATTTGCTATGTAACTTAGAAATGTAAATAAGTTATGTAATATAGAAATGAAAAGTATGCCATAAAAATCATGATAGTATCCCTTTAAATACCTTTATAACCTATATTTTAAAAGAAAAGAGAATTTGGGTTATAGGTTTAGTTTGCAAAAGACTTTTATTATACAACTTTTTACACAGGATGACAGATCCCCTTTAACCGTATGGTTATTTTTAGTGGCACTTGACAGCTTTCTGTAACACAAAGGTCCTTGATAGTGATTCAACATTAAAACTGCAAAATGCTGGCATGCTGCTGCCATCTGAAAGGGAATCAACGTTGCTTCACATGGGGTTGGAGCCTGGGGAGCGCCTGACCAGAGCAGCGCTGCTAAAGTTAATCTAGCATGGGCCCAGAAAGTGGCCCTCTTGCCTCTGTAAGCACAGGTTATGTAATGTTTGTGGGCCATTATGGCCTGTAAACACATGCTGTTTAAGAAGGGTGCTTGTGAACAGTGTAAACTGAGTCGTATGGTCTTTATAATCACTAACACGGCCCACAGTACACCCATGTTTCTCCTGAGAATTAGCCCATGCTTTACTGTGTGTCGCTAATCATTGCTCTTGGGTCAATATATTGCCTCTCAAATGACTGTGCTGTGCGGGAGGGGCAGGGTTGTAGTTTTCCCCTGTCAGCCACTCTGTGCTGGTGTTGCATTACATAAAAGGTGCTAAATAGCCACCCAGTTACTGCACATGTTTATAAATTAGCTTGGTATGGACATACATGATGCATAAGTAAGGAGACTACAGTGGGTATTGATGTCCTCCTGGGCAGTTGTGTCCCTATTTTGCACTTGCACATTGCCTTCTGCTATTGCAGAATTGGTTTAGGCCTGTGCTATCTGATACTACTCATTATTTTTGTGTTATATTTTTGTGTTACTGTTCCTTTAAATAAAGCAATGTTTGTGTTTGGGGGGGGAAGACATATAGGTGTTAACCCTCCTTCCCCTTACCTATTCCTTAATGAATGTTAATGCGTATGTTAAACTTACCTTCATCGCGTTGGGGGAGGGTGGGCAGCAGCTCGGGGAAGCATCTGGCGGGGACTATCAGGGCCTACCGGGTTTTTTCCTGGTGCCCCAGCAGACCAGTCAGTCCCAGGAAAGATCAGAATTGTTACATGTATGGCCACTTTAAGATGCATCAAATGTAGCAAATGTGTTGGTTAAATGATAATAAAGGTACACAACAGTTGTGCAATTGTATTTTGAATAGTTGACTTGCATTACTAAGCATACTAATTGCTTATGGGTAAACAATAGGGATAGATAACATTTCGGGGTTGTGAAACATCAAAGCCAGTTACATCACCTTGGCTTCCATAAATTGTAGATAAAAGGATCTTAATTTTTTGTAAGGGCAGGGGTACACGGGGAGATAAGTCATCCAGCGGGCGACTAATGTCCCCGCAATGCCATCCCAGCGGTTAGAATGTAGATCTCTGGTGGGATGGCATATGCATTGCTGTTCCTCTCAAGGCAACTTCGGGCAACTGTGGGACATCACAGTGACGTGTATGCCATACCACCTGCGATTTACATTCTAGCCGGTGGGATGGCATTGTGGGGAAATTAGTCGCCCGCGACAACGAAGATTTTTCACTGGGTGACTAATGTCCCTGTGTACCCCTGCCCTAACTAGTTGATAGGGTTTAAGGATAATGTATATAATCTTTCTATGCTGACTCCCTGTGCTACTATTTTATGCACTTTAAGGGTGAAGGCACACTAGCAGCTACTTTTTCAAGGCAACTAAACTCCAGAAAATACCCTGCCATAGACAATAGTAAGACTTGCCTCTGCTAAAACACACACAGGGACAATTATGAGTAAATGATCAGCATTGTCTATTTTAGTAGCTACGACAAGTAGCTGCTACTAGTAGCTCTGTGTGTCTTCACCCTAACTGTATTAATAACTGGTGCTGTACCCTGTTCATTGAACACAGCAATAAATATTCTTTATTTTTATATAAAATATTACAAGCCTGAAGAGTATTATAAGACCCATAGACATGCAAGTGAGTTGGCACTTGTAAAGGTAGTTGTATTATACTGCTAAATCTGTAAGCAGTAATTCATTTCTGACATCAGTAACTAGAGCTTAGTAGTAAGGATGTGTTATTGATATGCAGGCCTTAGGAGAGTCAGACTCTAACAATAATATCATTAAGAGGGAAAATGACTAGTACACCTATAGTCTAGCTACTAATTCTTATTTGGGTGTTTTTAGTTGAAGCTACAGTTGACACGCTACTTTATGTCTTTGCTATGTATATACCAACTGCTCTATGCAAATATAAGGCTTATGTTCTAGAGCAAAAACTTCATGCAAATGCAAAAAGAGAAGAAAATATGATACACAAACTGTGTATTATAAAGACCTTTTATCTGTGTGGGTTCCTCTGATACTAGCATATATAGCTATACTAGCACTGCAGTGTGTGTTGGCACTATATAAAGAATAAGAGGAAGAAGAATCTGTTTGACTGGAACCATTTTACTGCATTAACATTCCAATTTGTACACATTCATTCATATTTTTATTATGTAGAAGTATAGTCTGTGTAATCACATATGCTTAAAGATATTCAGATCTGTCATTAAATGGAATTATACACGATAATCTGATGAGAAAAAAAGGCTTGGTTTTGTTTCTTGTATAACTGGTTTGGTTTTAACAGCTTTCTAATAGTGTTGAGCTGCAACAAGTTAACACAGGAAGCTAGAACAGAGAGCTACAGGGCTGTCTTTAACAGAAGGCTATCCAACACAAGGAACAGTAAGTGTAATTTAGATGGGAGAAAAAATAAGATAATATTAAAAGTACCACCGTGCTGTAAACCCAACTCCCAGAATCCTGCAGTAGCAACTAAAAGCAAATGGCATATAACATTATAATGGTCTAAGTTTGCCTACTGAATTGGAAAGAAAAAAGCAAAATAGATTAACATTTGGAAGAATACAGAAGCCAAAAGGTTTAAAGGAACTTTATTTGGGCATACAAAACATACAAAGGTTAATAAATAGGTACAGTAAGTACAATGCACTGCCTGACCCTGTAATGGAAATGTTGCTGTATATTGATTTGCATGTCAACAAATAAGGGTTTAAATTATTACTAATTTAGGGATACATGCAGTATGTGTTCTCTTAAGTACCCACAATGCAGTGTTTTGAAAGGACGGATCAGACTCATTGGATACATATATAATAAAAATTAAACAATAAGATTTCGTAGAAAAATTAAAGAACACAAAAATAAAAACAAAAAAAATGATTTTAAGTAGTTAAATAGCTTTGCATAAAGCAGTTATATTAAATGCAACTTAAGCCCTAAGCAAACCTATCTTTGACCTATCTTAGTGCAGTGCAAATTCCCAGCCCTATAAGGAGTTAGAACCCACGGAGTGGTTGAGTTGCCCGTGATAGATCTCTGCTATCGTGGGCAAGAAACTACTCCGACAAAAGCTTTCCACCGGCAACAATAGAAGTCTAGACTCTAAAAGGTCTAGCAATCCATCTCACCAGCAAATAAGTTCTTTGACTTTTGTGTCTGACCAGCCCTCCCCCCCACCTAGACTCATCAGGTGCATATCCAGTTAGGCTACTGGCATACACAGCAATTTTGGGGTATTTCTGGCCTGCGACATGTTTTCTGCACTTAGTAGGAACTATCATAGCTAATCCAAACTTGAAGTTCTTAGCAGCTTTTCAGTTAGTCTTTTTTTTATTTTGTATGGTTTTTTAAATTATTTACAGCCTTCTTCAGCTTTTGAATGGGGGGCACTGACTCCCACAGACAAACTACTGTTACTTTTTATTACTTTTTCTATTTAGGTCTTTCTTATTCATATTCTAGTTTCTCATTCAATCGAGTGCCTAGTTGATAGGATAATTTAGACCCTAGCAACCAGATATGTGCTGAAATTTCAGACTGGAGAACAAGAAGCTAAATAATTAAAAAACCACTAAATACAAAAATAAAAACCAATTGTAATTTTTTTCAGAATATCACTGCTTAAATCATATTAAAGGAACAGTAACACCCAGGCAACTTCGGGATATTGTAGCAAAGCGTATGCCATCCCTCCGGTGATTTACATTCTTGCTGCTGGAATGGCATTGTGGGGAGATTAATCACCCGCGGCAACAAAGATTTGTTGCAGGGCGACTAATCTCCCCATCTGCCACTTCCCTTAAAGTAATTAAAGAATAATGTACTGTTGCCCTGCACAGGTAAAATGGGTGTGATTGCTTCAAGAACACTACTATAGTTTATATAAATAAGCTGCTGTGTAGCCATGGGAAGAAGCCAGTAATGCTGGAGAAAGGAGAAAAGGTTACATATCAGATAATAGATAAAACACCATTATATTCTACAGAATCTATCTGTTATCTGCTATGTAACCTGAGCCTTTTTTCATTTTGAATGGCTGCCCCCATGGCTACACAGCAGCTTTTTTATAAAAACTATAGCTTTTTTATATAAACTATAGTAGTCTTTCTAAAGCAAATGCACAACTTTTACCAGCGCAGGGCAACAGTACACCGAAGTGTATAGATGTATTAGTTCGATACATTTTATTTTTTTGGTGTTTCTGTTCCTTTAAGGTGAACAACCCTTTTAAGTTCTTGTGCAGATGTACTAACAGCAGCAGTTTGTCTACAAGTCTACTAGACTTAAAAAAGTTTCCTCACCAAGCCCATCAAAGTGTATGCTTTTGGCTTAGTTCCCAATTTAACACTGATGTAAGTTCTTTTAGAAATAGCACACCCAGATCCTTCACATACAGAATTTACCTGCAAGGGCATGCTCTGTGTAAATGTAAACACACAGGGGCAGATTTACTAAAACTTTAACATTTCTCATATTTTTATTTTTAAAACTAATTTCCACGAATGTCTGACATTTACCAAAAAATCTGAACTGAAAAAGTCCAAGTGGGAAAAAGTCACAGAAACGGCAACTTTTTTGAAAACCCGAACTTTCCGAATTGTTACACAAAAATCAGCATAAAAAATCCAAAACCTCTAAAGTTTTGAGGCAAAAGAAGGATCTTTTGGGAAAGGGAAGGGGCATCTGCCATTGACATCTACATGATCGTGGCAACTTTTAGCTGGCAAATTGTCAGATTCGGATTCTTGGCTGATTGGACGCATAGTAAATCTTCCGTATCGGGGAAAAAAACGGTTGGTAAATGGCCCCCCATAATGTAAACCTAGGCATTATTCACACAGACATTTCCCAACACTTCCAATCCAGGTGTCACTGACTATATACAAAAGGGACTGGAAGGTAAGTAGGTGAGATGGGGGTGCAAATGAAAGATCCAGATTGTTGCTGTACATAAATGGTTGCACAATAGATTTATCCATGAGACAAGATTATTGGAAAACACTGGTTTCCTTCAGAAACAAATTAGAATCATACCCAGTAGTATATTTAGAATAGTAAGCTAAACCAGGGACAGTGACTTTGTCCATTGAAATTTTGGAGATTTGAAATTATAACCTTTGAAACGTAACCTTCTTACCTAGTAATAGTTTCAAAGTTGTGAATAAAGAACAGCTAGTGAGCCTATGACATTTCCATGTAGCTACTGCATGGCGTCTTCTCGCAGACAAAACTGGTTGTTCAAGTCTGACCTATCCATATCCAGAATTGTTCAGAATCAACATACAAATGGATCATTAATAAGCAGTCCTTAATGGCTGGCTGAGTTCAAGACCTACAATCTAAATAAAAGCATGTGTAGGTGTTAGTGCAATGTAGGCAGCATGCTTGTAGTTATATAATACATTTTGGATAAACAAAAGAATTGCCTGTGCACCTCTGATAAGTAAACCCTACAGCAACTTCACAGAATAAACTTTGCTTATACACATGCTCAGTCCTTACTTGCATGCCTTAAGTATAACAAATACAGTATATATATATTATATAAAGAGCAAATAAAGGCCTGAAGCCACACACAAGGGGACAGCTGACTGCAAGAAATATTATTGATCTACTAAACTACTATAAGTGAGCTATACACTATCCCTTGTTTAACTTCAGCCTCCATATAAACACCTAGTAAATGGTTTGTTCTATTCAACAGGCAGCTGCAGTAATAAAGTGCAAGAGCATTTACTTTATTTTCATTTAATAAGTAAAATAAAATAAAAAAGTGACTACCAGTAAATATGACAAGAAAAACAAATAGTGAGGACATTATTTTTCAAACTGAAATGTCAATATTGGCTGCTCTGGTGAAGATGCTTGGTTAAAGTAGAGGTAAAACACTGGGGCATCATTACTGTCGTTCAGCCAACTCCCTGCTCAACATATAAACCAAGTGGCTCCATAGTGCCCATAGTCCCCCAAACTTGTGATTGGAAGGTTTTATTTGTCTTGATTTCTCTATATGCAGGCCCGGACTGGCAATCTGTGGGTTCTGGCAAATTCCAGAGGGGCTGCTGTAAGATGCCATATACAGTCACTATTTATTGTGCTGGTAGGGGGCTGTTTAGGCCTCTTTGTACTTTACATGCCAGGGCAAATTTTGAATCCCAGCCTAGACCTGCCCATGTGCCTCTTCAGCACTACTAAAATTAAAAGAAAAGTATAGCATTTACAATAGAGGTATGGGATCCATTGTCTGGGAACCCGAGATCCAGAAATCTCTAAATTATGGGAAGGCCAGACTCCATTATAAGCAAATAATTCCAAGTTTTAAAAGTAATTTCCTTTTTCTCTGTAATAAAAAAACAGTACCTTGTACTTGATCCCAGCTAAGGTAGAATTAATCCTTATTGGAGGCAAACCAAAAAAGTTCATTTAATGTTTAAATGATTTTTTGTAGACTTAAGGTATGGAGATCCAAATTACAGAAAGATCCCTTTTGTGGAAAACCCCAAGTCCAGAGCATTCTGCATAACAAGTCCCACATGCTTTGTTCCAAACACATTTGATTTGGCTATTAGTAAAATGTGTTATCATACACAGGAGAAAGATTTCTGTAAGACAGAAGAAATCACATTCTTTGCGAAAAGTGAAAAACAATGAGAAACAAACCTGTGCGGTGGATATACAGTATATAGCCATTCTTCAATGGATCTTCTGAATCTCTGATGGAATAATATACATAGATCACTGAGGTTTTTAGGGTTCTCCATATGTATATAATCTGATGAGATATGGTACAGTGCAGTGTAAAATAAGAATAAGTAGCCATCCCTTATCCAGAAAACTCCAAATCCCAAGCATTCTGGATAACAGGTCCTATACCTGTATATGTAGAAGGTATGGGGGGATATGCAATTTTGCCTCCTAATACTTCTGCCATGTGAATGGACACCTACAGACGCCTTTCTCATATTTATACTGAAGTTTAATGGGTGAAAATAGAAATTCTGTTATAAATGTTGCCTCACACAGACATAGTCAATCAGACTATAACTGTATTTTACAAAATAAAATGTACACAGTGCAATATTAAGTGATAAATTAAAGCCTCCATATCTAAACATGATCTTTACATTTGGCAATTTAACTCAATTGCATGAGATAACTGAAAAATGTACAACCTGTATCTGATATCTAAGACTCTGACATATAACCACACAGTATTTTTATAAGCATGATATGATATGTTTATTCTTGATCATATACATACTATCATATACAATAATACTGACTAAACATATATGTGCTCTGGTTGTGTGTGAGTTGTCTAGACTCATACTATACATAGACAGCATTAGGTTTGCATATGGCTCGAAGTGGCAACTCTGCAAACTCTCTGAAAATTGACTGTAATATTTCATTTTCTAATAGTCAAGGTCCAAGACAAGATGATTTCAAGCAGATATGATATATTTATAAGTTCTGTGTTCATTTAAATAATAAGGGGTTTACTAATACGTGCATAAGATACAGGGTTCCTTAGCTTAAGACTGCAATGCACCTACTTTTTTATGAGGACATACCTCTTACTGCTGTGGGAGACCTTAAAAACCAGGAATGAATAACCACGCAAGTTGTCCCTGCTTGTTAATTTCAACATTTTTTTCCAAAAGGAGAAGTCTACTAAAATATATGAACTTGAAAAAGAATCAGTTGCAGCAAGGAAAGCAGCAACAACACATGCGGCGACAAGGGTGCTTTCTTTTATATTCTACAGCTTGTCTAACTTGAGTTTTTGCTTCTCCCACATAATCTTTCACTTTTTCCATATTAAGCTCAACAACATTTAAAGTCTCTGCTTGTTCTTCCACCAAGATTGCCATCTGTAAAAAAAGGTCATGAACCTCCCGAATACGTGATTCTAGCTTTAGAAGCTCCTTATGGCGTGTTTCAATCTCGTTCAAAGCTGAACGGGCAACTTTAACATCAGACAGAAGGTTTTCCGAGAAGACATCCCATTTGCCTTGCTCAATCATGTCATCTATCTGATTACCAGACACATCTTTTCCCATGATCTCTAGCTGGCGCTGGATGCGGATCTTGCAGTTCTCCCTTTGTACCATCTCAGCCTCATTGTACTCAAGCATGGCTTCCTGAAACTCAAGTGTTAGGGTCATGTACTGAGATTTTGATACACGTGCCATGACTGAACTTTCTCCAGATTTGTTCTCTGCATCCTCACTTAAATTTTTAAGGCTTTGGAGTTTTTTGTGTATGCCCTCAGCTCTTGTCTTAATGTCTTTAGCGATGCTGTTGGAATCTCTTTTGATACTGCTGAGGCGGCGCATTGAAGTGAGGAAGCGGGTGGTTTGCTTTCCCAAGCGCTTCACATCAACTTTCATTAAGTGGTTTTCAGTCCGGATGAGCTGTATATCTTGATACAGGCTTTCCAATGCATGGTCAGTGTCAAATACACCAAAGCCTTGCAATTCATCCTCTTCTTCACCCTGGACATACTGGGTGTGGAGCTTTGCATATTCCAGTAGTTCATTAAGACGGTCCTTCATGATTGCTATAAAAATAGACAAAAAAATTTAGTCAATAAAAAAATAAAATATCTCAACATACCAACATGATCTCAACATGATTGTTTAATATAGCTAATCAATATCCCTATCATATGAGTCAGGTGGGTGTCTCCATATGAATACTTTACCAAACCAAACCAATTAAAAAGAAGACTAAATCCCCACTTAACTTTAATAATAATACGATTAGAATCACATTATTAAAGGAAAATACATTTATTATATACCCATATAGATTAAAATAACCCTCTGTATCTAAAGTGCAATCTAAATAAAATGTTACAGCACAACTGGGGATTTAGTCTTCTATTTTCTTTATTTAGTTTGCTGATGAATAACCATACCTATAAAATATATGAAACAGTTATAAAGGCACTGAGAAGGCTAAATCAATTCATTACTGGTTCTAGATGAAGTCTAGCCCACACTGTTTTGTGAGATTTGGATTGGGCTGAGAAAGAGCAACAAACCTCTAAAATGTTTAAAACCTGTCTAATATAATATGACACAATCTTTTGTTCTAACAACACCCGTGGATAAAACCATTTTATTTGAAAGAGGTCTGCTAACAAATAATATATGGGGGCCATAGTAGACTTCCATTTCTCATTGGTCTGTATTGCCTCAACTCAATTTGAATCTGTATTGTGGGTGAAAGAAAGAATAATTTAGCGCCACTCCAGGGCAGATTTATAAATAAAATTAAGATATATATATTTTTTACATAATCTCACACAGATCATCAACGTATAGGAAAAACATTCAACCAGAGAACAATAGCTTGAAATAGTGTTGTACATTTTAGGCAACTAATGGCTCTTTTTGTTTAGGTCTCTTACACATGGGAGCACAGGAATAAATGCAACACCAAAGGCAGGTTCCACCTGCATTTGGTGCTAGTATAGAGCTAGCCTAAAGAATGGTCTACGTTTCTTCCTTCAGTGAATGCATGTACCTGAGAAAATACAGAGTGATCTGGAAAAATGGATGCGTTAAAATTCCTGTGTTCCCCTATGGTGGAATGTAGGAGTGATTCACCGCAGTGCAAGAAATGTAAGCTAACACCCCCATGTGTAAGAGCCATAAACTTATAAGGCAACTTCCTTTCTGCCAACAGTGCAATGCACAGTACCATATCTCTGTGAAGTATAAAAAAGACACAAACTAGGGCTTCTTTTATCACACATTTATGAAGGAAGAAGCATTGTGGAACTACAGACCTAGGTATATAAGATAGAGTTGAGTGGGTGAGATTTAGTGTCTTATGCTACCCTTGATCTGAAATTGCCTTTATTTCTAAGAACCAGATCTGACACTACATTTATACACATGTTTTTGAAAGTAGCTGTATAAACTATATGAATTGTTGCTTGTTTTTGGTAATCTATTGAACTGTATTACTTATTTTCCATAGTATTATCCTTTAAAATACTTATTTTTTTTATCCATGTTTTTGCCCATGTTTATCTTCCACTCTTGGTGATTATGGAACTGATGAGGCATGGGCCTAGGTCTGTAGCCATTTAAAGCCAACTGAGGGCTATGTAATGAGTATTCCAGAAAAAAAGACTTTGATTGTTTGAAAAAACTCTGCTGTATACTGGAGGGGTGAGTGAAAGGGAGGAAAATGCAGATGAGGGAGAGGATGTCAGTTGAGGGAAACAAAGCCAGGGTAGTGCTGGGGAAGTGGAGGGGAACAGAGAGATGGAAAATAAAAGAAGGGAGCTCTCTGTGACATCTAATTAGAAAATTACAGTAGGGGGTACACTATCCACATATAATACAAAGTCAATCCCAAGACTAATTGACACAGGTACCATTGTTAAAATGCCATAGCATGCCTGTGATGTGATGTCTACACTGGTGGAGTGCAATGAGCTTGAAAGAACTGGTACATTGGCAATAACACCTCTTGCAAAAAAACTAGCAAAAAAAGACAATATAATGTTGCTCTAATACCCCATATTACGCAATGTGATTCTGTTATACTGCTGAGCAAGCCTTTATCACTCTACTTGATCATCATGTGCAATGCCAGGTTTCAGGATCTCTCCTAGGATGTGTGTAAGCTAATGTATTTTATGAGTGTTAGTAATCCATGAGCATGATTATGAAATATTCTCTCAGCTTCACTCCTCGGTAGTTTGGTACAATGTGCTGGTTTTTATTATTAACCTTATGTAATAGTCACAAGTTCCTTCCTCATGCTTCTAAAAACACACACTAAATGCTTAAAATTTCAATTTTAGCTACCATCAAGCACAAGGTACTGTTTTATTGCTATAGATAAAAATAAATAATTATTAAAAATATGAATTGATTAACATAGACCATATGGGAGAGAGCCTTTTTTCTCTACAAATGGAATATACTGCACCAATAAATAACACCACTAGGCAACATTCCTGTATACTATACCTATAATATATATGTTTCCATTAGTTCAAGACCTATTACAAAACACCTGCAACTCAGCATGAGCCATAGCTGATAACTGATAAGGTTTAATATGAGTTTGGTACTGATGACTAGAACTTTTAATATAGTAGCACACCGCAATGTAAATTCCCAATAATTTCTTCCAGACCAGGGGGCTCAAACTCAATTTACCAGGGGGCCGCAGGAGGCAAAGTCAGGATGAGGCTGGGCCGCATAAGGGATTTCACAAAAAATTGGCTTTCAAGGGATAATGCAAGGCACAGCGGGCGGGAGCTGCTGATTGCGGAAATGACGTTATGCCATCATAACAGTTATTATGGGAAGACGCTCTGTGTGCACAATTTGCTCCTTAGCAGCTAATTGTGCACACAGAACGTCTTCCCATAATAACTGTTATGATGGCATAACGTCATTTCTGCAATCAGCAGCTCCCGCCCGCCGTGCCTTGCATTATCCCTTGAATCGCAATAAAAATCGTGATCCATTCATTGCTTTTGAGAAGGCGTTGGTGCGGGCCACAAAATACTGTACCGAGGGCCGCAAATGGCCCGCGGGCCGCGAGTTTGAGACCCCTGTTCCAGACAGATACTTAAATGGTAGCATATATACACAATAATAGCAATAATAAATTGAGGATAAACTCCCTTGTTAAACTTCTGATGCTTAACATCAGTGCTAATTGGCACCAATAGTCTATAGGAAGTGCATTGTCACTTCAGACACCTTCCCAGTTATAACTATTCTTGCCTCCTACAAGCTATTCTGCACACCATACCGCATTTATATTCACTTCTCCAAAAATGAACATTCTCCACTTCTTAACCCTTTACCTTCTCCTGTCTTTTAGTTATTAGTGACAGGGACATCTATGGTAATACAAAGAATTATTACAGGTCACTTCTAATTATAGAATAGGATTGCTAATAGAAGTACACATGGCCTGATTGATTATCATCCAATATTACATAATTAGTGCTTGTATATTTCCCATAATGGCACGTAATTAAAATGTTTAAGTGAAAGTAGGCATATAATAACTATTGTTTTCTCAGGTCTCTGGCCAGATGACACTGTACAACAGAGACACCACTGCAGCTACAGCTGTCCATGATTTTCACGGACAAAGGTATATACTGTTTTTAGAATTGTGATCACTTGTAAATATCTTCAGCTTTTCTAGTGGAAATGAGTTTTGTCTAAGTATTAACGTAATCTTACGCATATTTAAAGATATTAACAGATGTTTTCTAGATTAAATCAACTTTGTTTTCTGTAAATCTAGCTAAATGCATTCACACAAGTTTTTGCTAATATAGTATTTTCAGGTAACAACCAAAAGATTTGTAGTAGCAAATGCACCTATCTACCTTTAGCCTAGTGAATTGCTCTACTGTGTCAAGTACAGACATGAAAAAGGGCTTGTCATAATTATGGAGGAGTATATGAGATAGACACCCAATGTGTACGTGAGACTGGTTTATGTTTTCAGATGAAACAAACTGTAGTGCATGTTTGCTTTCTCGTCAAGGTGCAGTTATAGCTAAGAACTTGCTGCAGTTACAAGATCATAAAAGAATTTGCTTAATCTTACAAGAATTTGTATCCATCTATGCAAACACTGAACCTACATAGGACAGGGTAATGCAACCCTACAGAAAGAATTATACTAACATGGCTACAATACTTTAATTTCAATCAAGTTTTTGTTACGAAAACTGTCTGATATTTACTTTAAATATAACTATTGTTCCACTTTTCCCACCTCTCTGGTTTCTCTAAAACAGTCTCCATAAAATCTAAATGCTTTTGTTTCTGGTCAATACAATAATTCTGTGCTATAAACAATCTCTTTGGTTGTTTCCATGATTTCCCCTTATACAGCAGTTATAAGGCATAGTTACAGATTTTCTGTGGTGTATATTCATATAATACACAAGAGCCATGACCATCCTGTCAATGGTATCCTTATAAATGGGTGCTTAGTGATGTCATCAGTTATAATGGGTGCTTGGTGATGTCATTTCCATCACATGACTCACTGAAACTTGTGTATTATAATAAATAATGCACTGCTAGTTCTAAAATGTGAGGATATTAGCAGTCCTTTTTGGAGTTCCATGACCTGTATAAAAGCTTTTGGCCTTTGGCTTTATGTCTTATTATGGCTGTGGAACTCCTTAGTGACTTATAATATCCTTAAATTTACTTGATATAAAGTATTATAAAGAAACAGTAACACCAAAAAATGAAAGTGTATAAAAGTAACTAAAATATAATGTGCTGCTGCCCTGAGCTGGTAAAAGTTGTGTGTTTACTTCAGAAAGTCTACTATAATTTATATAAATAAGCTGCTGTGTAGCCATGGGGGCAGCCATTCAAAGGAGAAAAGGCACAGGCACAAAACAGATAACGGATAAAACACTATTGTATTCTACAGAACTTATCTGTTATCTGCTATGTAACCTGTGCCTTTTCTCCTTTTTTCCAGCTTGAATGGCTGCCCCCGTGGCTACACAGCAGCTTGTTATATAAATTATAGTAGTGTTACTGTAGCAAACACACCGGTTTTACCAGTGCAGGGCAACAGTGCATTATATTTTTATTACTTTAAAGCTCTTTTATTTTTTGGTGTTACTGTTCCTATTATAAGTACAGGTATAGGACCTGTTATCCAGAATGCTATGGACCTGGGGTTCTCCAGATAAGAGGCTTTCCTTAATTTGGACATCCATACTTTAAGTCTAGTAAAAAATAATTTAAACATTTAATAAACCCGATAGGATTGTTCTGAGTATGGATTAAAGGAAAATGATAGCCCAAAACAATGTAGGTCTCTATAAAATATATGTTGCATAAAATAGTCCATATGTAAAAACCCTGCTTCATTAAAAAACATATACAAAAAAAAAAATACTTTTTTTTGTAGTATATGCCATTGGGTAATCCTAAATAGAAAATTGCCATTTTAAGTACTACGGGCTGTCCTGTGGGATCGTAGAATTCAAAAATGCACACAAACAAACAAACCAAGGGCACACAAACATGCTAGGTCACATCAGCCAATTAATGGACAAAGCTCTGTTTTTTACTCCCACACTTCTTCCTGTTACAGTTAGAGCTGCTTTATTTCCTGTCAGCTGATCTCTGAGGAACATCTCAAGATGGTTGCTCAAGAATGTAAAATGACTGGTGAAACTTCTTTAAGAAAAACACAGCAAGTCCAGTAGATTTGGCTTATTACTACAAATATGCCATGACCTGGATGAATGAGAACCTTCACGGACATATTCCTGAATTAGATCAGCAAATATTTATTATTAATGAAAACATATTTATGATGTGCCGTTACATTCTAAAACTCTGCATAATCAAATATGAAATCAGATTAGTTAGGAGTTCTGCTTCAATATAATTGGCAGGATAAAGAAGTGTTGAAACAATGTGGCTTGATAGCATATCTTATCATTTACCCCAACTTTTCCTGTCATACATAATGTAACATGTGAGCCTCTGAGATAAAAAAAAATTAAGTGCCTTAGAATATAGTGTATAAACCAGATGCAAACTCAGTCATTTTAGTGACACTTTTGGTGATGCATGTACTATTAAAAAATGACTATAAGCTGATGTTTGCTCACTCATAATAACTGAAATAACTCTTCCCTGAGTTTGCTTGGTTAAAAGGATGCAAAAAGCATGACTTTAGGGTTACAGTTTCATGTCAGACTGCACCAGAAATGCATTGCACTGTTCTAAAAGATAAACCCCCAAAAATTTCTCATTTAAAAGCAAAAATGGCACTTTGAAAGAACTTTCAGTACTTTTTGCACACAAATGCCTTTTTTATTTTCCAGGATTAAGAGGCACATTTATCAAAATGTTATCAAGGTGAGAACCTTGCTTCAGGCAGCAGAGAGCAGCTAATTATCAGGGGCAGCAAAAATCTGCCTTGGGTAAATTTAAGTGCTGAATTTCAGTTTTTTGAAACAGAAATTCGCCTTTGTACTAGCGATGCGGTCTCCCCAGGACCCACTCCAAAGTGGAAGAGGTAAGCACGGAACAGGTAAGGGCTCTGGCACACGGGGGAGATTAGTCGCCCGCGACAAAACTCCCTGTTCGCGGGCGACTAATCTCCCCGAGTTGCCATGACCCGCCATCCCGCCGGCGAACATGTAAGTCGCCGGCGGGATGGCACACGCGGCGGGGCGATTTCAGGAAATCACATGAAATCAGCATGTGGGCGAATTATTCTGTGGTAACCTATAATCTAACATTTTGAAAAATCTGCCCCTAAGTATGCCAGCAAAATTATACACGTTTGAAGCAGGTGGATTAATAATGAAATAAATACCTTTGAATATAAACTGGGCTAAAGTACTTTTGTATGCCCCACCAGTTATTTTACCAAACCCTAAACACCATATAAAGTCATTAGTAACTGTGCGATTGTGCATTTAAGATAGCCCAACTTTCATCACTCTACAGTTGGGTACTATACTAATATATAAACACAAAGTTGTAGGCATGAACTGTAATGGTAGTAAATACTCATATTCAGATACTCTCCAGATTTTTGGCAGTGTGACTGTACTCATGTCATACAGGATATTTCTCCACAGGTACAACTATTACTCCAGCCTGAAAAAACTTAGGTTGTTGCCACATGGGGCTGATCCTTGGCCTGTGGATAAATGCAGGCTGAGCATCAGCCCCTTCACTGGCATCAGCCTTTCCCTGTGCCTTCACCTAGAGCCATAGCATCAGCCAGATACAGACACACAGAGCGGATTTCATTACCAAAATGCATACTTGCACAGTTCAGGGATGCTTCATGTGCCTGCATTCATGTGGCATTAGTATTATGTGTCTGTGCTGTAGTTGACACATGTGGTAAAACCAAAGCACTCAATCCCTTGTAATTAGAGTGATAAGGACCTGATTTGGGCAGTTTTCAGATCTTATTTTATGTTACCATTTAATGTGAATCCTGAACTGTTTCATTATCACACTATTGATATGGTGTTAGTTGAAGTCTCTTCATAGTGCAAACAGGAAAAATAATTTAAACTGAATGAGAACAAGTCTCATTACCAATCAGATCTTTGATTTGACATCAATAGTTGCTGCCTGCTGTTTGCTTTGGGTTCCTAGACCTGCAGCAAAGTTTGTGACTATATCATTACCAGTATAGTTCCATTTCCATGTCAGCACTGATCACATTGCTCTTGGTCAAATACAGTTCTACAGTTCTTGCAGCACTTGCTGTCAGTCATAAATACAAACCGGATTCCAAAAAAGTTGTGACACTAAACAAATTGTGAATAAAAACTGAACGCAATGATGTGGAGGTGCCAACTTCTAATATTTTATTCAGAATAGAACATAAATCACGGAACAAAAGTTTAAACTGAGAAAATGTACCATTTTAAGGGAAAAATATGTTGATTCAGAATTTCATGGTGTCAACAAATCCCAAAAAAGTTGGGACAAGGCCATTTTCACCACTGTGGCATCTCCCCTTCTTCTTACAACACTCAACAGACGTCTGGGGACCGAGGAGACCAGTTTCTCAAGTTTAGGAATAGGAATGCTCTCCCATTCTTGTCTAATACAGGCCTCTAACTGTTCAATCGTCTTGGACCTTCTTTGTCGCACCTTCCTCTTTATGATGCGCCAAATGTTCTCTATAGGTGAAAGATCTGGACTGCAGACTGGCCATTTCAGTACCCGGATCCTTCTCCTACGCAGCCATGATGTTGTGATTGATGCAGAATGTGGTCTGGCATTATCTTGTTGAAAAATGCAGGGTCTTCCCTGAAAGAGATGACGTCTGGATGGGAGCATATGTTGTTCTAGAACCTGAATATATTTTTCTGCATTGATGCTGCCTTTCCAGACACGCAAGCTGCCCATGCCACACGCACTCATGCAACCCCATACCATCAGAGATGCAGGCTTCTGAACTGAGCGTTGATAACAACTTGGGTTGTCCTTGTCCTCTGTGGTCTGGATGACATGGCGTCCCAGATTTCCAAAAAGAACTTCGAATCGTGACTCGTCTGACCACAGAACAGTCTTCCATTTTGCCACACTCCATTTTAAATGATACCTGGCCCAGTGAAAACGCCTGAGCTTGTGGATCTTGCTTAGAAATGGCTTCTTCTTTGCACTTTAGAGTTTCAGCTGGCAACGGCGGATGGCACGGTGGATTGTGTTCACTGACAATGGTTTCTGGAAGTATTCCTGAGCCCATTCTGTGATTTCCTTTACAGTAGCATTCCTGTTTGTGTCGTTTAAGGGCTCGGAGATCACGGGCATCCAGTATGGTTTTACTGCCTTGACCCTTACGCAAACAGATTGTTCCAGATTCTCTGAATATTCAGATGATGTTATGCACAGTTGATGATGATAGATGCAAAATCTTTGCAATTTTTCACTGGGTAACACCTTTCTGATATTGCTCCACTATCTTTCTGCGCAACATTGTGGGAATTGGTGATCCTCTACCCATCTTGGCTTCTGAGAGACACTGCAACTCTGAGAAGCTTTTTTTATACCCAATCATGTTGCCAATTGACCTAATTAGTGTTATTTGGTCTTCCAGCTCTTCGTTATGCTCAAATTTACTTTTTCCAGCCTCTTATTGCTACTTGTCCCAACTTTTTTTGGATTTGTTGACACCATGAAATTCTGAATCAACATATTTTTCCCTTAAAATAGTACATTTTCTCAGTTTAAACTTTTGTTCTGTGATTTATGTTCTATTCTGAATAAAATATTAGAAGTTGGCACCTCCACATCATTGCGTTCAGTTTTTATTCACAATTTGTTTAGTGTCTCAACTTTTTTGGAATCCGGTTTGTATATTATTTTAAAAAATATCCTTTGTATTTTGGTAAACACACCACAAGAACCTCTTGCCTGTTTCTATCCGCAAAGCTATGCAAAGCAGCAGTTCTCATTAACTGACTGGTTAGTGGTTTAAAGCTCTTTTTGAACAATTTAATTCCCACTTTACCTGGGCATTTGTTAGCATTTTAACCACACCAACATGTATGCTTAATTTGAAAATGTTAACACAAAAAATATAATTACATTTATTAAAACTATGTAAATTTGTGGTTTGGCGCAACCAGGGCATTTGCATCAGTTTCTGTACATATCCTACTGTAAGAGGCAAAATGCGGAACTTAACTGTTTCTTTCTGACAAAATAAGTAATAGAAAGATAGTGGGGTTGGCACAGGGGCAGTGAAAACACGAGAAAGCTGTGAAAATACCACAACAAATGGGTGTAAGCAGAAAATGAACATTTAACACAACCCTCAAAATTACACTCACCAAAAGTGCAAAGTGTAAAATAGGAACCATACAATCTCCATATTCCAGAGCAGAGGATTTCAAAGAGACCATACAAAAGCTGGATATGGTTTATTCTCTTTTGTTTTCAGGAGAAAATAATGTGCTGGTCAAGTCTAAACACAGTAAAAGCCTCACTAATTGCAGTGTGTCTTTTTAACCACAACACAGTGTTTCCCCAGAAATCCAACGTAATAGGATGTGTCTGCAAAATAGCATTTGTTGCAATTTATGTGCAATTTACTTTAAATCATGGGCAAGCTGTGTGTGCTTTTTTCTGTCAGTGTGTGCGTGAATTGCATCATTTCCAGCGCAGAGATGCTTGTGGCACCATTAAGAATGTAATGGGGGAATGTAATAAAAGTCGTAAATGGAAAGAAATGTGCATAAATAAAAAAAAAAATAATATTTCACAATGTAATATTGTTCATTAGATTGTTATTACATTGCAAACTTTTTATGGCATACTTGAAGGTGGCATAATCTTTTGGAGCAAACTTAACTTTTTCGTTAAGATGTTTTATTCGCACAGGTTCTACATCAGATAACAGATAAGCCCTGTAGAATATAATGGTGTTTTATCTGTTATCTGCTATGTAACCTGTGCCTGTACCTTTTATTCTTTGAATGGCTGCCCCATGGCTACACAGCAGCTTTGTGTAGTCTTTCTGAGGCAAACACAACTTTTACCATTGCAGGGCAACACATTCTCAAACACATGGTCCATTTACTAGGGATGCACCGAATCCAGTTTTTCAGGGTTCGGGCGAACCCCTGAATCCATTGTAAGGGATTCGGGCGAATACCGAACCGAATCCTAATGAGCATATGCTAATTAGCATTTAGAAGGGTTAAATGATGCCACGCACTTTCCACTTTCGTTTTAACATGACAAAAAGTCACATGATTTTTAGGATTCGGTTCTGGCAGGGCCGTGGATTCAGCTGAATTTGAATCCTGCCGAAATAGGCCGAATACCGAGCCAAATCCTGGATTCGGTGCATCCCTACCATTTACTGCAAGGAAATGGGTACATTTTGGGCCAAAATTGGTGCCCAACAATAAAACAAATCATGTTTTTAGCTACAGAATTTAACTAGTCACCTGTGAACCAACAAGATATTGGGTACTGGGAAATATACCTTTCCCCCATTGTTCATTACTACATTGCTGGCCCCTTGAAACGGAAGGGCTTAAAACTGCTGAAGAAACCTGAAAAGCCTCGTATTTCAAATGAAGAGGTAAATGTAAACAAAAAGGATAAAAATGAACAGTATAATTAAGGAAAATATGACACCTGTAAATGAACAATACATTACGTATATCATACACTGTTTGTATTTTTACTCGGTTGAATGTAATGTGCTTGATTCTTATGTCTTTTACATTCTCTTTTACATCCTTAAAATAGGCTCATATCAAGCATATAAAGAGGATTTCTGAGAACAAATAGGCAGTTAAAAGGAAAAGGTGAACAAGCGCACAGACATTTTTGCACGCAAACAACATTGAGAAAAAAAAGTTGGCTTGAAAGGGCTAATCCCTGCTGGTACAGCAAGTTTTTTTCTCCAGGTGCACAGCAGAAGGGATACTGTTTAAATTAAAGGAGGCCAAACACTGGCAAATCCTGCACAGAATCTGCACAGTATCTAACATGTTCAGGCCCAAGGGCTAAATGGACAGATACTATACAAGAGGCCATATGGCCACCTTTCTTTTGTTTGCAATATAGAAAGTGAACAGAAGCTCCATGCCCAGCGTCCTTGTCTCCATGTCCCAACAAAATGCTAGAGCAGAAAGAGAGCCTTAAACCCAAAAAGACTTGAAATCTCAGCTTCTCTAACCAGTCCACTACCCGCCCCACCAACCGACCAACACAGGAGCAGTGTCTTCTCTTCTTTAAGGACCTGGCCCCAAACCAGACCTGAGAATTGCACTACTGGAAGAAAATGACTGTGCTGATTTAACAGGTAATGTTGTCCCCAGTGCTGCTCCCTAGCAATTGGACAGCATGCTGGCCCTAAAAATTGGCCGCCCTAGGTCCGGGCCTCTGTGGCCTTTCCACAAATTGTGGCCTGATGGGGATGTAATATGGGCTTGACTGGGTTTTGTGGACACAATGATGAATGTCAGCCTATATCAGGTGTGATTGAAAAACATCAGCCTTTCATGCACTGTGTGAGGAGTACAAGCCTTCACTCGCTTTAAGCAGTGATTACACAGTAGTAACATACAGGAACAGTAAAATAATTACATTTATTGCATGAGTTGTAGGCAGAACAAATATTTCAATAGTTCTCTTAAATCAATGTTATCTATTATTTTGAAAGCCATTGGTTCTTCCTAATAACACTAGACCTATTATGTTTATTTAGATACTTCCCTTGGTCTACAAGAAACACTGGACCACTGTTTCCAAGACCATGTTTACTGCCACACCCAGTGACAATGAAATTCATACTCACTTTCTCATGCAGTGAAAAGAAATTAGTGCCACAGTGTACTCCTCATAAAACCATGCTGCCTTAAATTAATGCAATTAGCTCCTTGTGTGGTAATTACATTCCTTTTCACATATAGTTACATGGATACATAGTTAATTTGGATTATAAAAAAGACCATGTTCTACCCCTCCAAAACATATCATGTTAAACCCCATCAAATGAACCCCAGCACACACATAAACAAACCTATTGATACACTCACATATATTAACTGTATACAGTGATACCTATACTAAAGGTATAAACAGAATCTGCAATAACAAACATCTACAACCTTATTATCCTCACCATGAAGAACCATCTTTGCTGCTTTGAATGAAAGTTTAGTTTCTCAACTCTTAAGGGGTGACTCCTGGTTTGTTTATCTTTTCTATTGGAAAAAAATATCACCCACTATCTATTTAGAGTGTCCTCTAATGTACTTGTAAGGAGTAATCTTGTCCCCTCAAAAGCACCTCTTCTCCAGAGAAAACTTCTCCAACCATAACAGTCTTTCTGTCCATTTTACCAGTTTAGTTAACATCTCTGCACTCTCTCCAGCTCATTATTTTCATCCCTTGAGTTAATGCTCTTCTTAATGCATGATAGTACTCAGGGCCGCTATCAGAAATCACGGGGCCCCTCACAACAAAATTTCTGGGCCCCATCCCCCAATAGCCCCTCCCCCAGTGACCCCTCCCATCAGTACAAAGGACACACAGACATTGGTAGCCAGGGCCCCCCTAAAACATTAATAGCCAAAGGTTACATTTTGCATTGGAGCCAGGGCAGGGACCCCCAGTGTCCCCATACTATGGGCCACTCCCACTGCAGCATCCTCCAGCTCCCTCCCAGCGTCCTCCAGGTCCCACCCAGCTTCCTCCCCAGCATCCTCCAGCTCCCCCCTAGCATCCTCCCCAGCATCCTCCAGCTCCCCCCTAGCATCCTCCCCAGCATCCTCCAGCTCCCCCGCAGCATCCTCCCCAACATCCTCCCCAACATCCTTCAGCTCTCCCCATCGTCCTCCTCAACATCCTCCAGCTCGCCCCAGCGTCTTCCCCAACATCCTTCAGCTCCCCCATCATCCTCCTCTACATCCTCCAGCTCCCCCCTAGCATCCTTCAGCTCCTCCCAGCATCCTCCCCAACATCCTTCAGCTCCCCCCAGCATCCTCCCCAACATCCTTCAGCTCCCCCCAGCATCCTCCCCAACATCCTTCAGCTCCCCCCAGCATCCTCCCCAACATCCTTCAGCTCCCCCAGGCGTCTTCCCCAACATCTTCCAGCT
This sequence comes from Xenopus tropicalis, assembly GCF_000004195.4. Lineage (NCBI taxonomy): Eukaryota > Metazoa > Chordata > Amphibia > Anura > Pipidae > Xenopus > Xenopus tropicalis. Next base: position 45,310,960 of record NC_030681.2, on the reverse strand, counting down.
TCCCCTCCCCAACATCCTCCAGCTTCCCCTCCCCCTCGCCTGCCCGCTTCGTCAGGCTGCGTTCCCCGTCTCTTCTTAGGTCCCACGTTTTGCTGCTGCAGCTACTGTTTTATTAGGTTGCGCCCCGTGTGTACCCTTAACGTCAGCATGCATGGGGCGCAACCTTATAAAAGAATAGTATAAAATTACCCGCTGACCACCAATGAAGTGAAAATTTTTAAAGGGGGCCCGTGCTTAAAAACTGTATCATGGCTGGGGCCCCTTTAAATCCACGATCCTCCGGGCCCGGGACAACTGTCCCCCCTGTGCCCCCCTGATGGCGGCCCTGACAGTACTAAATTTGCTTAAGAAGCAACTAAATGGCACTGCCTATTGTTACACAGTTTGTTATTCACAAAAATTCCCAACATCCTTCTCAGTTAAGGAAACCTCCAACACACTACCATCTAGTGTATAACTTGCATTTGTTATTTCTACCAAAGTGCATAACCTTGTACTTCCCTATGTTGAACCTCATATGCCAGTTTGCTGCCCAGTTCTCCAATTTAGTCAAATCACTCAAAAAAAAAAATCACTCACTGCAAAGTGGCAGCATCCTGCATTGAACATATAGTTTTGTACAATTTAGTTGCATTAGCAAAACAGAGTACCTCCAATGCCCATGTTAAAAAGCAAATGGCTATGGCCCAATTAGAAATTGCTCCATTTACCACCACTCTTTGTAATCTATCCTTCAGCCAGTTCTTGATGTGCATTACATTATGTTCCAGACCAGTACTACTGAATTTAATTAGTGACCTTCTGTGTGGTACTGTTTCAAATGCTTTATCAAAATCTAAGTAGGCCACATCCACTGCCATCCCAGAGTCTAGGTTTCTGCTTACCTCTGGAACAAACACACAGTATTGTGATATTCAAGTATTGTCTCCCTTATTATCCCCTCCAAAAGCTTAAAACCATCAATTGTAAATGTTAATATTGCTCCAGGGCCAGCCTGGGACCAGCCCAGATGGCCCTTTGTTGGTGTTCCCAGGGCCCTTATTGTTCTGTATGTTCCTGAGCAAAGATTGGGCTTCTTATTTCCAATACATTTGTCAGCTCAACTTCCTCCAATCCTCTGTAACTAAAGATAATTCTGACATCTAAAGAGATACTGACATTAGAAATTGAATCCTTTTTACATAGCATAACATTTTCTTTGCATGCTTTTTAAAGTATTGACTTAAAAGTATTGGCAAAACAGTCAGGTTTAGGAACTTCAAGTAAAAATTACTTACAAAAGCAGAGCTATCAGAGCAAAACAATCAACATGACCTATAGATAACTTTTAATGTACATAAATAATCTGGAGTAGTTTTTTAGTGTCAGTATCACTTTAACTTGATCAATGCCATTGGCACCAAAGCAAAGATCCCAATTTTTTGCTGCCACCTGCTCACTACAGCTACATCCACCACAATGCAATAAGGTTCTAGTATTTTGTCCTCTATACAACGCAGCACAAAATTCAAAAAGTGTTTTCTGTTCACCTGAATATAGTACAGAGCACCACAGCCTAAGTGTACCAACACTGCTAGAAGCCTGCTATTATTCACTCTCTGAGCAGCTGGTCGATTCATTTCCTAGAGAGTGTTGGGCTGGGCATTATGCAAGTTTGTAATAAGCTGAAGTTCTTATTTATGGTGATCCTCCAGCCTATCATAACATTTATCCTTCCTCAGTCCAGAGTGCTTAAAGGGGACCTGTCACCCTAAGAAATAACTCCAAATTATTTTCTATATTGTTAGTTGAGCAAAATGAACTTTACTTACTCTATATAAATAATATCAATCTTGTTTCTTTCCGTCTTGGAATTACTCAATCAAAGCAAGCAGGCAGGCACCATTTTGTGGACACTGTTATTAAGGCAAGCTTGGTATCATGCCAAAATCTTGTTTATATGCCAGAATGGGGGACCTGATGCCCAGGCCCTTGCACTGGCTACACAATTAGATGATGAGGAGGGAGGGGAAAAGTGAGATGTGCAGTGACATCTAGGTAGTGCTGAACGAAAAGCTAAAGTTATTGTCTGCCCCGCCTCTATGCCTAAGGCATAAAGGCGGGGCAAGCAATATATGATTGACATCTGGGATTTTTAAATGCCTCTATAATGGGTTTGGATGTGTTAATATAAAAATGAATTTGGGTTTCATGTTTAATTTGAAAAGGACTTTTATTATACAGCTTTTTATGTCTGGGTGACAGGTCCACTTTAAGAAAATGCAGGAACCAAAAGGGAACCACATCAAAAGATGTGTGTGTTATCAGTTGAGGATATGTCAGTAAACACAATGCAACAGGGTTCCTTTGATGATGGTTATAAATTCCTTAAATAATATCCAAGTTGCACAAGCTCTCCAGCATCAATGATTCTGCCTTCCTTTATGATAAAACAGTCTTTTTCTCTACATAAATACATGGGCATGAAAGTCAGTTTGTCACTTCATCTAAGCTTGTGATCGCTATAGAGGTTGTGCTGAATGGAGCTAACCATATTTATTTAAACCTGCAGAATATTCCATATGCATTTTACATAGCTTCCTATGGTATAAATCAGATAGCTGGATTGTCACTCTTAGATGGTGGGACAGAAGCTAACAGATGCCAGAGAAGATTCTGTGATGTCATTTTATTACAGGTCTCTGCTTGCAGCATAAAGAATATTCTGAAGCTGCATTCTCAGCCTGTCTGCCCTAATTGCTTACTAAGTTTAAATCTCTTCATACAAGGCTAAATATGAGTGTTTGGCCAGGGTGTCAGGTATAACCTCCTTAAAGGCCAGTTTACCCAAAATGTGCTAGACTACAAAGCAAAAAAACATTTTACAAATGGTTTAAGTATAGTGGGAGCTGTAGTCCAGCAACTTCAGGGTGTGTATGCTAGTTCACAATAAAAATCTACCCAGCTTTCTAGGACCAGTGACCCAAATTAATATGCAAAGTAATCCTCCAATAAGAATCCCTTTGATTAGTCTCCATGTTGTTTGTTTTGTCACTGTAATTGGAAGCTTTAAACAAACCTTTTCTATGGCAGAACTACACAGAAGAGCATCCTCCCTTGTGATGCTACAGTGTGATAACATAACAAAATGACATAATGCTGACAAACAGCAATCTCATTGGTAAATTCTCTTGCATCAGTAATTAGTCATGTACTTAAGAGAAGTAAGGGACACAGTGAGAAAGTTTACAACCTCTTTAAGCTCCTTTCTATTTAACCTGCACATTTCTGATCTCCTACACTCAGAATCATCCTCTCACCATTTATGCGCAGTCTCGGCCACAAACCTGTCTGTAGCTCGCAGGCCACAAATTAAATCATCTTCCTTACAAGAGCTTGAAAATACCCTCACTGGTGTATAAAAAAGGAGTTTGCTGCACCTGCACAAGCAAGTACTGTACTACAACTCCCACAGTGCCCAAACTGCTGCTATATTTGAACTACACAATTTCCCACAACCTTGTGACAGATTACTGTAGTACAAAAAGGGCTGAAAAGAGGGGGCAACTGAGGACTAGAAACATATTATTATTGCCAAAAGGAAACACAGGGGGTCTTATAACCAAAAAGGATGCTTGGCTTCCACACTGATGGTACAATGTACAACCTTAACAGCACAAAGACACACTTTCACAAAAAGAAGCACAATGTTTCTCTAATCATCATAACGACACAAGTTTACAGGGTAATTGGCCCATCTCCAGCAGTCTGCCCCAGTTCAGCACACACCTTATTTTCCCAATCAGGTTCAGCTGCGAACAACTCCTGGCCAACAAAATGAACTGAAAATTCTATTCATACAAAGCAGCTATATAAAGCCCGGACGGGCTGATTGTTTCTGCTTCAATTTGTAGTAATGGACTTTCTATACGATTATGCAGCACATTATTGCTACGGCATCACTTATTCATTCAGGGGTGTAACTATAGAGAAAGCAAATGCTGTGACTGTTGGGGAACCCAGGAAATATGGGCGCCCAGAGGGGCATAGATTGATAAACTCAGTCTCAGTATATTTTTATAAAAAATACATTATTGCCAAAGTGGCAAATGACTTTGTTATGGGGCGCAGAAACTTCAAGTCTCCCCACTGACCTGTCTGTTAAACTTTCTGTCACTCTGAAAGTCATGTGTTTGATTATCCTTTATATCAGCCAGTCTCGGTTATCATGTTATATACTGTCAACCTGCCCTGTGCAAATTGTCCATCAGATAACCAGTTCTTAACAGTGTCTAAGGAGCTGGCCCCACAGGAAAATGCACCTAAAGCAACAATGCATGCACTTACCTTTAACCAACTGCTGGGTATAGGTGAACTCTTGCTTTGTAGCTCCTTAATTCTGTATTACAGAGCTGGGAAACTTTTCAAGCTGATTGCCTTCAAGCCTCAAGCCATGCCCATGCTGTGGCACTCACACAGCCTACTTCCTCTTCACTCACAGCGAGCAATAGACAGGCGGCTGCTGCTGCTGTTGTGCTGCTCAGTGGGAGGTGAAGTGTCAGAAGAGGAAGCAGGGTGAGCACATGCACCATGTGAGTAAGCAGGAGGTGTTTCCATCTAAATGAGAAGCAGATAATACTTAGAATTTCTTTATTGGAAAAGAAATGATTCAGAAAGAAACCTCCAGGAAAACATATAACTACTCTGTAAGTTTTATCCACACAGACCTGGCCCTTAAACATCCCTCATCTGCCAGATTAGTCCAGTCCATACTTTTATACCATACCCTGTAGCTTTTCTTTTTAAAGGTTTTAGTATAAAATAGCCAAATAAACATACATGTATTTGATTTTTTTTACATTAATGGTGTGGGGGATTCACAAAGACAGGCACCTAGTGTACACTGGTTCTGTAATATATTTCAACCAAAGGCACATTAGGCACAATCAGTTAAAGCATTACATGCAGGATTATGGAATGTCCCTTTTACACTATATATTTTTTCTTTAGAGAAATTTTGATATATTTGTGCCCATATGCACCCCCAAGGGTGGCCCGTGTGCATGCCTGTCCCCTGACCATAGGTACGTCTGCGCTAGGTAAGGTACGGATCTATTCTTCGCAGAACTGCCTTCAGGTTAGCTTTTCTAATGTGTGACCTGTGCTGCTGCTGCGTGAGGTACCACAAACAAGGGGTGTGCATGGCAGTTTTTCTTTTTCTGTACAGACATGTCAACTCACACAAGTTTTCAGGTTTCACCCTATTTTTGTTTCTCTCATCTGGTCACCAAAAGTAGCAACCCTAGCCAGATTCTACTGCCTGTACACTGAACAGCAATATTATACCTTATAAATGATATATGGTGGTTTATAAATTGTTCATATGATGTGTATGTCATATAATGTGTTTCTACAGGGTGCCATTTACCCCAGATGGCCCTCCTTCATACTATAAGTACTGACATGCTCAACAGGAGCTGTTTCCTTCCTGGGGTATTTATGAGATTATTCACTTCACACCTTAGTAACTATCTGACTGAACCCTGACTAAAAAATTTACACCTTCTCTGTTAAAGTCTTATATGGTTATGTAATATATGTAATAATGTAATAATAATAAAATGTGCAATGTTTGCCTCAGGTCTAGTCACCTATAGCAACCAGTCAGCGGGTGGCATTTACTGGTCACCTGTTTTAAGAAAACATCTTTGTTTTATGCATGTATATATAAAACATTTTATACCTGATTGTAAAATGAAGGGACTATCAGTTTATATGTATGTGTATGACATAGCTACATAGTAGTTGTAGTAGAAAACAAAACTAGACTGGCTCTCAAGCTCAACCTTGCAAAATGTGTTGTAGTCATTATTGATTAAGGCGCTCTTGAGATCTACAATTTTCTCCTTACACAGCCTTACATATCAGCACCCCTCAGTGAATGGGGCTTTTCCCAAAAAGAAAATAACATGTGAACTAATACATTTCTTCCACCCCCATCCATTTTAACTTTGGTTTTAATAAGAAATATGCGAGTTTCCACTTTTCTGTATGGAAAGCCCTGAGTGTTTTCTTGTCATTTCACTATAGCTATATTAAGTTATGTGACGCCTGCAACCTGAAGTGATTCATTTATCGTATGTTACTCCCCCCTCCCACTAGCTGCTCTTCTTAAAGTACAATGGTCTGTGGTGATTGTACCACCTCCTGGGTGGAATCTCCCTTTCAGTTCATGGGAGGATGCAGTAAGGTTGCATGTGATGTGAAAATAAAGTAATTTACTAGAAAAAAAAATACAATTCCTTGTTCAAGGAAATGACCCTGAATTTAATGATCTGAGAGACCTTGAGAGTTCTTGTATCAACACTGGGCATTTTTACACGTGGACAGTAACTGATGGCAGTCAATAACGTTTAGCTTTCATTGCTCTTCCTGCTATTGGCTGAAAAAGTTACTGTAATTACTAATTGGTTGTTATGGATCACTGAGCAGTTGCAAGTTTTCCCAGTGTTAGTAAATGAGCTTGCAGGGCAGAAAATGCCAAGACTTATACTTGTACTTGATTGTCAAGAGGTAACTTGGAGTTGAACCACTTTATTCCTGTCAGTGATCAGCACTGTTTAACAATAACAAGTTCTTCTTTTGTTTAAAAAACAGTTTGGGGAATTTGGGGAGATTTGATGCCAGTGAGAATTATGTGGTAACTGCGAGCAACAATGCGCCAGTGTGAATTTGCTGAACATATGAATCATATCATCAATGCTTACACAATTCTCATGTTTTACCTCTGGCGATTCACACTGACACCAGTGCTAGGGTATATTTAGGAGATTTGTCGGTAGCACAGATTTCCCGAAAAATCTCCCCATTTGCCATAACCCTTAAAATTTCTACATGTGCTATACAGTGATTGTTGAGAAACCCACAACACCCCACTCTCTTTTGTACCATTTTGTAAAAAATAGCAAAGTACTATAATAGACCTTTATGCGTAAGATAGCAGCCTACTGTGACCCTACTGTGGGATAATTTTTACTACTGAACAAAAGGAAATTAAATTCAAAGAGCCAAATGCACAGTCCCACAAACAGGGGCTGAAAATATCTTCACGACATTCCCAAATTGAGAGCTGCCATTAGGTATCTTGGGAATCCATATTCTCCCCCTTGGCCACCCCTTCCCCCTCGATGGTGGCCCTGTTTAAATACTGGGACCTCTTCTCTCCTTACTAACACACTGCATATCCCCCCACCTACCCTCAATTTGCCTACGAACCAACCAAAATTAAGTACTGTTACTGTATTTATTGCAAAATAGGTTTTCCCAACTGTTGTGCCTTTCCCCCTTTTCTCTTCTGTTCCCCCATTTGGAAAACCAATTAAGAGATATAATAAATTAAATCCTGGGACATATTTTATCTGTCCACTACATCCTCCTATGCTCAGCCATGCCCAAAAATCAAAAATAAACTTCAGTCTTTCCAATAATAATAGCACTTTTGGATCTGCGTATTATGACTATCCTATGGAAATTAGCATAGTAAATGTATGTGTGGGTAGAGAGGGTGATGATTTAGCCCCGTGACCCTGCTGAGCTGTATAATTCACATGCTTGCAATACTTTAGGTCTTACCTATCCTGCTCTCCTGTTTTAAATTCTTTTTTAAAGCTCCTTTAATATTTTTGTGCCTCATCCTTTTGCTGCTTCATGCTAATTTTAAAAATATTTTTCTATTGTTTTTGCATTCTTCTCAGGAAAAATGTTCCCACTTTTGTTCTCACTCTTAGTTCTCATATTACTAATTTTTTGTACCAATTTTTGGTTTCACTTTTTTTCATATTTCATTATGCCTTAACCTATGAAGGTGAAAAGCCTCAAGTCATCAGTTTCTGACTGTGTTGTGCTAGCTTTGTTGTATATTTATGGTTTGCCATAGTCTTTATTTCAATAGAAATAGATATGAAACTTGCCATCCGCCGTTTTTGTTTGAACAAATTTGAAAAATAAAATATTTTGTGATATAGGCTTACTTGCTTTTATTAATATCAGCACTGAACATGTAACATTGCAAGCAATGGATTTGTGGAGCACTCATTTTTGGAGAGTTGAAGCAAATTGATTTTACGTCTGGGTTTGAGCATTTCTCCATGACTAAATATGCCACTAAGTAGCATAAGCCTAATGCCAGTTTCTGTCAGTTGTTGTCTTGTGTTGGTGCTTTTGTAACTAAAGCTGACTGCATAAATATTTTTTGCAACTGAAGTAGATTTGGACCACTCTGTGTCTGAGGCTCCATAATCTGATAAAATAAAAATAGATCTGTTTAGTTTATCGCATCCAATCAGTATGTGTATGGTACATTCGGTAGACACTAAAGTTAATTCATCTCATGATAATAATTTGCCAAGATTGTTTGCTTTGTGTTCTGTAATGGCCAAATGCCATATAATAATTTGGTTTGTTCACTAAATATTTGGGTCTAAAACAATTATCCTGGGTTTGTACAGCTTAATGCACTGGTTTCCACTCTGACCTTTCTATGGAGACATGGAGTAGTGGATAGGCGAGCTGCTTGAAGACAAGATTGGCTGTTTGCTCTCCTAGATACACCTGTTGGTATATATATTTTCAGGACCAGAGGGATGATGGGGAAATACGAAGGAAAGAAACTTTTTTCTATTTTTACCAAAAAGGCCTAAAAGGTGAGAGGGGCAATATCATAAAAGCACTCACTTGGTATTAGTAGCCTAACTACTGAATTCAAAACTCTTAAATGAAGTATCAAGCAAAAAATATGTTGTAATTTGAATTATATTTTCACCACTTACCAAGGAGTTACACTTTACATTAGGCTCTCAAAATGCTATTTGACCCAAATTTGGGTGCTTCTTAGTCCCAAATACTTTTGAAGCAATATGTAGAAATTCACTGGTAATTAACTTGTGTGTGACCATAAATGTACAGCAAAGTAGAGGTTGTAAGAAGAAACAGCCGCCTTATCAGTAACTTAGTATGGTTAAAGCATATTTCCTTCCTTGTTTTAAAACTGCCTGTTATGTTGCTCAAGATTATTAACTATGATTGTTTGCTGAGAATTTTTTTTTCTGAAGTTTAACGGCTAATATGGCTTGTTTTTTTTTAAATTAGGGTTTGAATTCCTGTGTTGTTTTGATTAAAATAAAAATTATGTTCTGCTCCTTTGGGCCAGTTGTGCTTTTGTTTTGTTGTTTTGTACATCCAAAGGCACAGAGCATAGCCCTGCACTTGGTTTTTAAGTAGCTAATAAGTAAAGTATCTTGTATCCACAGAGGATCAATGTGCATATTAGAGGTGTACCAAGAGATGCCCATTCACATTTCCCTTCCCTTGGTGTGCAAGTTGTGATCTTTGTTTTTCTGGAATGGGAACTTTTTTTTTAGCACATTTTTTTGTACTATTTTTGTAACTTGACCCCATTACTTGAGGGTTAAAAAAACATGTTCAACCTTTTGCCCAAATAAATACTCCTTACCTTAAAAAACATCTAATACTGTCTGCATTTTGGTTGTGGTGAGCCAAACCAGACTAATGTGATTGTTTGGTCCCAGACGGACCCACAATCTGATCTGATACATGGCTGTGTATGTATTTTGCCCCATACACCTATCAAAAAGCTACCGACTTGCTCTGGATGGGCCAAGGCTTCAGCTAATATCAGCCTATGTATAGCCAACTTAACCTTTACTTCCAAGTACACCTACGTCAGTGGCATAAGTATCTAACAACTGACTTGTAACTGGCTTGGGTAAAAGGTAAGCCTAGATAGTTATGGGAAGGCCCTGCCAAATAATGATCTGCCACTGTGCTACGTCATTTTCAAGTATTCATCAAGTATTCACTAATTTTTATTCCATTAAGGGTATCAGTTTCCTGTGTTAACTTCTAATTTATTGACATTAAATACAATGTCTTGCTTATTAGCTCAGGATGCCATTTTGTTAAGATTTTCCTGCAAAGATGACCCAAGCTGAATGGACTGAATAATTCTGCATAGTTTTGTGTCTTCATTAAACAGATAATGGAGAATAAATGTAGACGCAATACAGTACCTAGTGGCACACCACATGAGCAATAGTCCAATTAGTGAATGTTCCCTTGATAACATTTGCTATAATGTTTATAGGTCATGAGCTATTTGTCTGTATCCTCTGACTAGTTTTAATGGATTTTTTTAAATGGATTCCTAATTCATTCTATTAAATTGCATAATCCTGGGTTGTCAGATGTAACACTTTTACATTTTTTTCCAGATAATAACAAAACAGTACCAAACCTATTGGGTTTATTGACAGTGATGAGCAAATCTGTCCCGTTTTGCTTTGCTGAAAAATTCACGAAAAGACAGGAAAATTTGCGAAACAGTGATAAATCCACGAAACGTATCTTTTTTTGACGTGACGCAACTTTTTTTGATGCGCAACAAATTTTTCTGCAGTGAATTTTGCAAAAATGCAGATTATGGAAAGAGTGGATATACAAATTATGGAAAGGCAACTTATCCTGAAAACCCCAGGTACTGAGCACTCTGGATAACAGGTCCCATATATATGTATTCTAGAGGTTAGCAGCATCTTTATCAGGGCTGTATTTATACATAAGCACCTGAGAGCCCAAGCCTAGAGCAACAGCTTCAGTGTTCCTAAGGGCTCTGGCACACGGGGAGATTAGTCGCCCGCGGCAAAACTCCCTGTTCGCGGGCGACTAATCTCCCCGAGTAGCCTTCCTCTGCCATCCCACTGGCGAACATGTAAGTCGCCAGTGGGATGGCAGACGTGGTGGCGCGATTTCGCACAAATCGCCGAAAAAGACTTGCAAGTCTTTTTCGGCGATTTCCCGAAATCGCGCCACCACGTCTGCCATCCCACCGGTGACTTACATGTTCGCCAGTGGGATGGCAGGGGAAGGCAACTCGGGGAGATTAGTCGCCCGCGAACAGGGAGTTTTGCCGCGGGCGCCTAATCTCCCCGTGTGCCAGAGCCCTAAATGAGGCCCGGGATTACCATTGGTTTGCTAATCAAGAAAATGTTTAATTTTGCGTACAAATTCCATTTATTATCAGGCTAATGATTCTTCAGTACCACTTCTACTGCCCTCCCTTCTTGAATGCAGTTTTCAATCTCAGCTGTCTGTGAAAAACATTATCGTTTAAACTTGAGTTGCTTTGAGACCCTAACTGCATTTGTAGTGCAGAAAGGGTTATAAAAGATGTTACATTGTTCTTGGCATTTACTGGGGTTTTATACTTCATAGAGGACTAAGCCAGAAGGAATATGTACACTTTTACTTGAGTTCTCAATCCAACTTGTTCACCATTGTACAGGTATCGGACCCATTATCCAGAAAGTTCCAAATTACGGAAAGGTCATCTCCCATAGACTCCATTTTGATCAAATAATTCACATTTTTAAAAATGGTTTCCTTTTTCTCTGTAATAATAAAACAGGACCTTGTAATTGATCCCAACTAAGATATAATAAATCCTTATTGGAGACAAAACAATCCTATTGGGTTTATTACTGTTTAAATATTTTTTTTAAGTAGACTTAAGGTAGGAGATCCAAATTACGGAAATACCCCTTATCCGGAATACTCCAGGTCCCAAGCATTCTGGATAACAGGTCCCATACCTGTACATCGAAATGTACACTGGATAATTTCTCTATACTCAAACACCTTTAATTCAGCATATTTCATTATCCCTAATAGATTTTGCCCTCTACAGGCAATCTTCTTATATATGTACTGTTTCTATACGGTATTAAAGGCTGCCACCTTCACATATGCTTAGCAAATCTGATGTTAAATTTAAACTAGAACAAAAGTTAGAATCCTCAATAAACATTTATACTATTTATGCTTTATGCTATGTGCCTAATCACATTGTAGGCATAAAGGAGAATTTACCCTTGAAATAACCGTCTGTATAAAGTAGACAGAGGCAGTTTGTATTTGCTCTTTAATTTGTACTTTTTAGGGTTTTTCAACTATATAACTTTTTTTTTCTAAAGCTCTCCGATGGGAAATGTAAACTTTACTTGGTTGCTATGCTTACCCTAGCTCAAAGATTATGTTTTGAATAGCAATAAATATCTAGCCTGAACATTAATTTGTGTTGCTAAGACAGTAAAGCCGGCAGCTTGATATCATTTTAAATTTCACTCTGAAGAATGGCAGAATAGAAGGGCATATAGTTAAAAAAATACAAAGAATAAAGAAGACCAACTGCAAGCTTCCTTGCTACAACTTACTAAAAGATTATTTTAAGATCAGCTGCCCCTTTTATTCTGGTTGTGGGCCAGACTGCGGGGTCTTCTTCCTCTATAGTGGTAGAAACTATGTCCCCTGCTTCCCAGCTGCTCTCGTATTTAAATCCAGCAGGTGGCACAATCTGGTGGCAGATACAAGCAAGGCAGGTGACTGGGTACGGGTTGCTTTTCCTGTGTGCAATGGGTCCCTCCATTTCTTGATGAGGGGGGGGGGGCAGTGTGGGGTAGTTATGCCACTGCTTTCATTGCCCCATACATATCTATGCACTAAGCATTTCCCCAGTATCTCAACAAATAGCCACAAACATTAGATACAGGAAATTAGCATGCATTGTTTTCTTCTGCTTTTGCACTTGTTTATTTGCCATGTGCATTAAGCCTTTTCTCCCTGTATTGTGTACCTTTGAGCTAAATAAAGCTATGAGTAGCCAATGGCCCTGTAAGAATAAAAGTGCATACTGTATTTGTCTCATGCGTTATTATTTCTAGCCTTGGCTACACCCATTGCACAGACAATTGTTGCTTTCTTGCATTTCAGCTTGTTATTATACATCCCAGCCTGTTCGAGAAAAGGAATTTAATGGGCGAGGTCTTTCTTTCCCAGCAAACAAAAACCAAAGCAATAAAAGCTCAAAAGGAAAATGAATTATGTGACACACAAACAGGAAGTATATTACTTAAGTACAGTGAGTGTCGTCATACAAAAGGCAAAATATTGGCCTTATTTAAAGTGATACTAACACATTCCTGGTTTTATAGGAATGTCACTTAAAAAACATCTTTAAGAATGTATAATTCTTTTAAAGCACCCGCTTGGGGGCTGAAAGGCTGGAGACACTGTTCACAGTGGCATTTCAGCATATCTGGTCTTTAACCGCACCCAACATATAATCTTGTATAAATGTGTACAGTTGTTTAAAAGGAAATTGCATATAACGATAATATGTTATAATTACATTATACGCACTTTAGAGACACATCATAATCCTGTTCATTCAGATCTTCCTATTTCCCCTTGCTGCTGAGTTAATGAACAGTAAATGAACAGAAGGCTAATATAGTAACAATATTACATTTTCTGCATGGTTCACAACATCAGTGTTGGAGTGTGAAGTGAACAATGCTATCCCATCAGGATCTGCAACGCAATGGTTTAACTTTATTACATTTTGTTGTAGGTAAATATCACCCATTCCTCAAGTCATTTAAATATAAAATAAACCTAAATAATTGAAAACAGCAAGAAGGGTAATCTAATGTAGCAGTGTATGGACAATGCTCTGCTCTTGAGATCTACTGGCCAGAAGCTGAAGATCTCCTGGTAGATAACAAGGTACCTGTATAATTTGCACCCCACTGATTAAAACTGAACTGGATTTGGACAAATACAGAATCTTCTATAAAATATTACATTGCATTCAGATTGCATTTAGCTTCAAAAGATGGCACCACTAGAAAGGGATGTTACATGCAGTTACAAATGGCTGGACCTGTATGTCACAAGAGGAAAATGGTGCATGATTTTAAGTTGCTGATCCATGATGTTCGGTTAACTATACTTTAAAAGTCATTCATGTTAAAGTATTGGGCCTCCCATGTCTCTTACCTGTCATATATAAATTTGGCACAAGCCAACACAATAAATGGAATATGCAAGATGAGCCATATGCTCAAATATAACTGTTGTGCTCTGTGTGCCCATGATGGTTGTGGTGTGTGTATGCAGGGTATCTGACTTGTTTGATGATTGCAATACATGTGTCCAGCATGGCTGTGTGTTGTGTGACTTACAGCTGGCTGTTCTGTCAATGTCCAAGGTACTGGCAGTGCCTAGCATAGCTGTTCTAAGTGTTCAGCATTTCTTGGGTGTATCCAAGGTGACTGTTCTGAATGTAGTTATTCTGTTTGTGAATTTAAAGTAAAAATAGTTAGCATGGGAATTAAGGTTCTAGTTTTGTTAAGACAAAGAATCGGATATTACAATGTGTAAATAAAAGAATAGCACACACTGCTTTTGTTATCCTCCCATTTTAAAATTAGTTTTAAGTGAACTAAAGCAATAACCAAGTGGGAACAAAGACTGGGAGAACATCTGGATGACAAGGAATTAGATAAAATACAGAAATATAAGGCAACCTCTTCCATTAATTATTGCAAAATTTATCATGACTGGTATTACAAAAAGTAACTCCTAAAAAGCTTTGTAAATGGTACCAGATAACGGACCTATCCCCATGAGGCTGTGGAGAAGCAGCAGATGAAATGCGAAAATGTGGTGGACATGCCCCTTGATCAAACAACTTTGGACAGAGATATTTTGAATCATAAATGAGACCTTAGCTACCTATATAGCACCAGATCCATGGCTGGCTCTTCTGTTACATAAGCTGAACCAGCTTACACACAATGAACACAGATTCTGCATACACCTATGTATAACAACCAGATGTTTGGTTGGAAATGGAAAGGTATGCCTCCAACAATACAGGAGATATGTGATAAACTGTGGTTGACAATGGAAATGGAAAAACTTACAGCATTACTCAATAACAATGTACACAAATTTGAAAAAGTATGGAAACTATGGCTATTCAAACAATGAATGACACATATTCTTTGATTAATCTGTTTAAAAAAAAAGCATGCTCAACCGCACTTAATCTCCCCCCCCCTTCCTTTTATCCCTCCATTATAGTCAGAAACTAATTAACTTTCCTTTATGGCACTGCTCAAGTATGGAGTTTCATGCTGAAATATGCTCTATGTGCCTGCTCCTGGTGCAGGTATATCAATAAGCTTTTTGGAACAGATAAACACAGGCCAAGAATCTGCCCTGTGTGACAGTGCTCTTAGGTTTGGACTGCGTAAGGAAACACACAAGTAAAACATTTAAAAATTCCAAGTAGATAATACCTTGGTTACAATCGTGCAAAGGCCCCGAGTTCTGAAAATAGATTAAACTAGTCATCAAATAATCATAACAATAATATGCATCCTTCAAAATGTCATTAATCTTTTAAGTCAACAACAATCATGAAAACAATTTTATTTTGGGCTCCACCTTGTGGCCAAGGCCAGAAGTTCAGGCTAAAAAAATGAAAACACATTGAAATACTTTTCTTATATGTTCCTGGGAGCATTCATTAGGATTAACCTAAATCATTGAATTTGTATTAGTTTGCTTTCACACTGGTGGCCAGGCCCGGATTTGTGGAGAGGCCACAAAGGCCCGGGCCTATGGCGCCACAAATTTGGGGGCGGCATGCCGCCCCGCCGCACCAAAATCTTAAAATTTTGCTCCCATACAGAGCAATGGGGACTTCTCCCCACTGTTCCGTATGCAAGTGTTGCCTTCCGCGCATCTGCGCAGTGACCCGTTGTTCGCGCATGCGCACTCACGGAGGGAGGTGGGGTGCAACTTGCGGGGGCGGCCTCGGGGCGACAAGACAAGAAATCCGGCCCTGCTGGTGGCTGATGAGTTTGCAGCATGTTGTGGAAAGCAGTTGGACTTTGTACAGTATTCAGTAATTGAACTGAAGCAGGGTCGGGCCTGCAGGTGCCCCCGCCGGGCTGTGTCCCCTAACCCCCCTCGCAGGGTGCTCCACCCGACGTCTTCCCCCGAGCGCGTAAATTTAATGCATCAGGAGAGGAACGATCGGGCAGGGGGAACGCTGGCAAGGGCCGGGTCTGGGTTCAGTCCGACCCTGAACTGAAGCGGATGATTATTTATTTTGCTAGAATTGCCCTAGTTAGGAGGCTTGTATGGGAGACACTGAATTTCCAAGCTAGAGAGAGGATCAATGCACTTACATCCATCTTAAGCACCTTATTACTCTGCCACACTGGTGAGGTATGGGTAGCAACTTATTGTATACTAAACCCTAACCCTACACTCAATTCCCAAAAGTGACCAAAATGTAAAAGAAAAAATGTTGCTTTCAACTATCCAGCGCTTTAATGCATGATTTTAAAGATTCATATGCTGGTTTATCTCAGTAATAAATATTCAGCTCTATCAAAACCAAATTCCAGACTATTAGGATGTATTAAGATGCATTCATCCATAATTCTTATACTTTAACAAATACTAAATCCTTGGCAAATAATTTGTCCCAATACCCAATTGCTTCTAAACACAAATTTGCACATTCAGTTTAGAAAAAAATGAAAAAATGTATTTCCTTCAGCAATTCAAAACTTTAAATTCACATGACTTTAAGGATTCAGTTAGATTGAGTGCAAAACATTCCATCATATTACAATTTTTTTAAATATTGCATATCTTCCAAAATGTGAAAGTCTAAAGTTGGGAAGTGTTTGGCCAAAATCTGCCAAGTCTCCTGTCAAATTTGTATTACCTCCATTACAAGGCACGGGTTTGCGAGATGGATTGTTGGTGAGAAATTAATTTGTATTGGTTTACTTTCATTTTCAGCACTGCCGGCTGATGAGCTTGCAGCATATTATATAAAGCAGTTGGAGTTATACCTTGCATTATGAACTTCTGTTTAAGCTTGTTTATGAAATGTGATTTGGAAGTTCAATTTTAAATATAATGATTGCAAAAAGATTGCCTTCAGGAATCCAAAATTGTAAATTCATGTGACCTTGAGGGTAAGAACCCACAGAAAGGCTGAGTCGCCTGCGACAGATCTCTGCTATTGTGGGCAACAAACCACTCCGAAACGGCTTTCCATTGGCAACAATAGGAGTCACTGGTGGAAAGCCCTTTGCATCGCATCAGTAATCCGAAGTTGCGGAAACTCCACACAACTTCGCATTACCGAAATGATGCAAGGGACTTTCCACCGGCAACTCCTATTGTTGCCAGTGGAAAGCCTTTTCAAGCGGTTTGTCACCCATGATAGCAGAGATCTAAAGTAAAGGTGGCCATACACGCACCGATAATATCGTACGAAACCTCGTTTCGTACGATATTCGGTGCGTGTATGGTATGTTGGCGAGTCGACCAATATCGCAGGAAGCTGCTGATATCGGCCGACTCGCCGATCGGACCAGTTTGAAAATTTTGATCGGGCGCCATAGAAGGCGCCTGACCAAAATCTCCCTTCAGCGCTGAATCGGCAGAAGGAGGTAGAAATCCTATTGTTTCTACCTCCTTACCTGCCGATTCAGCCCTGAATGGTGTGTGGCGGATCTGACGATGTTTCGTGCGACCGATGGTCGCACGAAACATCGTCAGATCGCCACGTGTATGGCCAGCTTAAGAAAATATTTGGCCAGACCAAAATCTGCCAAATCTTTAATCAAATTCACATAACCTCCATTAGCCTTTTCCATTTTCAACAAGGCACGCCTCTTTTGGGGTTTGCAAGATGGATTGTTGGTGAGAAATTAATTTGTATTGGTTTACTTTCATTTTCAGCACTGCTGGCTGATGAGCTTGCAGCAAATTATATAAAGCAGTTGGAGTTATGCCTTGCATTATGAACTTCTGTTTAAGCCTGTTTATAAAATGAGACTTGGAAGTGTTTGGGCTGAAGCAGGTGATTATGTACAACTTTTCTTTAAACATACTTTATTTTTTGAGAATTGCCCAGTTGGTGTCATTAAAACAGCTACCAGGAGTGGGGTTTGAACCCATGTGTATATATTTATATAATTATATATATTATATATATAATTAGATCTTAAGTCCAATGCCTTAACCACTCTGCCATCCTGGTGGGATATGTTGTGTTTTGCTCCTATGTAAGCTTATTCATGAATAGAGACTTGGAAGTGTTTGCTATAAAGAAACTTTATTTTTAGAGAATTATCCCAGTTGGGATAACAGTTACCAGGAATGGGTTAGAACCCATGCGGATATACATCTATTGAATCTTGCCTTAACCAGCAAGCCATCCCAGTGGGATATGTTGACTGCTTAACTAGATACAGAACCCTAGTTTGCATATTCAGTTCTGAGCAACATGCCCCTAAAATGACCAAATCTAAATAAAAAAAAAGATTGCCTTCTGCATTCCAAAACATAAAATTCACACGAAGGATTCAGTTAGGTTGAATGCAAAGCATTCAATTGTATAGAATCTTATCTGAGTTTTTCTTGAAAACGTTTCACCACTCATCCGAGTGGCTTCTTCAGTTCAAATGACTGGTAGGGAATTCCCCGGTATTTAAACTCTTGATGGTAGTAGAGTCACAGACATCCAATCACAATGGTTCCATTGGACTTGTTCAGTTAGGTGTTAGCTGAAACTGACAGGTGTAAGAAGGTATGATCCAATCACAATGGTACCAAGATTCTCATTGATGAAGGTGTTAATCCTTCAAAGTACATGACTGGAAGTGTGAACTGTTGTGAAACTGCCGGGGTAAGGATGTCAACGCGCCATTGTATGTTGGTGACAAGCGGTGTCTCAGGCCCCCTCCTCTGTTCAGGGATGGTTTTTCCAGGTTGGCATAAATGGCCTCTTTCACACCTCTTTCAAACCATCTGTCCTCTCGGTCCAAAATATGCACGTTACTGTCCTCAAAAGAGTGACCTTTTTCTTTGAGGTGTAGATAGACCGCTGAGTCTTGTCCTGAGGAGTTTGCCCGCCTATGTTGGGCCATTCTCTTACAGAGAGGTTGTTTTGTCTCCCCAATGTATAAGTCTGAGCACTCTTCACTACACTGGACAGCATAGACCACATTACTTTTCATGTGCTTGGGTGTTGGGTCTTTCGGGTGCACCAGCTTCTGTCTCAGGGTGTTGCTGGGTTTGAAAAACACAGGAATGCGATGTTTGTTGAAAATTCTCCTAAGTTTTTCTGATGTTCCAGCAACATATGGAATGACTATGTTGTTTCGCCTGCTGTGTTCCTCCCTTCTGTTTGTAGGTCTGGTCTTTCTGTTGGTCTTTGATTTGGTTTTGATGAAGGCCCAGTCTGGGTACCCACAAGTTTTCAGAGCTCCTTTTAGATGTTTATATTCTTTCTCCTTGGCCTCTGCATTGGATGCCACAGTTTCAGCCCGATGATGTAGAGTCCTAATTACACCCAGTTTATGTTCCAAAGGGTGGTGGGAATCAAACAGCAAGTACTGGTCTGTGTGGGTGGGTTTCCTGTATACTTCAATATCCAGGTCCCTCCCCTCTTTGATAACTATAGCACAGTCCAAAAAAGCCAGTTTGCTGTCTTTCACATCTTCCCTTGTGAACGTGATGTTTTTGTCCACCGAGTTTATGTGTTTGGTGAAGGCTGGAACCTCGCGTTCTTTAATTTTGACCCAGGTGTCATCCACATATCTGAACCAATGACTTGGTGTTGTTCCCTTGAAGGTGTCCAGGGCTTTCTTTTCCACTTCTTCCATGTAAAGGTTCGCTACAATTGGAGACACAGGCGAACCCATGGCACAGCCATGTTTTTGTCTATAGAAAACGTCCTTGTGCTTGAAGTAAGTGGTATTGAGACATAGGACCAGTAAGGAACAAACTTGTTCTGGGGTCAGCTTTGTTCTGCTGCTGAGGGTGGTGTCTTGTTTCAGCCGTTTCCTCACTGTATCAATTGCCTCGGCAGTGGGTATGCATGTGAACAGAGATGTTACGTCATAGGACACCATTGTATCATCGATCTCCAGCTTTAACTCCTTCACTTTTTTGACAAAGTCCATGGAGTTCTGAATGTGGTGTACTGTGTTTCCAACTAAGGGGGCTAAGATGTTGGCCACGTATTTAGCAATGTTATAAGTCACACAGTTAATGCTGCTGACAATTGGCCTCAAAGGGGCTCCTTCTTTGTGTATTTTTGGGAGTCCATATAGGCATGGAGTGGCTTCGCCTGGGTAAAGGCGACGGTACAAAGCTGGACTGATGACCTTTTCCTTCTCAAGGTGCTGCAAGCAGTCTATAACCTTCTTCTTGTAGTTGCTTGTTGGATCTCTCTTGAGTTGCTCATATGTGTCTGAATCGTTGAGCAGTTTGGACACTTTGGCATGGTAGTCTGATGTATTCAGTACCACTGTACACCTTCCTTTATCTGCTGGCAGGATGGTGACACTTGAGTCCTTGGCAAGTGATGTCAGAGCCCTCCTCTCTTGCAGACTTAGATTGGAAGGGGGAGCTTTAGCATTAGCTAGGGCTGCTGATACTTTTAACCGGATGTTTTCAGCCTCATCCACTGGTATCTTATTGTTGTGGATGGATGATTCTGTGGCTGTGATGAAGTCTACCACTGGTACATACCGTGGGGCCACTGCAAAGTTCAGTCCCTTGGCTAAGACATCCTTCTCTGGTTCTGTGAGTTCCCTGTCTGATAAATTCTTTACCCACAGATCCTTGATGTTCTGGCATGTCTTGTTTTCATCTTCCTTCCTCCCTGTTGATTTGTCCGTTCGCTGGGTGTTGTTGGTACGTGATAATAAACTGGTGAATTTGTTTATTTGCCTCTCCTTGCCCTTGGCATGTTGTGCAAGTTGCGCCCGCTCTGTGAATTCAACCACTCTTTGCAACGTCAGCACCGGTAGTTTTGCTGTCAGTCTCTGCTTTGCATTATCAAATTTATGAACCAGGACCTCAATTGAGAAGTTAGTCTGCCTCACCCGTTCATTTAACAGTTGTTTCTGGGCTTTCTGAAGGATCACCTTGGCCCTGTGACCTTTAACCGAAGAACCTAGACGTAGGCTGCATGGTGTGATTCCCTGATATCGGCATCGTAGGTTAAAACGAAGATGGTTTCTGTAATCCGCAAGTTTTCTGGCCGTCCTCTCATATTCCCGTACCAATTTTAGGGTATTCTCCCCAAATTGAGTAGCAATATGTCTATGAAGATTCTCATTCATCCAGGTCATGATATACAGTATCTAGTAGAATTAAGTCTAAAACAACTGGACTTTTCTGAGTTTTTCTTGAAAACGTTTCACCACTCATCCGAGTGGCTTCTTCAGTTCAAATGACTGGTAGGGAATTCCCCGGTAT
This sequence comes from Xenopus tropicalis, assembly GCF_000004195.4. Lineage (NCBI taxonomy): Eukaryota > Metazoa > Chordata > Amphibia > Anura > Pipidae > Xenopus > Xenopus tropicalis. The sequence goes on along the minus strand of NC_030681.2, from coordinate 45,289,759 downwards.
TTAAACTCTTGATGGTAGTAGAGTCACAGACATCCAATCACTTGAACTGAAGAAGCCACTCGGATGAGTGGTGAAACGTTTTCAAGAAAAACTCAGAAAAGTCCAGTTGTTTTAGACTTAATTCTACTAGATACTGTATATCATGACCTGGATGAATGAGAATCTTCATAGACGTATAGAATCTTGCAAAATGATCTAGGGCAGTGCTGTCCAACTTCTGTGGTACCGAGGGACGGAATTTTTTCGGCCTCCGTGGTGGAGGGCCGATAATGGAGGCTAGTTTTGGCCACTCCCCTTTTTGAAACCACACCCACTTGAAACCACACCCATGTTATCGCATGACCATAGCCATATTAATGGTGGTAGTACAGCAAAAACCTGCCATACTCTGCCTCCCCTACCCTGCCTGTGTGTGCCATTCTCTGCCTGCCCTATGCTGCCTCTGTGTGCCATACTCTGCCTTCCCTACCCTGCCTGTGTGTGCCATACTCTGCCTGCCCTACCCTGCCTGTGTGTGCCATACTCTGCCTGCCCTACCCTGCCTGTGTGTGCCATACTCTGCCTGCCCTACCCTGCTTGTGTGTGCCATACCCTGCGTGTGCCATACTCTGCCTTCCCTACCCTGCCTGTGTGTGCCATACCCTGCGTGTGCCATACTCTGCCTGCTCTACCCTGCCTGTGTGTGCCATACCTATGCTGCCTGTGTGTATGGCACACGCAGGCAGCCTACAGTGACACAATGCTGGCACTGCTCCTACAGTCTGCACAATAACTATATATTAAAAAACTTTTTAATTGCAGTACCACCACAGTATATGTTCTTTTTATAGTGTGCAGGGATTATTTGTGGGTTTCTGAGGTGTGAACAGGGGAACAATGTGGGGTTTACAGCCTGAGCCTGAGGTGTGAACACTGCAGGGGGTGAACAATGCAGAGATTAAAAGGTGTGAAAAATACATGGGATTACATTTTTAAACAATACAGGGGGATTACAGCCTAAATCTGAGGTGTTAACCATGCAGGGGGGCAGTTAATCTCAATACTGATACTATTTAAAGCTTACACAAAGGTAAGCCATCAAAGCAGCCAGACAGGTGGGGGGCCACAAAGAGGGGGGTCGCGGGCCGCCAGTTGGACAGCACTGATCTAGGGTTATTTCCATACTGAATTCTCAATTACAAATTTCTAAGCCAAACTGAAGTCTCAATTACACATTTCTAAAATATTACATACCTTTCAAAATCTAAAGTTGGAAAATGTTTAGCCAGATCAAAATCAAAAAGCCATATCTCCTATGAAATTTACATTACCATTATTACATTATTAGAAGCCATTCCCATTTTCAACAAGGCACGCCTCTTTTGGGGTTTGCGAGATGGATTGTTGGTGAGATATAAATTTGTATTGGTTTACTATCATTCTCAGCACTGCTGGCTGATGAGTTTGCAGCATATTTTAGAAAGCAGTTGGACTTTGTACAATACCGTGCATTGTGAACATTTCCCTTGTAAGTTTGTTCATGCCTTGGAAGCGTTTGCGCTGAAGCAGGTGATTATGTTCAACCTCTCTTTAAACTTGCTTTGTTTTTTGAGAATTGCTTCAATTAGGAATCATTAAAACAGCTACCAGGAGTGGGGCTCGAACCCACGCGGACATACATCCATTGGATCTTAAGTCCAACGCCTTAACCACTCGGCCATCCTGGTGGTTCGTACTGCCATAGTGTGGCTTAGTTGGATACAGAATCCTAATTTGCACATGCAGCAAAATACCCCCAAAATGGCAAAATCTTAAAAAAGATTGCGTTCAGCAATCCAAACCTTTAAATTCATGTGACCTTAAGGATCCAGTTAGGTTGAATACAAAGCATTCAGTCATACAGAATCCCGTAAAATGATTTGGGGTTCATTACATTTACAAACTGAATTCTTAATTATATATTTTAAAAATATCGCATACATTGCACAAGCTAAAAAAATAAAGTTGGAAAATGTTTGGCCAGACCAATATCTGCCAAATCTCTTATCAAAATCTCTTATCAAATTCCCCTTTCACCAAGGCATGACTCCTGTGGGGTTTGTGTGATTGATTTGTATTGGTTTATTTTCAGCTGTGCTGGTCGAGGAGCTTGCAGCATATTATAGAAAGCAGTTGACCTTTGTCCAATACCTTGTTCATGAAATGAGACTTGAGAAGTGTTTACGCTGAAGCAGGTGATTTTGTACAACTTTTCTTAAACATGCTTTTTTTTTTGAGAATTACTCCAGTTGGAAGTCAATAAAATGACTACCAGGAGTGGGGTCCAAACATACATGAATGTACATCTACTCAGCAATCTGGGTGGGACAAGCTGAGGGTGTTGTTGGATAACAAACCCTAATTTGCACATTCAATTTGAGAAAAATGCCTCCAAAACAGCAAAATCTAAGCAACATGATTGCCTTCAGCAATCCAAACTTTTGACAAAGCATTCAACCAAATAAAATCTTGGGGTTTCTTAAATTTCCAAACTGAATTCTCAATTATAAATTTCTAAAATATTGTGTGATAATTTGAAGTTGGAATATATTTGACCATACCAACATCTGTCAAATCTCTAATCAAATTGACATTACATTTATTAGAAGGCCCTTCAAGGCCTACAAGGCATGACTGTTGGTGAGGTATGAATTGGTGTTAGTTTACCTTCATTTTGATGAGTTTTTGATGAGTTTGAAGCCCATTATAGAAAGCAGTTTGATTTTGGAAAGTATCCTGCATGCTGACCTTTTCCAATAAAAGCTTGTTCATGAAACAAGACTTGAAAGCTTTTGTACTGAGGCAGGTGAGTATGCACACCTTCTCTTTAAAAAGCTTTATATTTCAAAAACTGCCCCAGTTGGGGTACTGTACAGGAGACTTTAAGAGCCCTAAGTGGAACTCAAACCCACACAGACACAAATCCATCAGACTTTGTGTCCAACATATTAACCACTTGGCCATCCTAGTTGGGTGTATTTGGGAGTTGTATTTGCAAGAATAAACTATCAGTATTAGATCCTGTTGTGGCTTCCGCCTGCCATCCCAAATGTAGGTTATCAGATATCAATGTAGGTAATCAGTGCTTATGTTGGCAGTAAGTGCCACTTGTTTTCCAAGGTGAAGTCACCAACTGAATGGCCCCAGCCGAGTGTTAAATAATCAACAGTATCAGAAAACATACAGAACAATAAAAAAACACTCCTTTCCTTAATATTCAGTTTACTTTAATAAATGTATTTTTTAGAATAAGAAAACATGGTTAATTACAAACACTTGTTTATTGGCAGTCTACTTGGCAACACTTAACAAAGATGGCAGCCTAGTCGCCTGGGCATAGGTCCAAGTCGATGTGATCCAAACATTGCCGAACCAAATATTCATAGGGCCATTTGGACAAAGAATTTGCTTTTTTGGCAATCATGCTGATCAAGTGTGCCCAGCTTTAATCAGTACATTGTTTGGAGGGAAAGGACATTTATTTCTTACTACCATAATAGTGCCTAGCAAATTTTAAAGTATTTTCCCCTGCATAACTTATGGGTTACTGTGGCCCTGCTCTAAATTGTGTCCACCACAATTGGACTAATGCTTCAAAACAGTTGCTATTACAAACTGGGAGTAAATACATTTTATTTTTTTAATACATTTTCAGAGTTGGGATTATGCCACTTCCAAATACACATTAAGAACAATGTTTGCTTTATATTCACTGGGCACAAGTCTGGTGCACCTACTGGCCCAACCAGGGCCGCCATCAGAAATCACGGGGCCCCTCACAACTAAATTTTCTAGGCCCTCCCACGCCCCCAATGGCCCCTCCCCCAGTGACCCCTCCCATCAATACAAAGTACACACAGACATTGGTAGCCAGGGCCCCCTAAGACATTGGTAGCCAGGGCCCCCCTAAGACATTGGTAGCCAGGGCCCCCCTAAAACATTGGTAGCCAGGGCCCCCTAAAACATTGTTGGTCCTCCCCCAAATTACTCATACTATGGCCCGCTCCCCGCTGCTTACCCCCCACAGTGTCCTCCTGCTTCCTCCAGGCCCCCCAAGCATCCTCCAGTTCCCCCCCCCAGTGTCCTTCTGCTTCCTCCAGGCCCCCCCCCCTTCATCCTTCAGTTCCTCACCGGTCCCCCTGCTGCTTCCTCCGGTTCCCCTGCTACTTCCTCCGGCTTCCTTGACGTCCACCGCTATGTCCCGCTGCTGTCTGCAGCATCTGCGCTTTTATAAAGGTTGCGCCCCGTGCGTGTGGCGTCACTACGCATGGGGCGCAACCTTATATAAGCGCAGATGGAGCGGAGAGCAGCGGGACATAGCGGCGGACGGCAGTAGTGACAGGGCCCGGACTCGATTAAAGGGGGCCCGAGCTAAGAAAACTCTAACACGGCCGGGCCCCCTTTAAAGTTAGAAACGTCCGGGCCCGGGATGACTGTCCCCCCTGTGCCCCCCTGATGGCGGCCCTGGGCCCAACCTATGGTGGAAACCCTGGAGCTACAAGCAGGCCCAGGGTGGCAATAGCTCCAAGGTTCCTCAGGATCAATAGGTGACCCATTCATAAGAACAGGCAGGATAGACTCACTGACATTTATGTGGAAGTGCAGGAGCACATTTGGACACAACTACCTTCATAAACTGATGTAATATGCACTCTCTGTTGAGAGCACCAACACCCGTTGTTGACTTTGTAAATAACCTCTAATATATCCTACACTTGGTAAAGCAACTTTCTGTCATACTGTGCCCTAACAGGGAAACAATCCAAAGCATTTACATTATACTCTTAGTCTTATCAACCAAGGGCAAAATAAGGAATTACTTACACAAGTTACATACAAACTATATATGAGCAATGTTAAAGTCAGCCCATTGTTTAACAATCTCTTATGTGGAAGTCACTAATATGTAATGTCAGTCAATAAAAATGTGCAGATTTGTATAATTTATCGCTATACATACATTCAAAGAGAATAAGGTACATGGAAAAATATATGTAGATGGAATTAGGGATGCGTCGAATCCAGGCTTTTTTTTGAAGGATTCGGTTTCGGCTGAATCTATGGTCCTGCCGAACTGAATTCGCATAAATTAGCATATGCTATTTAGCATTCAGAAAGGGTTAAATGGTTGGGGGGAAATTTCACGGTGATTTTTAAACCCTTCCAATCCTAATTTGCATATGCTAATTAGGATTCAGATTCAGTTCGGGATTCGGCAGAATCCATCGGGGTGGGGTTGGTGCATCCCTAGATGGAATACATTGGCATTTAAAAGTATCAAGAAACGGGATTCAGAAAGAAAAAAGATATATGAGAGTGATCATTAAAAAAGTGAGCCCTAGAAGTGAACCATATGTAATAAGACCTGAGAATGGTGTGACCTTTGATTTCCTGACTATTGCATTACTTGTGTTCAATATTCATAATCCTACCTTTGTTGTTTCTTTGATGGTATAACCATCTCTTTTGCTCTTTGGCACTATCTTTTTTTTGGTTTCTGTATCTTTCTTTATTTAATTAAAATTCAATTAAAAGACAATTAAAAAAAAAAAAAAAGAGAACCCTAAGGTAGGGTTAGCAATGGCTAAGCACTGGGGAGTTTGAGCAAAGCTGGTGGTTATGGGGTTAATGGAAATCAGAATGAGAGAAGTGAAGAGTAAGGGTGGCAAACGGTAATGGTGCTGGGGGGTAGAGGGGAAGACATGAATGTAAGAGGTATTCTGTCAATTTAAAAAAACTTTTTTTCACTGGAACTTAAATTGCCCATTTGAGACATCCATCCGACGTGTGGAATAATAAGCGGCTCTGCACTAATTACTAATTAATTTTGCTAAGGTATGGTCATAATGGGATCTACCAGCCCCCTCAACTGAATGAGCCCACTAAGCTACAACCAATTGCTGCATTACCAGCGAAAGGGGATTTGTCCCCCTTTAGCCTGCAAACCCCCCTCCCTTATTTTGCCATATATTAACAAGAAACCTAGTGTCTCAATTAAAATGAAGCACCCTGCAACCATTGACCCCCGGGCTCCTTTCTTCTTCTTTCTGTTATCTTTGTTTTTCTACCTATCTCTACGTCTTTAGGTTACCATGTCTTAAGTTTGTGGGTTCCAACCACTTTCTTTTTCCTATTACTCCTTACTTACTTTGGGCACATGGTCCAATATGTCTAGGAAATTACACAGATGATGTCACAATAATGTCATGGTACAGAGTGTAAAATTCTGCAAATTTATGAAGCTTAGTAATGATTTAATACTTTTCTGTAGCAGAGTAATATTCTGCCCTAAAAAAATGGTCACTTAGGAAAACCTGAGTATAACTCAGGACTGAGCCTGAAATTCTTATCTGCCTGAGCTTGCCCCAGAGTTAATGCTAGGACTGGGGAGTGTAAATTACTGGCGTCATTTTAGGCTTTATTTGAGGCACTAAAGTAAATACCTTTATAAATACAGTGATTAGCTATATCTAATAGATGATTTATATACTTGCATACTTGATGTTTTAAGCAACTTTGCAATATACATCAATTAAAAAATATGCAGCCTTTTCATAATTTTTATGTAATAATATGATTTGGAGCAGTTACCTAAGCCTAGCCCCCTGTTCTCTGATCTGACTGACTACTTTGAGACTCAAAAAAAAAATGTAACAATAGGCCTCAGCCTGCATCCTCCAAATCCCACAATTACCTGTACATGTAGTTCCTGCATGCTGTATATTGTGCATAAGTTATTTCAACATCAGTGTTTTAGACCCTCCTCCCCTGCCAGGATTTCAAATGATGTGGAAAGATAAGAACTGTTTTGCCGCTGGATTTTAACATATAAAAATGTTATTTATTCATACTTCTTGAAGGAAAAGATTACAGTGATAGGTATATAAGGGGTTTCTGTGTTGTGTGGGGATCTGTAACAAATTGGAGTTTCCCTTTAATGTTTGAG